>NC_143016.1:82926260-83226260 GCF_055824585.1 Amblyomma mixtum | reverse complement strand
CTAAAACTACTGAAAGGGCTAAGTTACATACTGTAAGTTGTCACATGCAGAATACAAGTAAGCATGAGCTGTGCTAAAGCACATATTAGCTTTTTTCCTTTTTTTTGTGGACTGACTGTTTCATTCAGTAAGGCTTGGGGTGATTAGTGTTTCATGTACAGAAAATTCGCCAGAGATTTTTAGAGCACATTATGGTGATGGCCTCAGTTAATGCCCGTTATACAAACTGAACATGTGAATTATTAAGGAATCGCTGCGTGGAGGGATGGGGTCTTAAAGAGTCCATGGTGAACATTGCACATCGCTTAAGTCATGAGTTATTGCCATCATTGTTGGAAGTCATAAAAAAGCGATTTTATTCTTTCTACTCGTGCATTATTTTAACTTTTCGGGAAAGAATATCATGTTTTATTTCTTTTTGCCGAGCAGCTAGGGATGAGAAGCGGGGCAATGCAGCTGTGTCTGAGCTTAACAAGCAGCTTCTGCGGCCAAAGTTTCACCAGCTTGACATTGACGATCTTGAGAGCATTCGCAAGTTTCGGGACTTCCTCAAGAGCACTTATGGTGGCTTGGATGTGCTCGTGAACAATGCTGGCATTGCATATAAGGCAAGCGTCCCACTTTATTCCTCTCATTAGAAAAAAGAAAGATATTGCATGCTTGCTGTGAAGGGTTTTTAAGCATGTGAGGATTTCATTGGTCTATCATTGCACCATTATACATTGTAATTTCATAGTTAGATTTACAGCAACCTTTGACTAAGACACACATGCTTTGACGCATGTACTGTCGGGAACAAAAGTGGTATACTCCACGCGGCGGGAGCCGGAGCAACGGAAAACTGCGTTGCAACGTCACCTACAGGCGGCGTCTGGGATCGAGACAGCCAATGCGTGACCTTTACTTAGGAGGGTAGATGTGTAGGCCAGTTGGTGAGACATGAAGGAGCTAAACACCGCAGGGGACACGGCACAGAGAAAGAAGACGACACAGGGTGGTACTTGCAACTAAAATTTTATTTGAAACTTCATGGCCTTTTAAAGACAGAGGCACGTGTGATCTTACAATCAGGTAAAAAGGATGAATGAAAAACAACAGATAACAGGACCTAACTGACAACAATGCACATGAAAGATATGCGAGTCACAAACTACAGAAATAAGAAGTATTAAAACGTTATGCGATGCTCATCATGCGAGTCACAATCTACAGATATCAGAAGTTAAAAACAGTCGACCGCATGTGGAAGCATGAAAACCACAAGACAAACCTTTATTATCAGCAGGCATGTCACTTAGCTCGTTTCAGTGTTTCGTGCTCTAGCTTGCCAAAATGTCGCAGTTTTCCGTTGCTCCGGCTCCCGCGGCGTGGAGTATACCACTTTTGTCCCCGACAGTACATAGAAAAGGAAGAGAATCGCATGTTTCGCAATGTGTGCTCGGCTGATTATGAGCTTGCTCTTAGCATTCAGAGATTGCTTCCATCACACCCATACCAACTACAAATGATTAATATTGTTGCAGGATGTCAGTTTATTTAATTGACATTTATTTTTCTTCTTGAGATCTAAGCCTGAGCATGTTGATGTGAGCATGTTTGTTGTAACTATTCATCGAACACACCTTACTGTCTTTGCCAGTGCAGGAGATGTAAACAAGGGAGAGTGTATAAACTGTTTAGGGCCTTATTATGCCTTCTTGAACTTTGAATTGAGGGTGTTAACTTGTTTTAAAGTTGTCATCAAATGATTTGCTTTTTTTTTCTTTAATCGCAGCACAACTCAACAGCGCCATTTGCAGAGCAAGCTGAAGTCACTGTGAAAACAAACTTTTTTAGCACGCTTAACGTCTGCAAGGAACTGTTCCCATTGCTGCGCCCACATGCTAGGTATGTTTGTCTCTTCTTATGTGTCGTGCATCACTGATTGAGCATATGGTGTAGTTCCTTTTTTTTTTTTCAGTCAGTTTCTTGAAATATTCTGAAATTCTGAGGCCAGGAAACATGTCACAACTTATGGTTACGGGGTTTAGAAGTACCCCTGGAACTTAGAGTCAACATTTGCTTGCATTCCGGGAGTGCATTACCAAAAATATGCTTGCTTTTATTGGAAGTGTTACTTATTGCTTGCTCACAGAATATTCTCCTTGGTATTTTGCTTGGTATTTGTCCTTAAAAGTGAGCTGTAGCCACTGACGGGATCCACTTATTAGATCCTTACTGCAAGTCTCCTGAAGACACATCTTGATAACATTTGGTTTTTACCTCAATGACTGAGAAGGCCAACCTGTACCTGTAGCCACCACGATGGCTCAGTGGCTATTCTGCTTGGCTGCTGACCCAAAAGACGTGGGTTCAAGCCTGGCCATGGCAGTTGCATTTTGAAGGGGGTGAAATGCTAGATACCTGTGCACTGTGTGATGCCACTGTACGTGAAAGAACACCAGATCGTCGAAATTCTCCGGAGCCCTTCACTATGGCATCGTCCCTCATAGCCTAAGTCGCTTTGGGATGTTAAACTGTATAAACCAAACCAACGAAATCCAAGCCTTTGGCAGCTGCAGTTGAAAGCATGTTAAAAATTTCTGAAGGCTGAGTGCACATTTGACACCTGTACATACCCCAAACGCAAAACTTGAGGCATCATGAGTGTGTCCTTGCTTTCTTAATATTTTTGGCTACTAGCACCTCATTTGGAAATACTCTTTCTGAGTAACAGTTACTCTAAGCTGCCTTCTACAGGGCTCTATTGAGCCAGTTTTCATCTCAGAAGAATGCTGGTGTCGATTTAGGGATCAGCAGCTCTGTAGCTTATGCACTCATTCGTGCATCAGGCTCACATAGGGCTAGTGGCATTCTTTGCCTGCTACTGGTCACACTGCTGCCTTGCAAGTATTGCAGATGAACAGGGATGAAATACCTCTCTTTTAGAGTTTCCTTGTGCCATTCCTGCTTTCATTGGTGTAGCACAGCACAAACTAGAGATATTAACAGTCATAAACCTGTAGAGAAAGTGTCAAGCCTAGCCATAGCAGAGACACAAAATATAAAGCTTCCACTGCTAATACAGAGTCCTTTTCACTCGTTGACAATATGAGAACTGTGTAAAGAAGGTATGAATATATATATAGCACTAGCTCTAGTATGGCATATGTGTAGCGTATCTACTAATTCAATGCTTTTTCAGGGTGGTCAATGTAAGCAGCATGTGTGGCATGCTGCAGAGAATCCCTGGAGAAGAACTGAAGAAGAAGTTCAACAACCCTGACATCACTTTGGAAGAGCTTTGCAGCCTCATGGAGCAGTTTGTGCAGTGGGTATCTGTTTGCTTCAGTCTTGATACTTTGTTCGTGTATTCATGATACTGTGATTCGCTTGTAAAACATCTGTTGCTCTCAGCGTTTTCTACATTACTTTTTTTTTTCTGCATGAAAAGTGACCTTTTTACTTAGGTTCTTTATTTTTACAGGGCGGCTAAAGAGGGGAAGAATGGTGAAAAAGGTTGGGGGCACTCTGCTTACAATGTCTCTAAGGTGGGAGTCACTGTGCTGAGCTTCATCCAGCAACGCGAGTTCGATAAGGATCCTCGTGAGGACCTGGTTGTAAATGCTGTAAGTAGATCATTTAGTTTGTCGTGTTTGCAGCATCCTTGTAAATTTGCGCCTGTGTGTGCTGTAGCATGCATAGTAGAAACAGATGGCATCAAATTATGCCACAGCTGTGACATCAAATTATGCCACAGCTGTAGATGGCATCAGAGTGGGAGGGACACTGCACTGCTGAGCGTACATGCAGCAAGTCACACAAATCGATGCGCTTTTTCTGCTGTGAACTGTTCTGATATTGATTTTGGGTTTCAAATGTTCGAACCTCTGAATGAGGACGTGATGTAGGGATCTTTTCCTGATCAAGAAATTTTGCTGAGTAAAAAGCTTGTTGCATTAGCTTTTGTTTAAAGCACTTTTCTTTTGTACCAAGAACTGCTAAAAGAGCTTTCTTGATGAAAGATTACAGTTGTTACTAGAGAGGGAAAAGGAGTGCCTGACATTACCTGATAAGTGCAATGTTATGTTTAACTTCGCCAAACTAGTCAGCATTGTGCTTGAGCAGTCTTTGTTACTGTGCTTGCACTGTTATACTGTTGAAGGAAATAGTCTGCCATGGCAGCTACAATTGATGTGCATAGCGTCTGCTTTTTGTGTAAGAAGCCATATACTACTGTTTCACCATTCAGCAGAAACCCATGACAGGCACTGCTGCTTAATACTTGTTGATGTGTTGTTCTGCCTTAAAGGTGCAGTGAAGAAGAATCTGAAATCATCTTTTTGCTGCAGGAACTCAAGCTACACGTTCCGAGCATTCTTAGAAACCTCGATTTATTGCCCTGTGTGGCCGATTTCCCTAATTAAATCGAATTAACGTCCGGCTCCCGCCTTTTTTCTTTAATTCTCCCCGTACGGTGGGCGGAGTCGACCAACGCGTGGAGTGCCTTTCACCCAGTCCCGTGGCAGCTTGCCGCTCTGCCATCGGCGGAGTAATACATAGTAATCCGTAGAAGCAAATAGTCTGCGCGTATTTTTATTTCTGCGGGCTTATTTTGCGGCTATATTATCTGCGAATGAAACTATACATTCACGGAAACCTAAAAACAAAATAAAGCGAAAGCAAAGCCTCCACGGAGCTGACTGAAAGGCACTCCACACGTTGGTCGACTCCGCCCACCGTATGGGGAGAATTCAAAAATTAAGGGCGGGAGCCGGACGTTAATTCGATTTAATTAGGGAAATCGGCCACACAGGGCAATAAGTCGAAGTTTCTAAGAATGCTCGGAACGTGTAGATCGAGTTCCCGCGGCAAAAAGACGAGTTCAGATTCCTCTTCACTGCACCTTTAATGCAAGCTTGTCTGAAAAAAAAAAGTACTCTGTAATATCTTGGGTAATATCTTGTGAAAAGAGTGTGCTGGCAGTCTCTGGTGCCATAATTGATGCGATCGCTGCGAATAGACTAGGCACTTTGTTAATGACTGCATGTCCACTTGGTTTTGATGTTTTGTTCCTTTTCAATCACAGGTGCATCCTGGTTATGTTGACACGGATATGACAAGCCACAAGGGGCCTCTGACTCCTGACCAAGGTGAGTGCATGGCTTTTATTAGTTAATTTCCCCGCTGTATTGTTAGGTTTGTGTGCTCAGTGTGGTCTATTTTGCTCTTTCTTTCTAAAAGAAACCTTAACACTTACGTACATTCAATAATGGCTTGTTCAAACGCATAGTCGTATGCATCTGTAACACTTCAGAAAGAGAAAGATGAGTGGTATGTGGTGAAACCAGCTTCTACAACTGTCATGTGTGCATCCGGTGACACTGGCAACCAGGCTATATAACTAAAAATACCCTCAAGGCCAAGGTCACATTTTACGAATATTTCACGGACACAAAATTTCGCAAAGCAGATGGGACAGGCCCTTTAGCTTTCCCCTATTCCCGGAGGCCTGCAAGCTTTCGGGTGTTGCAGAGTTTGGTGCATGTCTCATGCTGTGTAGTGCCCTGCTTTGGTGGAACAAACCTTTGCATGAACTCAGCTGTAGATAAATTAGATAAAATTAAAGCACGCCGATTTTTCAGCACCCTGCTGCGAGAAGCAAAGAGAGCCATTTCTAGAAACAGCGGCACATTCTCTTCAGAAAGGGAGTCCGCTATGCGAAGTTTCACCATAGTGCGCGCTTCTAGTTTGAAATAATTAACAACATGCTGATATATAAAGTATTTTGCCCAATTATAAGTGTGCATTTAACCGAAATTATTCGCGGGACCTATTTTTCGCGACCTGCGTCACACTCCTAAGAAATGCAAAAATGAAGTTATATAAAGTATGTATTATTTATTGTCATTAAATTCAACTAAACTTGTGCTATGTTTTTGTATCTTTTTTCACAATAATCGACAGGCGCTGATGCACCTACCTATTTGGCTCTGCTGCCTCCTAACATCGACTCGCCCAAGGGAGAATTTGTGTGGAACGACCGCACAGTCACCCCATGGGACAAGTAGTGCTGAAGCGATCAAGGCCCCCAGCTCTGAACCCTTGCTGTTGCATTATGGCACTTGATGGCTATTTCAGTGCTGTCGCACTATATACTGTTTACTAGCCAGTGGAGAACAAATCTAAGATATCAAGTTTCTACGGGTGTATGCACTATGCTTACAGAAAATATGACCTATTTTCTTACTGTGCGTGTGGTTTTGTCGAACAAATATTGCTCTGATTGCTTTAATCTGAGGCTGCATCATTGTTATTTCCCTTCTGCTGCTGATATGGCAAAACCTGTAGTTGTGAGAAAAATGTGTTTCCATGATTGAGATTTCGATGTGGCACTTGTCACCGTGTTGAAAATGTTGCAGGCAGCAATAAAAAAATGCTCATTTTTTCACTTTCGTGCAGTTTGCAAGGAGAAAATTGCTGTGCATATTGATGGGTGCATTTTGACTCACTCGGGCAATGCTTGCATTTCTTGCACTTTTATTCACCTTGTTAATTTTTATAAACTCAGTTCAGAAGTCATCCATGTCAGAGCACACTTGCTGTGCTTGTTTCTTTATTAGTGCGCCTTAATTTTTTTTTCTTTTAAATGTCAAGAATTTTTTTCTCCTTCTTGCTGGAATAACTTTTTCAATATATTCACCAAGTATTTGTCTAACGATGCTTTATGGAATCATCTGTCGTACAGTACAGCACTAGCTTCACGGAGAGGTGGGCCATAAGGATATGGTAAAGGATGGAAGAGGGTACCGCGCCATACCACTACACTAGGTCCTGTCTACCCTGGCAACACCTCTGCACCTGTCGCAGTTCGGTGTGGTTATGCACTGAATAGTGTGATAGCTGCACTCTTGTTCTTGGCTCAAGAAAAATTCTCTTGGGGCAACACTGCTAATGATGCGCCCTACTGCATCATTCCAAGGCTTTTCTTGTGACTGACAAAAGTGTTTCGAGGACCAATGCAGTGCTGTAGCTATGCATGCAGTTTTTCATGCATGTTGTTAGCCAGGCTCCGTGCATTATAATCTCTCGTTTGGATCCCTGCTGAAAGAAAATAAAATTTTGTGGAACCTGTGGAACCAACTGCGGTCTAGACGCTTTTCCGAAGCATATCACCCTAGAAGAGCCGAGCACCAGGCCAGGGGAAATCTTGTGCCCATTAAATAAACTGGTCTGTACCCGGCGGCACTGGGGATCGAACCCAGCACCTCCCGAATGTGAGGCGGATGCTCTACCACAAAGCCACGCTGAGTATTAATCTCCTTTTTTGCTATCTTCGGACAAATTTGTACTTCTAGACCACTCAGATGGTTTTTAGTTAAGCATTTAAATCATCTGGAATTCAAAAAGCTAACTTTGACGGACACTTAAAAAAACAAACGAAAAAAACGTCATTGCCAATTTTGTTTAAAATTTCTCTGAAACACCTTTAGTACCTGGTAACTCTAGATCAAGAAAGAACTGTTGCATTTTTTACCGAAGTGGTGGCCTTGTGGTAGAGCATTCGCCTCGCATTAGGAAAATGCTGGATTCCAGTCCCCAGTGCCGCCGTGGCTACCCGCTGGTTTTCTAATGGGTACAAGATTCTTTTCTTTTTGCAATTTCTATTTGTAAGTTTTTGAGCTGGCCCCTGTACCGTAAGCAGAATGTCCTACGTGTGCGCCCTATTATTGAAAGTCTGCTTGGGATCCTATGAAGAATATTACCTATAGGATCGAGTGTTCTTCTGCTCTCAGCAGACTTGTAATGCCACTTGCTTTGATCATCTTTTTACCGAGTGGTCTTGATCGAATGTGATAAAAGCGTCAGCTGAGCCACTTTGCAGTCCAGTTTGCACATGCAGTGCATTTCTTTAACATTTTTTATTAAAAACATTGTTACCGATGTGTTTTCCTCAACAGAAAATGTCTCACCTGAGGAGGCCCCTTAAATCTGCCCCTGTTCTAAAGTGATTGTTTTCACATCCCAATTGTGATTTAACCTAACAAAATTTCTATGTCATCACATCACAGTCATGTGAAACATTTTGTGAGCATGACTTTTACTGGCCGTACAGCACGTTGCTCTTTCCAGGGTCCCTTAAAGTAAACGTGGGCTTTTGTCCGAGTTTGTCGTCGAACTGGTAGATTTTTCCCCGATTATTGTTTCTTTGGTGACCGCTGTGTTGGCGACCGAGCACAAACAATAGCAGTCACTGCAAAGAAAAACAACTCCGCCCTAAATCGTGCACTTTTGCAACTCGATCGCTGCCAAGCCCTCAGCAGTTTCCTGCCTTGGAGAGCGGCAAAGATTACAGGATCCGCTGTGCCAGGTGCCGACAATAGCTGCGTTAACAACCCATGGAGATAGAAGGACCCTTCGAGAGCTGTGATAAGACAGCCATCTACTGGGCAGGATCCTTATACGGCACTGAGCTCGTTCCTTTACCACAACCTGCAAGACACCGTACAGGGCAATGTTTATGGAGCTATAAATGTTGATGCAGCTAAGACTGAAGCACAGGCACTAAACGTGTTGCTCTGATGACAACTTCTGTTTGGCTAACATCTGGTTAACATCCCTGCCTTACCCCCCTCTCTATCTATCTCTTTGGCAGGGACCTCGGAACAGAGGGGGGGCAAGGGAGGGCGCCTCCCTCCATCCAGTCTCCAACTGCTTGCGCTCAGGACAGATTTCTGCGAAAATCTTCAATTCTAGGACTTATTTAATCTAAAGCACAGTAGGGCTGAGCCATTTGACTTCATAGCCAGTCGTAAAGCCTTTCATTTGAGTAACCTAAATCAATCATATCCTGCAGAAGTTGTTATGGCAGTCTTATTCCTGTTCATGAGCACGATTAGCAGAATTGAAATTCCTTGTGTGTACATCCATCATGCAGCCCAATTCAAGCTTTACAGTTGAACCTGGATGTAACGAACCTCTATATAGCGAATTCCTCGATATTACTAAGTTTCTCAATTCCCCCAACGCCGTCCTAATTGAAGCGCGTGCATTTGAGACCTTCATGTAACGAAGGTGATGCGGCGGTTGACCTTGATATAACGATGTGGCTATGCGGTAGTGCTGAGTTACTCGACATTTGGCATAACTACGCGAAGGTTTCGTGATGATAAAGCACGAACACTCAAGTCATCAGTACGTACTTTCAGTACCACGCACTGGGCATATACTACCACCAACGGATGCCTAACGCCACTTGTCAGAGCGGACGACAACTATTGTATTAGTTGTCCGCTCCGACAGGGGGCGTCAGGCGTCCGTGGGTGACCTCATTACTGCGAACAAAGCCACCGCTGCGCACGACTAAGAACAACCTCCGGCATAAACAATGGTTAAGCCTGGATATACAAGCGAAAAGCTGCAGTTATGCTTTGTTTGACGTCATGGCTGTCGCAGTTCGCGCACAATGCACTGGGAGCACCACGATAACGGTGTAGGCAAGCGCGTTACGTAGCCCTCCTTCCGCATGCGTAGTAACTGTGGTAAACACGCGGCTGCAAGTATCGTCATACGAAGAAGCGAGCGCGCGCCGATGCACACTCGATAAACGCGCAAAGCGCGCGAACGACGACTGGCGAAGCCGCGCTAGGCGGCGGCTCCGCCGACCACGTGCGCCTCTCCAGTGACGTCGCGCGGCGAACTCGCGCATGCGCCGCTGTGGCTAAAATTGATCACTGCGCACGCCAGACCGGGTGTTGACTAGCCTAGTGAAACTTTTCGCTTCAAAAACGAAACCAGCACTGCACTGTCACCGCCGCCGCGCGGCTGCTCGCGTGTTCCGGCGCCGACAGCTATCGCGCGTCGGGAGCGGGGATGGCGGCGAGCACCGGGGAGCAATGTGAGGAGAACACCGAAAGAGGGAACATGCGGGTAAAAGCACATGCCTCCGCGGTCGGTCTACGGCGGCGGTGCGGCCGCGCGCCCTGCAGCCGCGACGCCCCCGCATCCCCACCCTCCCCACCCTACTCGTAGTAGAGTTACTGTATATGCTACCAAAGGTAGCAGAGTTGCGCGTAGGTCCGCCATCTTGCCTGCCAAGCAACCGAAGTTATGCGGCGAAGCCGCACTCCGTTTCTGCAGGCGACATGCCTAGCGCATCACCGATCGACCGTGAGCGCTTTTCCGAGGTTTTTAAAGCACTTTTTCGATTGATCGCAAACAAAAAGCCCCTAAAAAGCTGACTGCGTAACCCAGTAAACAAATGTGGCCAAGAAAAAACGGTGCTCTAGCGCACGCCGTGAGCTGCGGCAGCAGGCGATTCCCGTCACCTTCCCCGAACTATTTACCTGATAACCTAAGAGCAGACTCAGTATTCTAAATACGCCGTGCAAATGCGGCATTCATTCATCTTTGCGGCAACATTTATTCACCGGACCTGCATTAAAAAAACTGTTTATAGTCTCCTTTACTAAATACGAAACCCTGCAAAAAGTTATGAGCCGGAACTATAGAAAGGACTGTATAAAAATCCAAAATACAGTTTACTCGAAACTGGTTGAACGTTACCATCTGACGTAAACAATCAGATGCCTAAACATGTTTCCCTCGATAAAAAATGGTTTGCCATTCAGGTTTTATGCCAACAGGCATTAAATACGCAACGCAGAGCTCTATTTTAGCGTTTCAACAGTGTACACGAAAAAGCGCAGAGCCGCAAGTCCAGCCTTTTTTCGGTAAAGAAACCTCAATGCAACTTTTAGCAAACAAAAAAAAACAAACAAAACGCGTGAGCTACACCCCACAGCAGCGAACGTAAACAGCCGTTGGATAGTGGATCCGCTTCGAACTTGGCCGGCTGTCAATCCAGTTCGCTGCAGCGGCGGCCGGCCTACGTCATCAGCGCACGTGTTTCTGGCCGGATGGGCAAAACATGCACCGTACCGAGGAGGCTCTCACAGGGAGAAGAAAGGCTGCAGGGCGTCTCGAATCGGGGAACAGAGGCGGCGGGGGAGCCCTTGACACCGGTAAAACCGGTTCAGAACCAAAAGTGAACGATTTTGCCCATCGAGCGTCGTCTTCTCCGCAGTACACGGTTGCTTGGACACCACGTGATGGCGCTCTACCAATGGAGTCGCGAGCGGCGTTGATCAAACAGACGCGCAACTCTGCTACCTTTGGTAGCATATACAGTAACTCTAACTCGTAGCGGCGTTGCGCGAGCCGCGGCGGAGGTGGCGGCGGCTGCTACCGCAGTCGCGAAGCGCTTCGCCGCGTTTATGATATCGAGTTAAGGCAACTTCACACTGGCGAGTCGCAAACGTCAATTAGTTGTCTGTCAATTAGTTGCGGTTTCCGAAGCACATGTAAAGCAGGGAGGGAGCGTAACAAATCGATTTAAGCCTGTCGCGCGACCTCCACGACAGGTGATTTCACCTACATTTATTTCTTCTTTTGGTTTCCGTTCTGCCGTGTCCTTTCGACTCTTCTCGCGAAAACTGCATGTAACGAAAACCTGGATGTAGCGAAAAATCTTGGACTTAACTTGTAAGCATAACGTTTAACTTATAAGCATTAACGGATACACCTTTGAACAATGTATGATAAGAAAAGATCTAAATGAAGTATAAAATTTAATATGTAAATTCAACATGAAATAAATAAATGCGAAACAAACGAAGTCCTGCCTCTCCACTAAAAAAAATGTTCCGGGGCCCTGCTCTGACACTGCTTTCTGCCCGCGTAGACATAGCTTGTTATCGCGTTGTTTCAAATAAACAGCATCAGTCTATTTGTGCAACTTGTTAATTATCCTGCACAATAACTGTTGTCGCAGAACCGACTCATCACCTTTTTTTTAAAGCATAAAATGCTTTCAGCTCCTGTTGGCGTGCTGCGGGTGACCTTGGTGCCATGAAGGAGGGATAACACGGAGGCGAACCCAAACGAACTTTGGCGAAACTTTCAGTTCACCCCTGGTGCCTGCGTGCTGTGCTGCCGCCTGAGCAGCGCTTGCGCCAACAACGTCGTCTTCATGGTCCCATTGTGGACGAAGCTGCGCATTGAATGCAATGCAGTGGCGGGCCGCTTCGGGGAGAAAAATGCCGCTATAGCGCGTGGAATCCCGCAAATTTGGTGTTCTGCCAAGTCAGGGTGGTACCGGAGATTACTTGAACAGTAGATCGGAGTCATTTATACGTTGAAGTATGTCATCTTTCGGAACCCATCTGCCGGGAAACTCGCCCCCTTGTGTGAACAGTCGTTGCATTCTCACAATGGGCATAGCATATTCCAATGCAATCTGCTGCCCCGGATACATTTCGATTACTTATTTCGAGCTGCAGTTGCACATTCGCCAATGACTGCCACCCAGACAGCTTCTCGTTCGCCTTGAAGTCAACTGCGAGAGGTCGCTTTTGACGGCTGGTAATTTCATTCATTAGATTTTTAATAGACTTCTCCCCGTTGTAAACAACGTGCCGTCAAAGGGACGTGGCCCGATGGGCAAAAGTGACCACTTCCCAAAGGGCACTGAAGCTCCCATGGATGTCCTGGGAAGGTGTGTTAAAGTCCATTGGAGTCTCAGTGCTCGTTAGATTTCGCCTCGGTTTTGCATGTTTCGAGCGTTCGATCCCGCCACCTTTCTTCTCCCTATCAGAGACTGCTCGTCAAAGCCGCCGCGGTGGCTCAGTGGCTATGGTGCTCGGCTGCTGACCCGAAAGACGTGGGTTCTATCCCGGCCGCGGCGGTTGAATTTCTTTGGAGGAGAAATTCTAGAGGCTCGTGTACTGTGCGATGTCAGTGCACGTTAAAGAACCCCAGGTGGTCGAAATTTCCGGAGCCCTCCACTACGGCGTCTCTCATAGCCTTAGTCGCTTTGGGACGTTAAACCGCATAAACCAACCAACCAACCAGACTCCCCGTCACGCTTCGCAGCCTTTCTTCTTCCGATACAAACCGCCTCGGTATACGTCACACCTTCTGTGCCACGCTGTCAGAAGTCGCATGTTTTGTCCACTAGACCAGAAGCACGTGCGCTGATGACGTAGCCCGGGCTGTAATCGTCCCGCAGCTGCGCAAATTCCAGAGGCTTTTTTTTTTTTTGGCATGTGGGCGTCGGTGTGTCATTTGGCGTTCTCAGCAGAATGATGGCTCCAAGAGGAGGCGAAGGTTAAAACCTGCCTGGGTACGTCAAAATTTGCCGAGCGCTTTCGTCAGAACCAGACGACGACAAAGACGTTTCCTACTAAGGGAGCCATATTATTTAGGGTGTGAAACTCTCGTCGCTGCATTTTGTTCAGTTCATGTATTTTATTTTTATGCCGCGAAGGCATTCTTCATCCCCCCCCCCTCCCTTTCTACAATTCTTTGCATCAGCTCATTACGAATACCTTCAGCGTGCAGTAAGCAAAAGAAATCGTGGCTGCGTGACGCCAACGAAAGGAGCCTCCCCCCCCCCCCCCCCCCCCCCGCCCCACAGTCGTGTTTTTTTTCCTTCGTTTTCGTATTGCTTCTTAATAAACCAGTGCTATTTCCCTTCCTTTCAGTATATCACTTAAATAAACCACTCCTGGGGAAGAAAAGATTCCTTTCGTTGGTATCATGCAGCCGCATCAGTATATTCGTGTTCCTGGGCAAGCATGTCCTAGAGCTTACTTTTTTTTTTTTGCCTCTTTTTTGGTGACCGCAGCGCGGTGCTGACATTTTGTCTTTCGTGCTCACTTGTCCGCGTCTTTCTGCGCGCTTTACGTCGAACGTGGTTTTCTAACCAGTAAATACTCATACCCTTAACTAGAGATCTATTGTCTTGCTCGACGACTATAGAGTGAGGCGGCAAGCCAGCGTCTCATGGAAACTGCAGCAGACTGTTTCGCGGAAGCGAGTAAGGCGGTCTGTGTTGTCCCCTGTGTTAGTTTTGATTGGCGGGGACAATGGGATTCAAATGAAGTTATCAGGGGTTATATTGTGAGGTTTCTTTGTGAATAAGTCGCCTTATTTAGTCTTTTTCAAAAGAAGCTAAGAGAAGCAAATATGACTATTTGGTTTCAGACGTGTCCTCAGCTTGGAAGAGAAATTTGCCATTACTGCGAGTAATTCTCCTATGCATGGTGCAGCCATAAGACAAAGGAATTCCATAGTCTTGAAAGAATGTCGTACGCCAAAAAAGGACGAAACAGGAAGGAAAAACACAGAACAGGAAAGAGGCGCAACTTCCAACTTTAATAACAGGAAAGGAAACCAGGCGCTCTTTTATATCCGCTGAGCTGCATGAGGGTGCGTGAACTAAAAACCAAATGCGGTGGTGGACGAGTGATAACAACACTGCAACACAGCACAACAAGTCATAGGGAGGTCGCTATTACAAAAGGCATGTTGAAAACTCATGCGAGCGTGAATGATAGCACAGGTTGAACGATTATGAAAAAGGATAAGAACTACCTCTAAGATATTAACAATCATGAAACCGATTGAAGGAAGCAGGCGGACTTTGCAAAGGGCATCTAAACGAAACCGTCCAAAAAAGCTAGTTCGTTTCTGGTGAGGAGAACAGAAGGCGTGCTAACGCAGTTGTCTTTTCGCAGTTGCTAACGCAGTTGTCTGCGTTAGCACGCCTTCTGTTCTCCTCACCAGAAACGAACTAGCTTTTTTGGACGGTTTCGTTTAGATGCCCTTTGCAAAGTCCGCCTGCTTCCTTCAATCGGTTTCATGATTGTTAATATCTTAGAGGTAGTTCTTATCCTTTTTCATAATCGTTCAACCTGTGCTATCATTCACCCTCACATGACTTTTCAACATGCCTTTTGTAATAGCGACCTCCCTAAGACTTGTTGTGCTGTGTTGCAGTGTTGTTATCACTCGTCCACCACCGCATTTGGTTTTTAGTTCACGCACCCTCATGCAGCTCAGCGGCTATAAAAGAGCGCCTGGTTTCCTTTCCTGTTATTAAAGTTGGAAGTTGCGCCTCTTTCCTGTTCTGTGTTTTTCCTTCCTGTTTCGTCCTTTTTTGGCGTACGACATTCTTTCAAGACAATGTACCAACTAACCCGTCAAAAAGTTCTACTACAGCATCTCTCTTCTACTACGGGTTCTTTACTATGTCTACAATCCAGGCAAGCTGCCGCTTCTTTGTGTGTGAACCTTATCGCGGTCACGACTTGCCGTTCTCGACTTTTGACGTTCTACATGAAGCGAAGAATGGTTCCTTGGGACATCCAGCTGCTATTTGGTGCTCTTGAGCCATCATGGGGCCATACAAGGAGGGTCTGCAAGGTTCTAAAGTCGGAAGCCTGGAGACAGGTGCGATACTGTTGTGTCCCCTTATCGCTTTTGTGTGTGTGCGCCCCCTCCTAACGACCACTCGCATTCCCCTCCTAACGACAGTTCGCATCCTCCTCCTAACGACCACTCAATCCTCCTCCTAACGACCACTCAATCCTCCTCTTAACGACCGCTTGCCCCTCGTCGCACGCTGTCGCCAGGACCCCCCCACGGTGCGTCCCCGCACCCTCCTCCTGTTCTGGGAAGCCACTCCCTGCCGTGGACGCTTCTCCACTCCCTCCTTTCTTCGGGCGGCCAGTTCGGCTCCTGCCTCGGTCGACGCTGGTCGCACCCTCATCGGCTTTAAATAAACGAAGTCTTAAAGTACCGTGTGCGTCTTTCGCTGCATTCCACACAGCGACCGGACACGACAGTGGCGACGAGAAAGTGGATTCGACCCGCGCTACGCAACGCTATTGACAAGCCATGGCTACGCGAGGGTTTCCCAATCAGATCCCAGAATTCAACGGCTCATCGTGGTCATCGTGGGTTGGACGCCTTCAGTTCTACTTTGAAGCTAACAACATCACAGACCCAGCCTTGAAGAGGGCCAACCTGCTGACGCTGTGCGGGGAGCAGACCTACGATACTGTCTGCGCCCTTATTCAGCCAAGCACACCAGCGGCAGTGTCTTACGACGACATCGTAAAAGCGCTGCAAAAGCACTACGACCCAAGGCCATCCGAGGTCTACAGCCGGGCTCGCTTCCAACGACGAGATCAACTGGGAGGAGAAACTGTGAGCGCCTACGTAGCAGCGCTCAAGAAGCTCGCTGCCGACTGCAATTTTGGAACGCTGTCGACAACAGCTACCGGGCAGGAAATGGACGCAGCTTCTTCTGCTAACACCACCATGCTTCCCTTGGACGTGATGTTACGCGACAGATTTGTGTGCGGACTGAGTGACGAGTCACTGCAGCAGCGCCTGTTCGCTGAGAAGGACCTCACATTCAGCAAAGCTTACGACATCGCCGTTCGAGCGGAGCGCGCCGGTCACCAGCAGAGAGGGATTCGCCGGAACACCGAGCCGGTACACCAGACAAGCAACCAGGTGCGCAAGCCTTCTGTTGTAAAATCGGTCAAAAAGGCACAACGCTGCTGGCGGTGTGACGACCAACACAACCCCCAGGGATGTCGATTCCAGTCAGCCACGTGTAATTTTTGCCACAAGCGAGGGCATATCGAAAGAGCATGCATTACGAAACGGAGACTTGCCAAGATAAAGTCACCTTCCCAGCCTAATCACAGCGTCAACGCCTCAGAGAATACGCCGCTATCTGATCTCCATGGAACAACATCAGCAACACCATCTGTGTTGTACGACCTGAACACCATGAATCTCGGCACGCGACCGAAGATTTTTACAGAAGTAAGCGTACATCACCAGCTGATTAAGTTCGAGGTGGACTCCGGCGCAGCCTGTACTCTGATCAGTGAGGACACGTTCCGAACTTCATGGCCATCTGACGCACCCGCCCTGCAACAAGACGACACGCACCTGCGAACGTGGTCAGGACAGAATCTGCCACTATTGGGCTCTGCCAACGTGCAGGTTAACTACAACGGCCAGACCCATACGCTACCTCTGCTTGTTGTGAAGGGCACAGGATCAAGCCTTCTAGGGAGAAATTGGTTTTCTCCACTAGGCGTGATGATATGCGGCATACACCAGACGCCGAGCCAGAACATGGTTGGTAAACATCAAAACGCCGATGCGCTAAGCCGTCTGCCACTAGACGCAACTGTTGACGAACCATTTCCACCAGGAGACGTTCTGATGTTCGAAGCACTGCCAGAACCTCCGCTTACAGCAGGCACAGTTGCAGCATCTACGCAGAAGTGCGCAGCTCTCCGGCTAGTTTACACAGCTGTTCAACAAGGCAACGTGCATAAACTCAAAGGGGACAACTTCGACGCTTACCGCAGGCGAGCTACAGAGTTGAGCACCCATCGCGGCTGCATCATATTTGGGTCCCGAGTTGTGATGCCGAGAGAACTACGCGCACAAGCTATGTCTCTCATCCACGCCGGACATCGGGGCATCGTTGCAATGAAAAAGTGTGCCAGAAGCTACATGTGGTGGCCTGGCATTGACAACGACATCGAAACAGTGGTGCGAGAATGCAAGCCTTGCCAGAGCAGCCGGAGCGCCCCGCCGAAAGCTCCTGTCCCAGAATGGGAAAAGCCAGACACACCATGGCACACACTGCACATTGATTTTGCAGGACCAATTGAGGGCTGCACTTTCCTTGTGGTCGTAGATGCCTACACAAAGTGGCTTGAGATAAGGCAAATGGGACAGACGACTTCGGCAGCAGTCATTGACAACCTCCGATCACTATTTGCAACGTTCGGCCTGCCGCGCAAGGTAGTGTCGGACAACGGAACACCGTTTGTGTCTGCGGAGATCCTCAAGTTTTATCGCGACAACGGGATCTCATCAGTTACATCGGCCCCCTACCACCCAGCGACAAACGGACAAGCCGAGCGCTACGTAGCCGAGCTAAAACGCGCCCTTGAAAGAGATCAGACAGGCTCGCTGCAGCGCCACCTTGCGCGCTTTCTCTTCAAGCAGCACACGACGGTTCAGAGCACAACAGGCGAGACCCCCTCGAAAATGATGTTCGAGCGTGAAATGCGAACCCAGCTCACAGCCATCCTCCCCGAGCCAAAGGCAGAGACGTTCCGGGAAGAAAAAGCAATTCCGCGCTGCGGCACGCTTAATGAGGGGCAGCGCGTCCTCGCCCGACAGTTTCTGAAAAAGCCACGCTGGGAGGAAGCTACAATTGTCAGACGCATAGGCCTGCGCTCTTGGCTCGTCAACATACATGGCACAGTAGCACGCCGACATCTCAACCAGCTGCGTAGATTTACGACGCCGTCTGAGAGCTGTCCGCCAGCGGAGAGAACACGTGCACCATCTTCCCACATAGCCTGGCACCTCTTCCCGGAAGAAGAGACTTCGCCCAGGACAGACCTAGGAGACACAGCGAACAACAGCCAGCCTACAAGTGTTTCTCCCCCGAGCGCACAAAGCCAGCGCGCCTCCACGCGTGAGCGCCGACCCCCTGCACGATACCAGGCAACTTTCTAAGGGGGAAGGAAGTGTTGTGTCCCCTTATCGCTTTTGTGTGTGTGCGCCCCCTCCTAACGACCACTCGCATTCCCCTCCTAACGACAGTTCGCATCCTCCTCCTAACGACCACTCAATCCTCCTCCTAACGACCACTCAATCCTCCTCTTAACGACCGCTTGCCCCTCGTCGCACGCTGTCGCCAGGACCCCCCCACGGTGCGCCCCCGCACCCTCCTCCTGTTCTGGGAAGCCACTCCCTGCCGTGGACGCTTCTCCACTCCCTCCTTTCTTCGGGCGGCCAGTTCGGCTCCTGCCTCGGTCGACGCTGGTCGCACCCTCATCGGCTTTAAATAAACGAAGTCTTAAAGTACCGTGTGCGTCTTTCGCTGCATTCCACACAGCGACCGGA
The DNA here is from genome assembly GCF_055824585.1 of Amblyomma mixtum. Classification (NCBI taxonomy): domain Eukaryota; kingdom Metazoa; phylum Arthropoda; class Arachnida; order Ixodida; family Ixodidae; genus Amblyomma; species Amblyomma mixtum. The sequence goes on along the minus strand of NC_143016.1, from coordinate 83,207,483 downwards.
CACGACAGATACTACTACGATTGGCTTCGCATCGTGCTGTATGAAGGAACCGACGTCTTCGTGGCCGACTCCCTGTTCAAAGGCTACAAGAAGCTTGCAGCTGAAGTCACCGAGTTCTTATGGCGGACAGCGAGGCTTTCACTTCCATCAAAAGAACGTCCAAGTAAGAGCACGAACCAGGTTACCTTTCTTAGCGACGTTGATCTTCCAAGCGATATCACGTCCTACTTGGAAAAAGGACCCAAGCACAGCTTTCAACCTCAGATGAACCGCTCAGCCTTAATTGCCATGGTTCGTAATGTAGGCAACCATATCAAGGACAAGGACAAGGATCGGGCCATTGGGGAGGGATTTGAATGCCTCCAAAAATCGGTTAGTTCGATCCCAACCAGAAAGCCACCCATGAAAAGGATTGCAGAGTTTATGAAAGCATCCGAACTTACAGTACTGGAGGCCGACAAAGAGGGCGGTTTTGTCGTCATGACGAACGGTGACTTCAAGGAAAAAGCTACTCAAGCCATTAAGAAAAGCTTCAGGCCTGTCAACTTTAACCCTGCGAAGCAAAAACGTGCGGCACTGAAACTACTGGCCCGAATGAACCTGGATACATTAGGAAAGGCTGTCAAGAATGCTAAGACCGGGCACCTTGAGATCTTCTTTTTCAGGAAAAACGCACAAGCCGGCATGCCCTCTACGAAGCATTGTGTCTGAAAGAGATACGTGGCAGAAAGCTGTGAGTGGATTTCTACGACGCCATTTGGACAGAATAGCGGGAGGGGATCCCTACCGTGTCCGAAGCTCAAGAGAAATAGTGCAGGTCTTAGAAGAAGGAAAGCTTGCTGCTACTACCGGATTTTCTATAGACATAGAAGACCTTTTTTACTCTGTGCCTCATGATGGTTTGTTCGCGGCTGTTAGAGAACAACTGGAAGAATACGGGGAAGTAAAGTTTCAAAATGAAGTGGGGCTCACAGTAGAGAACTTTTTAGAACTCTTAGTGTTCTATCTTAATTCCACAGCTGTTTGTTTCGAAGAAATTTTTTTTGTGCAAAAGCAAGGAATCTGTATAGGGTCGTCAGTTGCTCCAGTTTTGTGTGAAATTTTTCTGGCTTCATTTGATCGACGACTTGATTCCAGTTTTTGCGGCACAGCTGTCTCATGCATTTTTAGATACGTTGACGATTATCTTGTTCTGCTTGATGTGCCGGCCCAGTGTGAATCAGATTCGCATATCGAAAACGTACTGACCGCTTTTAACTCGAAGTCAACGTCCCTGAAGTTCACGCATGAAAAGCCAGATCATGATTGTATACAGTTCTTGGATTTACAGATTTCCTTTACCAACAACCACGTCTGTTGGATGTATTAACCTCGCTCAAAGAAGTCTCTGTTAGCTTACGATAGCGCCCACTCCAAATTAGTAAAACGAGGAATAGTTTCTCTTTGCATTAGGTCGGCCCTAGAAAAATCTTGTCCACACAAAATCAGTGAAAGCTTCCAGTATCAGATCAGAAGAGTTATGTCAGCAGGTTACCCATTGCAACTGGTCACCAGTGTGTCTGAAAGCCTCCTTCAAAAAATGAAAAAGCCGGACTACAAGCGGGAATTTGGAAACAAACCTGTGCAGGTCATACCTTACCTGCATGGGTTTTCGCACAATTTGAAAAAAGTGGCTCCCAGGCACGGAGTGCGGCTGGTTTTTTCAGCCCCCTGCAAACTGGCAAGCATATGTCCGATGGTGTCAGGAAAGCGGGTCAAAAAGGCCTGCACTGTCAAACATCAAACAATGTTCACAAAATGTACCACTAATGTGGTATACGAGATCCCTTTGACGTGTGGCAAAGTATATGTGGGGCAAACGGGACAGTGCTTCAATGAGCGTGCTCGACAGCACAATGTGACCCTAAAAAGCAAGACGGGAAGCAATCTAGCTTTACATTGTAGCAGGTGTAAAGATTGTTTTCCGAAATTTCAAGAGACCAGGTTTCTAGCCAGGGCAAAGGAAAAAATCGAAAGAGAAGTCATTGAGGCTTTTTATATTGATCAAAGAAAAGACAACTGCGTTAGCACGCCTTCTGTTCTCCTCACCAGAAACGAACTAGCTTTTTTGGACGGTTTCGTTTAGATGCCCTTTGCAAAGTCCGCCTGCTTCCTTCAATCGGTTTCATGATTGTTAATATCTTAGAGGTAGTTCTTATCCTTTTTCATAATCGTTCAACCTGTGCTATCATTCACGCTCGCATGAGTTTTCAACATGCCTTTTGTAATAGCGACCTCCCTATGACTTGTTGTGCTGTGTTGCAGTGTTGTTATCACTCGTCCACCACCGCATTTGGTTTTTAGTTCACGCACCCTCATGCAGCTCAGCGGCTATAAAAGAGCGCCTGGTTTCCTTTCCTGTTATTAAAGTTGGAAGTTGCGCCTCTTTCCTGTTCTGTGTTTTTCCTTCCTGTTTCGTCCTTTTTTGGCGTACGACATTCTTTCAAGACAATGTACCAACTAACCCGTCAAAAAGTTCTACTACAGCTAGAATTCCAGAGAATGTTGGAAAAGCGGGTGTTGGCTACGCATAAATAATATTTGGGAGGTCTTCCTCCACATTGTCGGCATACCCGAGAAACTTGAGGCCTATGAACAGTCCTTACGTTTCATCAACAAATGCAGCATAATTCTACGGCATTCGATGGAACACACAAAAACCGCTGCCCTTTTTCAGTGCAGCCAATCACTGTGGAACACAGCAGCTCGACAAAACTTTTCGATTGCCATGGGTTCGGCCTTGCGTATACACTCAAAATTGTCAGAAAATTACTGCCACGAGAGAGAGACTTTTATGAACAAAGGGGAGGTCAAATACTGCCACGAGTGAAACAACTATTAGGGCGTATTTAAAATTCAGGGCGCGTTATTGCAGTCGTCACGCAACCGCACAGAAACCACGCCACATGCATAGGGCGCAGTCGGGACCAGCGCGCGGGAACCCGCCGCGAGGGGTAAACGGCGGCACAAAGGTTGTCCCCACCCTGAAAGCGGAGAAGAACGGGCATTCAGGCACTCTACTGATGATGATTTATTGTCTTTGGGTGGGCACCGTGTCGGCGCTCTGGAGCCATAAAAAAAGTAACAATAAAAAGTACAGGTCCCGTGACGCCATCTATCGCACGGCCAGTAATAAGCTTTAATTCATTGTTCCTCGAAGCGGTGGTCGGTGGAGGCGATGACGGCGGCATCCGTCCGGCCGAGGCGAAAGCCCCAGAGTTCTGTGTAACACGTGCTAGTAGACATAACTTCACCAGCGAAAGAACGAGACACCAGGAGAAGAACACAGGACAACCCGGACTAACAACTGAAGTTTAATCGAGAAACGGCCAACCTAGGTCACCAGAAGACGCATGCATATCAGACACACTAAACAAAACAAACAAATACATAAGTGGCAGATCACCGAGGAGTGGATACACGCTCCAACACTGGCAAACAACAAAATACAGATAATTTTCCCTATCAATCTTGCACGCGCACACTTCTGCTTAGGAAATTAACCTCCTTGCTTGTGAGATGCAAGGACGGTGCACAGACGCATGTGCCACTGCCTTGCAGCCTAATATGATAGGCCTCAAGGATTTCCCTCTCCTCCCTGTTTTTTTCCTTTTCCGATTACTGAAATGTTGTTAAAACCTGGAACACAGTTTATACAACTCTTGCAGTGACGTGGGAGAGTATTTTGATCTGACGAATTTTTCAGGGAATTGTTATGTTCGCGTGCCCGGTCATTAACACATCTGTCAGTTTGACCCGTGTACACCCTACCACATGACAGCGGTATCTTATAAACGACCCGAGTTGAACAAGCAACGAACTTGTTAGCATGCTTCAGCTCTTGGACTTCTTCCCCTCACTGGCCTTCGCAATTCGTGAACATATACCAGACATCTTACAAGGTGCCGAGAACACTACCGTCACGCCGTGCCGTTGTGACACTTTCTTCAGCGTATGCAACACACCGAGAAAATAGGGCACCACTTCAACTTTCCTCATATCCAGTCTAGCACTTCCGGACCTTCGTGCGTTCTGGTTTTTAATCTTCTGCAGCATCGACTCACCAACTGCAGTCAGCACGTCATCCGGATAACCCGCATCGCTAAGGCGACGGACTTGCTGATGAAAGCTGTCATTCACTGCATGTGGGCAGCTCTTCTGCAAGGCATTCCCTAGGCAAAGGCTAGCTATGGCTCTTTTAATCAGCTTGGAGTGCGATGAAACATAAGGCAAAAGCGCTTTCTGAGTTCTGGGTGAGTAGCTCCAGCATATGTGGCCTTCATTAAGCATTAAGTCTGGGAACCTAATGGCATTGTCACTAGGCATTTCATGCGTAAAATTCAGTGCATTGGTCTGATGTACACCAACTAGCCCACATGGGTACCTTGTTACGTGCTAGTACCATTTCCTCTTTTCGGCACGTGGCGAGCGCGGGTCGCCCTGGGACTCTGGAACAGCCCGAGGCTCCAACTGCTTCCTTTCAGATTAGACTGCAGACACGCTTCAATTTTAGGACCTTAATGTAAATAACAGTGGGGCTGAGCTGGTTGGCTTCATAGCCAGTCGCAAAGCATTTAATTTCCAATAATGCCCCAACAGAAGTCGTTGATTGACTGACCCCTGTTCATGAGCATTATTAGTAGAACTAAAACATCATCATCGCCATCCTGGCTACGCCCACTCCCGTTCGGGTGATATAAATGGTATCTTTCTGGAGATGTTTCTGACACATTATCCGGTGAGTATGCCTTTCTGGTGAGATAACGGACATTTATTTGAATCGTTTCATTGCGTTTACATAATGTTCATGACAAAGATATGGCAGAGTTGACGCTTATGCTTTTTTTTCTAACAGATGTCCGCAACTCCACTCATTTTGATTTCTTGCTTTTGTCACCACAGATGCATAATTGAAAGAAATGTAAGATGGGGGTTTATTGAAGGCACTGGGACCTCAGGAGCAGGGCAGCAACAGTCCGTGGTCAGCCAAGGCGAGCACACCGCACGCGCCGCGATGGCAATGCCGCCGCTAAACAGAATGTTCGTCTTCGTCTTTACAATTGCCCCCGGAAAGAAGAGCCAACCTGGCGACTTAGGGCTCGGGCAGGATGGCTGGAACGTAGAATGGCTTGAGACGCTGGACGTGAACATTCTCGCGTACACGGCGGCGGCGATCAGAAGACGAGTTGAGAGGTCCTACAGTGTAATTAACTGGAGATGTGCGCTCCAGGACACGGTATGGGCCACGGCACTTGGCAAGAAATTTTGATGACAGGCCCGGAGTATTTGTCGGAATCCAAAGCCACACAAGGGAAGCCATTGGGGAAGTGTGGCGTTGTTTGACTGAGGTCGTGGCGGGATTTCTTTCTGCCCTGGGTGTCAGTCGTGAGAGCTCGGGCCATGCGGCGACAGTCTTCGGCGTACCGGTCGGCTTCAGAAAGAGGTGTATAATCGTTGGTACGGAAGAATGATGTCAATGGTGGCAGAAGGGTGGGGGCCGTAAAGGAGAAAGAAAGGGCAGAAGCCAGTAGTGGACTGCGTTGCGGTATTGTACGCATAGGTTACATACGAAAGGACAAGATCCCAGTTAGACTGGTTTGAAGAGACATACATAGATAACATGTCGAGGGTACTGTTAAAGCGCTCGGCGAGTCCGTTGGTTTGCGGATGATATGCGGAGGTGGTGCGATGAATTATATTGCAATATTTCTCAACGTGCAGTGATGGTATAGCGGCGCGGCTTCGCTCGAACGAGGCGAGCATCAGATCATCGAGGTGAGTCAGCCGGATGTGCCGACGCACCCTCGCTATTTGCTGGGCATCTGCTGATAGGGCGCGCTGGCATGCAGTTTTGGCTAATTTTAGTTTTGGCCACGACAAGTCGTGGTTTTGGCTAGGGTGCCTCGATGGCCAGCGTCGCTTTCAGGGTGAGGACACCGCTCTCGACGGAGGCATGTTGGGTCCCACTCTCCCGTTCCGTTACATTGGAAGCAATGCGTCGGCGAGCTGTTTCGAACCGAAAACTGCCTCTACAGCGTGAAATTTCTCAAATTTGGTGTCCTTCCAAGACAGGGTGGTACCATAGATTTTTTAAAAAGTGAATGAAAGCTAGTTACGCAAAAATATATCTTTTTCGCAGCTAATCTGCCGAGAAACTCGGCGCCTTGTGAAAAATCGTTACATTCTCAGAACGGGCGTTGCATACTCCAGTGAAATCTGCTGACCCGGATGCTTTGGATTTAATTACTGTTCAAACAGAACCACTCATTTCGAGCTACATTTTCATATTCGCCAAAGACTGCCATTCAAACAGCTTCTCGTTTGCACCTAGGCCAAGTGCGAGAAGTTTACGAGGATGTAACGTTAAATTTGCGCATTATAACTTCGCCCCAAACAAACATTATTCTGGAATGCAAGCATTTCGCTGCTTTGTCTCGCATACCTTGGAGTTCTGTTGGTTTACAGCCGTCTCACCTGACCTGTGATTCCCACTTTTTTCTCCGCACGATTTCTCGAGCAAAGGCAAACATATAGGCTGTGGTTTGACCAATGGCCATCCCGAGTAGAATTGCAGAAGCAACGGCAGCACCTTTGAGCCACACGCGTAGCGGAAGAGTCGGCGGTGGCCCCAGCGCCACAGCTTTGAGCCGTGTGACGTCACTCCTCCTGGAGAATGCACTGCTGGCGCAGCGGCGGCGGCACCTCTGAGTCACCCGCGTAGCGGAGGAGTCGGCGGCGGCTCCGCGCTGCTCTGACGTCACTCGCTCCTGGCGCATGCGCAGTTGAGGCTCTACGGGGCTCCGCGAAATCACTCGCACCTAGCGTAGTGTTGCTTCCGCAACAAAAGCCGCTGTCCTTTTCTAGCGTGAGCAGTACACCCGGAAACACAACAGACACTCATAGCTTATCTCCGATAGCTGCATCACGCCCACAACACGGGGTCAGTTGAAGCAAAGAAGCGTGGCCCAATGGGTGCGAACTTGCGTATTTCGAGCGTTCCCCGTTGTTTTCTTCTTCACGCATCATTATGCAGCAGCCTAAGTACAGCCTTTGTCAAAAGTTTAGAGCCCAGGGGGTTTGCTTCTGAGCCACACTGCTTTGCTCGTAATGCGTCCAAGGGCGTCCGCAGAATTTTTTGCAGGGGGGGGCCCCATTGGCTGTTGGCGCCGGAGGGGGGGGGGGGGGGTTATGTTCGTAGCAAAAAGGCACTATTTGCGGAGTAAATTTATTTATTTATAAATAAATAAAATAAATAAGTAAAATACACACATGAAAGAAAAATTACAAACAGCAAATTAAAGCGTGGCTAGGAGAGATACATTGGAGTTTATCAACGAAGAAACAATTAAAATTAATAAAAATGCAAAAGGATACTATCACTTCGTGGAGAAGAGTGCTCAGTCTTGCTGCATACGGGTTCTCGACACACCCGGATTGATGACCAGCACACAGCACAATATGTTCACAAACACGCAACGACAGTCAGTCAGTAAACAGCAACTGTAGACGCCTCGGATTTTTCTGGGCGAATTGCCTGATGACACGGGTGATAAATTCATTCCTGTGCTTCATTACACGCTCTCGGTGCACACTCATCATACAAAGGCCGTCCAGTCTGTCGTTTGTCATCGTTGAGCGTAGCCACGTTTTCACTCTCCTCATTGTACTGAAGGAGCGTTCGACCGTACAGGTAGTAACTGGCAAAGCCAGAGCCACCTCAATGGCTTTTGCAACACCAGGGAAGAATGTCTTGGCCTGATGTAGAAGCTCGCAGTAAGTTATTTCTGATGGGTCCCCAGTTTTGTTGCACCACATCTCGTACCAAGAGATGGCCTCTTCCTTGAAGTTGTCGATGCCGTAAAAGCACTGGAGTTCTTCGGCGAGAACAGCGAACTCAACACGGCTCAAGTGCTTCATTTTTGATGGATGCAGCTGGAGAAATTTGAAGCTCCTCTCATTGCTTTCAGAAAAGCGCCGAGCTAAAGAAGCAGTGAGGGAGTCCAAGTACGGCACATATATTGCCACACGGTAGTATTCCTCCGGCGACTGAATCCCGTAGTTGTCTCGGTGGGCCTGACGAGAGACTTGTCTTGGCACAGATATCACCACATTTAAGTGATTGGCTGCCTCCCTTGCTGCATTCATGTTAGAGAACTCCTCTACAGCGTTCGTCCGGTGGCCGCGAAAAATACGTTGCAGCTCAGTGATGTGGTCATGCACAGAATGGAAGTCCATGGATACACCTTGCAGAATGTTCGTAACTGGTTCGAGCCGAGCGCTGTACTTCGCTACAATATGCAAGCAGACGATGAAAGATGAGCTTGTTGTTGCGCAGTAGAGGATGTGAGCTCGTTGTCTAGTTGCAGCGTTCGAGCATGATTCCGTGGACGCGAGCTCCTCGAGTGCTTCGACTATGGCCACGTAATGCTGAGAGAAGATCCTAATAGACTTATATTTTGCAGACCATCTTGTCTCACACAGCATCGGAATGTTCGGCACCAATTTTCTCCGGAGTACGCTCTCGCGGAAGAAGTTTATGGTTTGTTTGATTATGCCAATTGTGTTTCGAATTTCAGAGACGTCGTTCAGATCGTTGATGACGAGATTTAGTTTGTGACTTGCACAGTGGAAAAATAGTGCCTTCGGGAACTGTTTTTGTATAATTTTGTTCACTCCAGCTTCTTTTCCAGCCATTGTAGAGCATCCATCGTACCCCTGTCCAACGAGGTTCGAAAGAATCAGCCCGACATTCGTCAAAAACTTCAAGATTGCCGCGGCGATGCAAGCGGAGTTTAATTGTTCCAGCTCTACAAATCCCAAAAACTGCTCTCGAACGCACACTTCGGCTCCCGCCTTGTCAATAAAGCGAACGCCTATAGACATCTGCTCTTTTCCTGAAATATCTGCAGTTTCGTCAGCAAGAACGGAAAAAGCAAACGCTTTGTTAGCTTCGGTAACTATCTGCTCTTTCAGGATGTCGCCACAGATTGTGATGATCTCGTTCTGGACGCGGACAGAAGTGTACTTGGCATTGCCAGCAGAAGAAGCGAAGTGCTCCTGAAGTAGAGTATCTCCAGCTTCTACACGAAAGTCAAGCAGATCATTGAAGACTCCACTATCGGACTGCTTGCCGCGAATTGGCAAGTCATGAGTCGCGCAAAAGACAATGGTGGAAACTATTGGAAATAGTTTCTCACGGTTCCTTTCAACTTGCGCGTGGAGTGCTCTGTTCAGCTGCTCTACAACGGGTAGCTGCTTGCCTTTCATCACATCCATAAAGTTCTGTGAGGCCGTCATTGCCTCCTGGTGCCATTGGGATTTTACGTGATCCCTGCACGCCTCGTGCATTTTTCTGTAGTTACTGAAAGCGCGCACGATAAAACTTCCTTGAGTACCCCGGTGAACACGTGGAGGAAAAATGACGCAAAAACGACAAATAGCGCCTTTCGCTGTCGCTGAGTACGCAAGCCAGGGGGCGTAATCTCCCAGCCATTGATGTCGAAAAGGCCTCTTTCCAGGTGTTACATCCTTCTTAAAATCGTATGTAACATTTGGTGACCATGGCTTAGTAAGAAGACGCAACTTCAAAAAGTCCGGTATGCCAGTGAGTTTAGCTTTGCCTAGAAACTCTCCTAAGTCATATTCTTGAGGCAAGTTATTTGTTTTCTTGATGTTGTCTCCGGACTTCGATCCCAAGCAAGGAGAAAGGGAATCGTCTCGGCTTACTGCGTGACCGGAGCTCGCTGGTGAAGTTCCTTCCATGGAGACGACGACGTCGGCTACTGTCCGGTGATGAAAGGTTGCATCGCTCTGGTCAAATCCGGACTTAAATCCCAAGAAAGGAGAAATGGAATCATCTCGGCCTGCTGCATTACCTGAACTCACTGTTGACAGAGTCCCTTCCATGGAGTCGACGACATCAGCTACTGTCCGGTGAAAAAAGCTTGCATCACTCTGTTCAAATGCTACACCGTTGTCACATATCACACCAGAATCTGCAGGGGCGCATTTGGATAACGCTTCGTCAGACAACCGCTGACGCTTGAAGAAGCGCCGAATGTCCATCATTCGGAACCGCGCGAGACAAAGCTGGCTATGGAGTTCTTCGGGGTTGGTAGTGTTAAAAATATATACACATTGATTGAAAAAACGGTTGAATGCGTACGTTGAAAACAAAAAATGACTATATATACAACGAAAACTTATTTACAAGATAAATGCACGCTCGCAGCTTCATACACCTCGCTCCATCTTGCTCGCGCAACCGCACAGTCGAGTATTTGCACACACACTACTCGCCGCTCGTCGTTTTCTCGTCCGCTGTCTTGATTGTTCTCAGCTTCGTTGACAACCGGCCACTAAAAATACCGAAGCACAAACACAGAGGCGCGCACACATGCAAGGGCCTACTTGCCGCAGTATCCCCGAATACGCACTGTTGGAGTTGAGGGTTCAGGACAGGAGTGCCGCTGAGCGAAGAGGTAGATGGCGAAAGGAGAATAGGTTTATTTACATTTTACATTGGTGGTTAGAAGTGAGACGATTCTGCCGCATCCGTTGTCGAGTTTTATATCCTTCTTGTTCCCTAAAGTCCCTAGGTTGAGGACGCCCTTGCCGGAGTGGGAGGGGCCTAGAGCTTTCACCTGTGCGCACACACACGACACTGCACTCATGGTCACGCCCCCTTCACATGTGGAGTCTGAGGGAAAGAAGGTTGTCGTCGAGGTAGCGTTGACGGCGGTAGGTGATGGCCTCCGGCCAGCCGAAGGTTTCTGCGGGTCACCGACATCTGTTGATCATCAAATGCCACCCGCCGCTCGAGGCCAGACGCGAGGTCACGAAGACGCCGAAAGTGGTTCCTCGTGCTTGGGTCGGAGATGAGGCCCGCCAGCTTGTCGCGGTGCTTGGGCACGCCAAAGAGCAACCGGAGACGAGGCCCTTTGTTCCCTGGCACGGTCACGGCAAATGGGGAAGATAACGTTCGTCTCCCCGAGGCGGCGGCGGCGTTCTACACGTGCAGGCACTTTGTGAAGGGGGTCTGGTTTTGTTCCTGCACTCCAACCGGGCAAATTCCGTAATTGAAGTCAGCTGGCACCTGGGTCCTCTCGGTGCTTATGGTCCATGGCGGCAGGCCCGAAAGCAATCACCCTCAAGTCGCTAGCAGCCATACACAGTAGAAACAGGCGTGCTGGCGGCCACCCGGCGAGACTTGTTGTCGTCGTTCCTAATAGCACTTTGGGGGTGAAAGGAACGCCTCGCGACTTCCGAGGGGAAGGGACACTCGCCACTCCGGTCGGAAAATTTGTTTTGTGTGTTTTTATGGGGTTCAGAGCACCAAAACGACTCAGGCTATGAGGGACGGAGTAGTACAGAGTTCCGGATAATGTCGACCACCTGGGTCTCTTTACCATGCACTGACATCGCACAGTACATGGGCGCTGTTGGGATTTGAGGCCCAGCCAGAGGTGACAGGCGAGCCAGGCGAGCCAGGCAGGCGCCATCGGGCTGCCTTGACCAAAGGCGCTGGCTTCCGGAGAAGATGCAAGGAACGCTGGTGTGGGGGCGCCTCTGGAGACTGCGTCGCCGTGAACAAAAGCAACTGCTAATCCCCTTTGCCGAAGATTCTGAAAGCGGCGCTTCTACCGAACTGCGCTCTCCCGTGGATCGGAGGAGACAGCGAGCGGCGGCGGCGCCAACTCATCGCCTGCTTGCCCTTGAGCAGCCCGACAAAGCGGGGGTGGACACGGCTGATTTGTCCCTCCCTCCTGAAGAATTCATCGGTGGCCGGATTGTGCACTGTCTGCCTCCGTGTGGCTATCTCTCTAGAGATCAAAGAAACAGGCACCCATCTCAAGACGCCTCGAAACACATGCTCGCCGGTGCCGCTGTATGTCTGCAACGACGCGTCCCCGGACGCGGCACTTCGCAGATGTGACCCAAAGCTGGAAGCGGGGCCGCTTTTACTCTTTTTGCTGAGCGCACCGCCGCCCCTGGTGTGCGGCCATCACTCACGGTTAGAGTGAGTGATTTTCCAGGGGGGTGCAGCCGCCCCCCCTTGCCCCCCCCCCCCCCTCCGGACGCCCATGAATGCGTCCTCAGCGTCCCAAATCTCATGAAGGTAAGATTTTTGGTCCTGCTCCCTCCGATGCATAGGACTTCCACGAGCGCTACAGGAGCGCCACAATAGTGCTTAGAAGCAAACCCCCTGGGGTCTAAACTTTTGACAAAGGCTGTACACATCGAACCTTCTGCACCACGCTGTCAAAGTTGCATGTTTTGTCCAGATCACTAGCACGTGCGCCGATGACGTAGGCCGGAAAAAGCGCTGCAATCGTCCTGCAGTTGATTGCGGCAAGGGGAGGCGAGGATTAAAACTTGCCAGGGCACGTCCAAATTGGCCGAGCGCTTCCTACAGAATCTGACGACGAAGACGTTTCCCAGTAAGGCACCCATATTTTTGAAGCGAAAAGCTTCACTACGCAGGTCAGAGCCGAGCTTCGCGTGAGCCGAACTGGTGAGTTATGCGCATGCGCGGAACCGAGTGACGTCACGCGCCGCGCAGGTGGTCGTTCCTCGCCGCAGCCGTCGCCCGACCTTTCGGCGCAGCCGCGCGCTGCTTCCTCGCTGTCGCTACAACTGCGCGCTTCGCCCCCTCGCTCACCGTTTGACTACCGCGTTGCCCGCGTCGCAGCCGGCAACCCTCCTCTCCGTATTCCTACGGGCAGTTTTAACCGCGCCGATTTCCGTCTCCTCCTCCGCCTCCGTACAGGCAGTGTGTGGACGGCCGAACGCCTCCACCGTTATCGTGGTGCTCCTAGTGCATTTGCGCGAACTGCGACAGCCATGACGTCAAACCAAGCACAACTGCAGCTTTTCGCTTGTATATCCAGGCTTAACCAGAGCTAAGCCACTGCCTAATTTTTTAGGCACGCTCTCGCTTGTAAGCGAGTATGTGCGCTTTCGTCAAGCATTTTGTGCAATTTATTTATCTTTATGTCGCGAAGGCATTCTAACCCCCCCCCCCCCCCCCCTCTTTACTTCTTCGCGCCAGTTCACTACGAATATCCTGGCGGCATTCTGTGCGTCAGTAAGCAAAGACGTCGCGACGTGATGCCAACGACAGGAGCCTTTTTTTCCTCCACTACCAAGAAAAAACGCTCCTTTCTTGGCGCCACGCAACCACATCAGTAAAATTCGTCACACATGTTTCAGGGCAGGCATTTCCTACAGTTTACGTTTCTTTTTTGCCTCTTTTGATGACAGCAGCGGGGGATGAGCGCTTGTCTCTCCTGTTGACTCATCCGTGTCTTTCTACGCGCTTTGCCCCAAACGCGGTTTTCCAACGTCCGTACCTTAATGAGAGATCTAATGCCTTTCCCGACTACTACTGAATGAGGCGAGAAGCCAGCGTCTTTTGGAAACCGGAGCAGATGGGACGCGGAAGCGAGGAAGGCTGCCCGCGTTGCTCTGATTACCGTTTGTTAGCTGGGCAGGTATAATGGGATTCAAACGAAGTGGTTATCAGAGGCTGATTTTGTAAGGTTACTTTGTTAATCGGTTGCTTCTGACGATTTTCTTGTTGAAGTTTTCAAAAGAAAAACTAAATGTGTTAGTTAAATTTGTCCTCGAATAAGGCAACTTAGCAACTACGAATCAGCAAAACGTCGTCTCGTCGTATCATCAATCTACATGTAGTCAACACCGCTCAGAGAAAAATTCAACCGCCTGTATGATTTTTTTGCGGAACAAGCAGTTGAGAAAGTATGACCAATATATCTTTCAGATATGTCACAGCTATACACCTCAGAGCAGTGTGGCGACGGACCATTTGGAAGAGAAATTTGCCATTACTGCGTGGAATTCTCCACATATGGTGCAGTAATAAGACGAAGGGACCCCAATTAATGTTGAAAAAGTGGGCGTTAACTCCGCAGAAATATTTATATTTCGCAGGTCATCCTCCGCGCTGCTGGCATACCCGAGAAAATTAGGGCCCCGTGAACAGTCCTTACGTACGAACAACAAATGCAGCATAACTCTACTGAATTCGGCTACCACGACACTCTAAATTACTACTACGAAGGAACAACAAATAACCGCTGTCGTTTTTCACTGCACTTAGTGACTGGGGAACATACAGTACTCCAGTCATTACTTCTCGGTTGCCGTGTGGTTAGAGCGACTGCACCATGCATATTAAACACTCAAAAGTGCCAGAATTATTGCTACGAGCGAAATAACTATGTACTGCACATTTAACCTTCTACAAACCGCGCCACACGCATAGCGTACTGTACGTGACCGGCGCGTGGGACCCAACATGCCGCTGCGAGGGGGAAACGGCGGCGCGGGGTGGTACAAAGGGTGTCCTCACCCTGAAAGCGAAGGCGCGCGGAAATCAAGGCACCCTAGTTTTGGCCAGTTTGACCACCGCTCGCGTATCCGTTTTACTTTTGGTGCACCTGTACAGTTGGTATACAGCTCTTGTTTGCACGCAAGAGCCACAAAAAGTAAAAGGTTCGCTCCCCATAGCTAGTGCTCTATCACACCACGTGATAGCGTGCGGTGATAATGGGCATCACCGCTGCTCGCGCGCATGCGCGGACCAGCGCGGCAAACTGACTGCAGCTAGATCAACCTCTTTGCAACAGTGTACTGTAACTCTAACTATATCCTTGCAGTGGACGCCCGTGCCATGGGCAGCGCAAACGCGCGCACTAAATACCAACACGAAAACATTAGGGACTGACTCTGAGAGCGAAAAACCGATGAGGGGGGCGGCTTCTTGAGCACATGGCTTGCGATGGTTGGCCGCGTGACGCCAAGCTCTCTCCGGAGTTTTGAAGCGAAAAACTACAGTGAACTAGAATATTGGGTAGTATGCTCACTCCGCGCCGGCTCAACGGGGGAGCGGTGGCCCAGCGAATGTCCACAGGCTTCTGTTTCGCGGCGCCGACACGAGGTGGCGCCACAGTAGACATCACTTTGGTGCCTGCGCACATGCCTGCGCATGACCACGATGAGCACGTAGCTAGAAGTGGCTGTAGACTTGTTTTCCAGGGTATGTTCCACGGAAGTGTACATTGAAGACAAGTTGCCAGATGTGCATTACCTCGCTTACAATGCAGTCTCCCGCAAGGTTGGTTGCCCGCAAGGCAAGGTTGCCCTCTATCACCGCTGCTGTTCATGCTTTACGTGATAAATATGGAAAGAAGGCTAGAAGAAAGTAATCTGGGTTATAATCTATCGTACAGATTAGGCGGAAATGTAGTTGAGCAGCGACTCCCGGGTTTAATGTATGCGGACGATATTGTACTGTTAGCAGATA
The DNA here is from genome assembly GCF_055824585.1 of Amblyomma mixtum. Taxonomy (NCBI): domain Eukaryota; kingdom Metazoa; phylum Arthropoda; class Arachnida; order Ixodida; family Ixodidae; genus Amblyomma; species Amblyomma mixtum. The sequence goes on along the minus strand of NC_143016.1, from coordinate 83,192,116 downwards.
GCCAGGAAGATTTACAAACTTTGGTTAATTGCTGTGGAGACGAAGGAGACGCTCTAGGATTCAGTTTTAGCGCAACTAAATCAGGTGTGATGATTTTTAACGATACAACTGATCAGGTGCTTACAATACAAGGCCACGAAATACCCAAAGTGGCCGAATACAAATACCTCGGGATATGGCTAAACGAAGGGCAGATATACACGGAAAAGCATGAACAGGCTCTTAGGGCAAAAGGACGAAGAGACGCCGGGATAATGAAACATAGGGCATTATGGGGGTACAACAAATATGAAGTACTAAGAGGTATTTGGAAAGGAATAATGGTGCCGGGACTTACTTTCGGCAATGCGGTTCTGTGCTTAAGGGCAGAAGTTCAGTCGAGATTAGACGTAAATCAGAGAGCTGTTGGAAGATTAGCACTAGGTGCCCACGGCAAAACCACAAACGAGGCAGTACAAGGGGATATGGGCTGGGCATCGTTCGAGGCACGGGAAGCTAAGAGTAAAATACTATATGAAGAACGCCTGAGGAAATTGGACGATAACAGATGGGCAGCTAAGGTATTTAAATATTTATACAGAAAGAACGTTGACTCACAGTGGCGGAAAAGAACTAGAAAACTAACCAGTAAGTATGCCGGTCATGAGGACGGAGAAAGAAAGAGCATTAAACGACAGGTTAAAAACGCGGAAGTTAAAAATTGGATGAATTCAATGGAAAAGAAACATAGTGTAGAACTATATCGATTCTGGAAAAGGCAGATCAGGAAAGAATTTTTCTATGATAACTCAAGAGGCAGTGCCCTACTTTTTGAAGCTAGATCAGGTTGTCTTAGAACGCGCAGCTACAAAAAGAAATTTAACGAAGAAGATGACACATGTGCAGTGTGTGGTAGATCTGTGGAAACAATTGAACACCTCATAATCAAATGTGATGGTATCCATCCGGATGTCGATGCAGGCACAGTCACTCTTTCTGAGGCCCTAGGGTTTAAAGATAACAATGGTCATGTAAATAAATCTGCAGTGGAAGTCAGCAAAAAGCGATTGGAGGATTGGTGGCTGAAAAGCAGAGATGTGGCATAAGGTTAGAATAGAAGGAAACCGTAGGAAAAGTTGATGGAGAATCTTAATGAGAATTGCCAACACAGTAAACAAAAAAAATAATAAATAAAGAAAAGCTGAGCATGGTGGCAATTGCCACCACCCCGTTTCAAAGGGGGCGCTCCTATCCATCCATCCATCCATCCATCGGTAGGATTTGCCGCCGCTGTCAGTGCGCCGTGTGTATTTGTGGGCTCGTTGATGTGCTGTTGTGCGGATTTGCGCTGGTTTGAGCGCTTTTCGTGGGGTCATTTCACGTTTTTGTTCACGTATGGTGTCAGTGCTTGTTCAAGCTTGACCAGATAGCGGCCTTCAAATGCAGTGTGAAGGCCCTCCAGATTCAAACTTGGGTGCCTGCGCACATGCCTGCGCATGACCACGATGAGCACGTAGCTAGAAGTGGCTGTAGACTTGTTTTCCAGGGTATGTTCCACGGAAGTGTACATTGAAGACAAGTTGCCAGATGTGCATTACCTCGCTTACAATGCAGTCTCCCGATGAAAACTGTTTCCTTGCGGGGATGACAAAATATACCGCGACCGCGGAGGACTGCTGTACCCATCGGCGCAGCTTATGGACTTCAGCTGAAGCTTGAAAACCTCTTCACAGAAAAGCTCACAGAATCAACTTCTCTCTGCAGTCTGCTTCTAACCACTTTCAACACATCAAGAATGCTTTCGGAATGTAATTCATTGCAGCGCAGAAAAACGCGAACTGGCGAAGCACCTTAAACTGTGCCATTGCTAACGCTGCTCTGAAGTGCCAGAATAAGTTGAAGGAGAAAAAGGCGAAGTGTTTTGGTTTACGGGGTTTTTGACGTCCCAGAGCGACTCAGGCTATGAGGGACGCTGTAGTAAAGGGCTCCGGAAATTTACACCACCTAGGTACAGGTCACTGTAACCTGGGGCTCTTTAACGTGCACCGACATCGCGCAGTACACGGGCCTCTAGAATTTCGCCTTCATCGAAATTCAGCCGCCGCAGCCGGGATCGAACCCGCGTCTTTCGGGTCAGCAGCCGAGCGCCACTGAGCCACCGCTGCCAGAGGCGAAATGAGCGAGCATAAATGCACGCAGTGATGACAAATCTGCCTCATTCTTTTTTTTTTTTCAAATATCAGTGGATGCTGCATGGCTGTCCAAACAAATGTGACGTCACTGTTACTGTTGTGTCTAAATGGTTTCGGTGCGCGCGCCTCGTGTTCAGCGCAAAACGCCAATTGTAAATAATGTATATACCTCCCCCCCCCCCCCTCCTTGTACTTTGTCTCACTTACATGTCTCCGTTCTACCTATCGTCACCCTGCCCCTCAGTTTTCTGTCTGCTGCACAGGCTCCTTGCGAATAGAAATAATTGTTGCCGCCGACACTCTCTCCATTCCGCGTTTGTCCTTGGCATGAATCAAATTGCTCTACACCACATGCGACTACTATTGACTTAGAAAAAGCTGTATGACCCCTCGGTATGCGGTGCATTATAACTACACGGAAACATTGCAGGCACGAGTGACCATCCCTGCGTGCCAAACGTATACTGAAAAAAATTTCTCATGCAACCCCTCATGCAATGTCCCTTGTGGATCTTTGATCAATAAATAAGCATGTGCACATGCCAGAAATTATGGTCCATTCAAGATCCGCCTAGCCATTTCAATGACACCCATGCGAATGTTGCGATAATAATTCAATTTGTAGGCGCGGCTACCACGGCTACTGCGACGCTGGCCGAATGCGCCACGCGTTTTCACCCGTGAAGACGCGTGCAGCGCCACCACGCGCCACCGCGCCCTGTCGACACCGGCGGGGTCACCCCGAGCGGGCCTGTGAGCACACTACCCAATATTCTAGGTCACTGTAGAAAAACTATGCTAGTCAACACCGCGCTTCGCGTGAGCCGGCGTATGTCGGAGCGCGAGTGACGTCACGCACGGCGCAGGCTACTGCGCATGTGCGCCGCCGCTTCTCCTCCTCGCCACCGTTTGACCTTTCGCCGCAGCCGTGCGCAGTTGAGAGGAGGGGCACGCTGCCGCGCGCTATGCGTCATCGTTTGACGTTTGCCGCAAGCGCGTGTTTATCGCGGATCACCTCAGCTTTTCGCTTCGAGATATCCAGGCTTAACCTTAGCTAAGCCCCACCCAATTTTTTTTTTTCCTTCGTGGCCGCGATAAAGTACACTTTAGCCACGATGGCTGTGACGCGTAGTTGAACTTGACTTGTCACGTGCGGCACGGAAAAACTGCAATGTAAACACTGATACGTAGTTAAAACTGACTGCGGTACTTAAATGGACGTAACACTAAATTTTAGGGACCCATTTTTTTCGCCCCAACGCAAGCTTTCTCTCTAAGTGCTGTATTCCACACCGGTTTTATTACAACAAAAAAACGACGTATCAGAAGTTATACTGCCGTTTTTTTCGTGCTTTACGTGACCAAAAGTTCAACTGCCCGCCACAGCTATCGTTCGGTTGATGAAACGAAACCAAAACAGCGTTCAAGAAATCATTTAGCGGTCGTAGGCGAATACCACGGGGTGCTCCACGTGCACCCATCACTAACGCATCATTTGAAAGAAAACACGCACGCAAAAATTTGTCGTCTATAGCCCTTATAAACACTGACCTCGCTATTAGCAAATCTTCATGCATTCCCAGCATTCCCTACCGTACGCTCGCTACCGCGTGCTGTGACGCAGCTCTCTACAGCGTCGTTCGTTACGCGTGATATGCGATAAGCATGCTCCGAGCACCGACAGCAGATTCCAACTGGTCTTAAAGATCTCCATTTAACGGTTCACGGTGAATACTCGGCGGCGTAAGTTTTGCTCTCGCTGCAAGCATTACGAGCGCGTCGCGCAATTACGCGGCACCTAACAGATGCGTGAATACGACTCGGTAGCTTTTAGCTTTTACGACTCGCCAGCGCGACAAGCCTTAGCTGAAGAAACCTCCCGCCTGATTTAGTGAACACGCATTAGAGAAGCAAGAAGGACGCTGCGCGAGCGAGACAAGCCTTTTACAACACCCCACTTGCATCTGGCGTCAGTCGCGCAGAAGACGGGGTACGAAGTCGTGACTTCCGAATCAGCAGCAGACGCTCCTGCGCTGCTCGAGCTCTTCTAGCTCTTGTAAGATGCATTCTTTGGACTGAAGTTCGTTATCACATTCATTCCAACACATGAAATGGTACAGGTAGTATTCTTAACAATCACATAATTTATTGCTCCACTGTAAAATAATTGTGAAGGGTCATTTTGTGCTCAAGGTGCAAGTAAATGGGCTCTTCAAAAAGTTGTTACGATGTTGCCAGGAGCTCTCGATTAATTAGAGATATACTGCATACACATGAAAACGGTAGGCAGTGTGTGATGCAGTGTTTATCTGAATGTTTCTACTGCATGAGAGCAGAGTACAATTCACATGAGCAAAAATTTTATCAAATAAACTTGCTCATCTAAAGGAAATGGTTACAAAAACATGAGCAAAAACTTTATCAAACACATCTTCTCTTCCAAAGGGAACTGCTTTGTTAGCGTATACTGGCAACCCAAAACTCGGCTATCACAAGCTGAGCATAAGAGAACGAAACAAAAAAAAAGGAAGCATCAGCTGCTTCAGCAGGGATACCTAAATGAAAGAATGAAAGTACCGGGATGTTAAATGAGAATAACAGCCACCACCTTTGAAATGGACGAATTAAAGGTAAAAAAAAGTATACGAGCTAAAGGCACACAAAACAATGCAAATGAGTTCACAGAATGATAGAATTTGAGATGCACCGAGTTTTAGACACTGTTTTCACTGTCCACAAAATGACAGCGTGTCATGAATGCATCTCTGGTTCGGATGTATTCAAACATGGTGATATCACAGCCATGTGAACAAGAAAAAATGAAAAGAGAGCAGGGATAGGTAGACTTTGCTCACACAACAAACTTACTCCCATTGTTCTATGTTTTCTTTTGCGCGACAAGGCTGTAGGCACAGACTACTCACATAAGCCACACAACATTAAATGAAAAAGCCTTCCCAAGACACTTTTTCAGCACATTTACACAGGCGCAGCCATAACAAAACTGGGCAACAGGTAGACAACATATGGCTCAGTTTACTGAAATACTGAGCTGCACATTGCTCAGTACTTAAGGTTAACAATGTTGTAAGCTCTTATCAAAACAAGCAAAAACATGACAAAAAAGAACAGCATTGCAGAGACTTTAAGAAAACTGGAGTACAACTTTACCTCAATATGGCCACAGAGTGTCCATAGCTTCCACAAAGCCTCTCAGAAATTAAAACAGCTCTCTGCATTTACTGCATTCTGTGGAGTCAAGACTTTTACTATATAGTGGCTTCAGAGTCCAGGCTAAACACAGAAAACAATTAGTCAACATTTCTATATTACAGTACTGTAATGTGTTAACATGCAATCCTAGAGCAGATATAGTAAGCTTTGTCTTGCATCTCCACAAAGAAAAGCAACACTTCCATGCTTTCAGGATAAAAAAAGTAAGTGAATCATCACTCTTAACTAAAAATTGTGTGGAGTAAACAGTGCACTATGAAAGACAGTGGATGACTATGAAATCATGCAGATCTGCTACTACAGTAAAATAACCAACAGTTGTCATCTGAGTGTGTGTGACTGGCATTTGTGTAATAACAATATCTACGTGATCACCAGGAATGACCGATGCTCTATTTCTATCAAGAAATTTCCTGAAAGACTATCCGTCAACAACCACATCATAAAAGTAAAACTTACTGGAATCGTAATATATATCTTCTTACAGACCATATCCAGTGCTCAGTTAAAATAAAAACCTCCCCAACACTTAAAGCTGCCCTATAATTGTGTAGAATGTACAATGTCATTCTATGTGACCAGCACAGTTGTTCACCAAAATAACAAAGGTAAGCTGACACCTGGATAGGTAGTGACTACGCAAGTGCTATTATCAAAGTCAGTGCTTAATAACCTGTCACAGTTTTCACATTGTCTTTTCAAATGAAAACATATAACCTTGACAACTGTGGATGAACATGTTAACCACCGACCACCATGAGAAAGTTAAACACAGAACAATTTTTCAATGACATACATTTTGATATGCAAGAATAATCAATGGCTAAGTGATTCCCTTTCACTAGAAAACAAACCCATGTTTCATGACAGGTGGCATGAGTCACACCAATACTAGCAGCTAGTAACAGGGTGTCAACAAAACCACTCATTTGCAGTGAAAAAAAAATAGGGAGTTGTATAACTATGCCAGGTATTTGCCAAGTAAATATAAATTACTAATAAAGCCTCAAATACGTATGTTCACAACAGCACAGTATTTGCTCCATTATGCATAATATGATGAGTACATAGTGTCCAAGATGAGATATGTGGCTTTCAGGCTTAAAATTGGCCAGCTGACTAGCCTGAACCACTCTGGAATGTAGTATAGAGTTTCTCCTGGCTATAACTTTTATGTGCAAAGCCCCACATTTCCATCACATACTTGTCCACGTGGTAACAATGAAGGGCAGTGCGTACAACACCGGGGACAGCTCCACAAGCTCCACCCAAAATAGTACAGGAGTGCTAAGCTCGTTTTCAATGCCTTATCTTGCCATCAGTGTACACTGCTGCCTTACGTCTGGTGCAATTAGGTAAAACATGGCACTGCTTGCATTGCCGGATTGTGCGTGGTTCGGTACTACACACAATGGATGCTTTCTTGGGCACACGATGTGTGAAGCCAGCGTTGCTGTGGCACCTTTCAACTCTCTACAATGTTGGAGCTCATGCTATCACCCTCAATTTCAGCATAAGGTGCTTCCTTCTTGAATCTGAAGTAGAGGTACCTGCAGAGAAAGAGAGTAACAATGAAGGTACACCAGCCTGGCTGCGTGATTAAATTTTTACCAATAATGAACAGCAATCAACATGAGAACTTCTTGGTCAGAAACATCTAAACATCAGAGGCCAACATTAACTGTAATATAAAGAAAACCTGAGTCAATTCTGGGTCCTGGGTAAAGACATATTCACCCCTCAAAACTGTGACCCACTGAGTAAGGAATCGTAGTTGGTTTTATCCTCGCTACCAATAAGGAACGTATAGATTTTTTCATGCACTTGGTTTTGGAATTGCTGCTATTGTGACTATACGAACGGCTTCTGATATGTTTAACAGTGCTCAGTTCAAAGACACAAAGTCACTGTACCCTGCACAGACTTTCTACACACTAGATAAAGAAATGCCTTTACAACAATATTTGATGTTAGAGTAAACCCACATGACATCGATGTTGCTTGGTACAAATTACCACTTCACTGAAAGTATGCTGTGGCCCTGGTACACCTGAACATGTTTCGAAGAACCGGTCAAAACAAGGCAGTTGGCAATTCACACAATCTCGCACACTGGCGCCTATTTTCATGCACATCTTGGTAGTGACAGCTCCACATGCTGTCATGTTGCCACAAGCAAGCATCAGCTTGCTTCACTATCTACTTTAAGTACTTATGCAATATGTCTGTACATTTAACATTTTATTACAGTTGCCTGGACACCCTTAGTTTTTATCAAAAAACTATTTATAAAGAAGGTCTCTAACCATCTGGATAGCTTCACTACAATGAGAGCCTACCCAGTACGCAGGTCATTAGACACTATTTATTGCTCTCTTAAATTTTATGCACATGCACTGTTCATACATCAGACACATAAATAACTTCAGGCATATCAATATCATCACGTACAAAAGGCTAACTGTAAAAAAAATTACGCACTGAAAAATTAAAAAAGAAGCCTAGTAACACATAAAAGGAATGAATACTGCAGATTTAAATGTTCTGGACATATCTTTAATATACTAACAATAATTTCGAAAGTACACCTGTAGTCCCTCAGAAGAGTGCACAGCATTTACAGTTACTTCATACATGCTTCATACGTACTTTGCCGAGGGGCATGGGTGCACATGCACAAGGCTGTCAATGGTTTGTTCTAGGTACTGCGCAGAACAATGCTACTTTATCAGGTAACTCTTATCATGCATCATGCTGCAGAGTACACCACACTGTGGGGCCCAATGCTCTCCTCACCAGTGTACATGACACGTTGCTAAAACTGCGAAAAAGGCATGCAATGCTGGCAAAGATATATAACTACCTTCAGAGCATTTTGATGGAACTTGGATGACTAATCAGCAGCTAACCAATCAGTTAACAACAATGTCTTTAGCAATGCTATAACTTTATGCGTGTAAATTGCAATGCTAATGCAATACAGCCTCTGCCCAGTGAACCATACATCTATGGCATCAAGAGGGCTGCTAAGAAAAGGTATAGGTACAGAATTGTTCCTTCAGCTTCAGTTGTTTCTGTCAAGTTGTTTCTTTAACTCACAGGAAAATTCCGATAGGGATGAGTTGCAAAGCAGCGGCGAACTCAAAGCCGAAACCTTTGAAGAACTTTGATGTTGCTGGGTAGAGGCCATTGAAGAGCAGGGATCCCGTGAACATTGCGAAGGACTGCAGAGCACTCATCACAGCAAAGGCTTTGCCTGTAGTGAAATCGAATACGCAGAGACGCAACAATGACTATTCTTTTTTCTCTGTAATGTGCTGTTCATATTCTAACAATAAGACAGTAGTGTAACATGCAGCTGAGGAATCACTTTCAATCCGCCCTCACCCCTCTCACTCTAAAGAAAAGAAAGCCACTGATGTTTCAAACAATTACTAAACAAAAATGCACTGTGATAAAGTTGAAACCTCCAATAATTATCAAAAATAGATCCTTTTATAGCAGAAACCGTAAGTAGTTTGGTGACTATCGTATGACACTGAGCATTCGCCGATGTTTGAATAAGCGTACATCCCCCTTATCTCTTGAGCTTTTATTTTTTTTTAAAAACCGAGCAAGAACCCATGCGATTATGTGCTATGTCCAGGATAAGTTCAAAAACACGGCCCTGACACATCAAGTGCCCATTGTTCGGCATTCATGTGACGCTTATCACGAAGAGAGGGGTGGGGAGGTCAACGCGGCAATGAGATCATTTTGGATGATATGCCGAAGCACAGGGTCAAGCAGTGTCAAAAAAAAAAAAAAGCTTGGGAGGGCATTTTCAGTGTTTACGCGATACTGATCGCCCCTCTTCTTTTCGCGGTGGCTGCTATCTTGAATTTAATGGTTAGTCGTCGGACCAATCAAGGGCCCACTCCACCATGTGCCTGCTCTGGATTTTCACACCTTGACATAACAAGCGCCCATCCCCCAATATTTTGTGATTGCCTTCAAATTTTAGGTGTCTGCTTGCTCTTTATTTTGTGGTATAATTAGTCTTTTAACACGCTTCACGAAAGCAGTTTATCACTATAACCAGGCAGACCTCTCCTTTATTCATTAAAGTCTCTCTCTCTCTGAATGCCCCAATATGATACATTAAACCTGTCACCAGATGAGCCAGATTAGTCTTCAGGCCTTTAAATAATACATTTTCTCCCTTTACAGTTCAGGACATATTCTAAGTTCTCACGAGAGAATTCAACAGCACAACAGGCAATTGCGAGTGCTATATCTAAATGGGAAGTGCAAATCAGGTCTTCTGTCGTGCAACTATAAGTTGTTTTGCCAATTCTGTGAAGTACATCACAAAAGAAAATTTCTTAGATCCGCCCCGCCCTCCATTCTAACATCAAACTCTTATAAAACACCCAAGGGATCACCTCACCTTTTTCATCTATGGCAACGATTTTTGACAGCAGCGCACGAACTGAAGGGCTTGTGAACTCGCTAAACACAAAAAGAACTGGAACTGTAAAGTTCAAAAGAAAGAAGAGATAAATTAGTTCAGAAAGACAAAACAGTGGCACTATCAAGCCTTAAATCAAATACTAACACTGGTCCAAAAATTTGTACCAAAATCAAAAGGGCCAGGTGCGAACATATTTTAATAAAGCTGCCTTAAAATTATTTTTATATTAAGAGGCTAACATATAACAAGCAATGAACGAATGCTCATGGACATGCCTTGCAGTACTAAACATGAATCAACAGCAAAGTAGCATAACCGTTCAAATAAGACACATTATAATCCAGTAATTTTTCCTGCTGGTTTAAAATCAACAAATTTTATTTAACCCTAAAGATCACCTGCTTATGTCCTCCATTCGACCTCAGATGGTGTTTTTTACACTTCCCTTCATAATCTCTGGTTGACAAGGGTTCTGGTTACAAACCCAACACGTGCAAAGAAGGCACTCCTGCCATCAACTGAGGCGAAAATCGTAACTGGTCAAACTGGTTTAAGGAACAATTCCCAGTTGATTCCAGCTGGTTTCCAGACAGCTCCCAGCTGACTTCCAGTTGCATTCAACTGGGAGCCAACTGGTAACCAACTGGAATCAACCAGTTACGATTTTCGCCTGGCAGATATGCATCTGTCGAGCAAATGATGAAAACATTAACACCGGTCTCACTCACTGAAGTAAACCATGGACGACGTTGTGCAGAGGCCCAGCCACAAGAGACCCAAGAACCTTGACAAAGATCCGAGAAGGCCAGCAAAGGCATCAGAGATATTCAAATAACGATAAGCCATGGGCAGCACTATCAGAAGGGCTGCACCCTCAACAGCAATATTGATCCCTTGAAGGAAACTGTAGTGACTTGCAGTCCAGCGAAGTGGCTCATCAGTCAGGAATGTGTACGTCAGGTACGTCTGGGCTGTAGAGGACAAATTGATGTAAGTAAGCACAGTGCCATTTATGCAACATTTGTGATAAACAGCCATGCTTTGCATCCCAATAGACACAGTGCAAGAAGCTATTTAGGTCTCATTGTTAAAATGAGAAAGTATGTTTTTCTTTCTTTTTTAAGGTGAGGTGAGACTTTGCTTTGTCGAAAAACTCAATTTTGAGGTCTTGCAATGATCTGATTGAGAATTTCTTTATCTTACAGAAAATATATTACACTTGGATACTTGCGATCTAAAAAATGATTGTTGGTCTTTTTTTGGTGTCATGTTGACCGGAAAAGTGGGCACATCTCAACGTGGTCTTTTTGTTTCAGCTACTTTCAAAAACTCGTTGCTCTGAAGTTTTCCATTGGAAACACAAGTGTTGGTTTCGGTTTGGGATTTGGCCTTGTTCGAAGTACATCTTTCAGCTATTAGGGCTTCTCTTGTGTCTTTTCTGTCAAGGGAAGTTTTGACGAATAAACGGTTTTCAGAGATTTTACTTTACTTACTTACTTACTTACAGAATACTGCAGACCCTAAGATGGGTCCAAGCAGGAGGGGCAAAAGCACAAAAAAAAGAGGTGCGGCAGATTACATAGCACATTACATAGCACAAAACAGTAATAGAACATAGTAAAGAACAAGGGAAAAACAAAACAACTTAGCAATTATTAATAAGCAATTTTGTTAATGGCATCGATGCTGTTTACAACTTCAGGCGGGAGTTCATTCCATTGAGTTATTGTGTGAGGAAAAAATGAGTATTTAAAAGCATTGGTTCTAGCGCTGTAAGGTGTAAGTGATTCCGTGTGACGATGTCGTGTTAGTCGCGTTGTGATCGGTTTAAGAAATAAATCTGGGTTCATGGGGAGTTTGTTATTTTTGAGTAGGAAAAGAAATTTCAATTGTTGAATTTTTCTTCGTGTTTGCAATGTCTCTATGTTGTTTTGTGCCATAAGAGTGGTTGGAGAGTCAGTCAAAGTGCCATTTTTCTCAAAACAAACATTTTTGGAGGTTCGTGTACCTTTTTCTCAAGAACTATAAGGTATAAGCCAAAAGAATTTTTCACAGATGTTAACCAATGCCATTTACATAACTGACACCAGAATCAATAGCCGAAGTTTATTTGTATTTTTCTGACCAAAAACCATTCATGAGCGGCAATTATATTGCATCTACACAGAAAAAAAAAACATAATAAATCTAGTTTTTGTTCCAAAGGCATAATTTTGGTAAGAGCTGTGTAAAGCATTGGTAACTACTTTCATACAAAATTTCTACACTGTGCAGATCGTAGATTCTAAGAAAAATGTACTTTAGTAGAAAAAAATAATAATAAAAATAAAAACCACTGGACAAAATTTAAATCTCGTTTCGAGCTCTAATGCAAGCTACGTCTATCTTTAAGATTGCTTGCAAATTATATAGCCATAGCCCTTATTACAACTACTGTACAGCCAACTTTTTAAAACCATTTTCAAAGTCTCACCCCACCTTAATTAAGGAAATAGCAAAAGATGAATGCCACTACAAAAACAACCAAACCAAGTTAACCAACTTATTTTAACAACACAGATCTCGCTCACATGTTTGCTGCAGGTTGAAGAACATACACAACATTTTACAGAAGCCTTCGCCAGTTCTAGATGTTCCAAATAAGCAAATGCAGATATGCTGATTAGGCAGGTCTGACTGTCTCTGTACAACATGTATAGACAATAAATATTCACGCCTCTCTCAACAAAGCTAATCTCCTCATCTATGCCTGCTGCAGTGGTAATGCAGTGAGTGTAGCTGCTAGCAAGGAGAGCAAAGTATTTCATTATTCTGTCACTTTGAATGACTGATGATATGCTTTGTCAGCGTTTCAATAACCTATGCATTGTATCTGCTCTCTTTTAATGTAATTTTTGTTTTTCATTTCAAAGAAGTCAAGCGTTTTAGTTTCATTTGCTAGTCTGTGTGTTTCTTGTGAGCCGTGTGCACTGTATCCTTCTTCAACTTCAAATGTTTGTTTTGTTTCGTGCCGCAGCTATAACGCACAATCCTTGATGCATTGTTTCTTCAGTAAGTGCAAGCACAGCTCCATTTTAAGCACGCTGCATGCATGTTACCATGGTATACAGAACTTCTTTTGTGATTGTTGTTTTTGAGACATATCCTCACGAACACTCGACTATTGTGACCAGCCACACCAAGACAACAGGTGAAAGTACACAGCTGACAGCATGGTTCAGATGGGGCACGCGACATAGATGTCTCCTAAATCTTCGCCTCTCCCTCATAGAAAAGGAGCAATAGAAAAGCTCTTGCAGAGACTAGCCACCTGACGTGCGAGAAAAGCCGTCTTGGAGAGCACACTGCTGAGAGAAACGGTGGAATTGCTTGGTTACAATGGCTGTAAGGTTACTAGTAATGAGCTTCTTCAGAAAAAATTTCCTGGGAGCAAGTTTCTTGGACAATAATTGTTTGAGCGCAAAACCAGAAAAAGGGATTTGGGCCTTCCAAGATGCAACACATTAATGAGATTGTTTTATTTTGCCACCAAGATGTGACGATTACACTGACGGCTTCATCTTTTTTACTCCTCAAGCTAAACTTTGATGCAAAGCATTGAGAAACAAAGTAATGAATTAACAGTTGAAAAAACAAACATAGCTGAAACAAAATAATAAAAAGGAGCTGGATGGCATGCAGATATGACTGGAGCTTCGGAATTACACAAATGGGCTCAAGAAAAGACAAGGAACTACTTGCCTGCTAGGCCGTAGAACATTGCAAATGCAGCAAGCAGCAGGAGGATGATATGACCCCTGTTGCCACGGTCACGCAGCCTGAACACAGTCATGGCCATGTCTGTCACGTGTCGGAAAGAAAATATGCCAGGGTGCTCCATTCCAGAGTCGACGCTTGTTTCTCCAGGTACCTTGTCACGGACGACAACCAAGACATAGAAGACGGCAACAGCATAAATAAAAAGCTCGACCAAGAAGATGACTTCATACGTGGTTGTCTTGAGCATGCCCCCCACCAGGTACATTCCAAGTGCCCCACCCGTGAAGATCATGGCTTCCAGAATAGAAATTCGTCGGCTCCGTGACTGGAAGGGTGTCACATCGGTCAGGTAACCAAAGCAGCTTGAGATGATTCCCAAGCTTCCAGTGGACACACCGACTAGGACAGCACTGATCATGATGAGCGAGACGCTGCTGTCGAGGTAGTGGGAGAGAAAAATGAAGTTGAGGACGCTCGCCATCCCCCCAACAAGAGGGACAAGCATGGGGCGCTTGCGGCCAAAGCGGTCGTTCCAGGACCCAACCCACATGCCGCAAATCAACGTTAACACAGACATTGTCCCATAGTAGAAAGCAATCCACAGAGAGGCTTCCGCTTTAATGTCCGTTCGTGTCTGGTTCTGGGCAGAGTGGCAGTCTTGAACATTGCTCGTGTTGAGGTGCCTGAAGCAGCACTTTGTGTTTATTATATCCTGGACGGCACTCATCTCCAGGTGCATTGTAGCAAAGAACAGGAACACCACTGGTTCCACTGTGACTTGAATCCCCATTTTCTGTAAAGAGATGTACAGGCTAAAGAAGAAAGTATTCTTTTTTATCAGCACAAAAAAATTACAAAGATGGGGTGCTAGTAGACACAAACTGTAAAAGCTATGAAATAAAAGGCCTTTGTAAATGATTTATGGTTTCAAGCTGCTAATAAACTTTTGCACTGGCATCAGATGCTTTGTTCTTTTCCATTTGCAAATGGCATCAATGTAACAAGGATGAAATCCTCCAGCTGTCAGCTCAAACAGCCATCATTATCTATGTTTACTGTGAATAATGCTACACAGTACAAAAAGGCAACATATTTTATGGCCAACAGCCAGTTATGAAAGCTCTTGGCCAACACTGAGCGCAGCTAGCAGACGAGCAGTCGCGCTATCGCGGTTATCTTTCCCTGCTGGCACAGATAAGAAAGACAGCCGCGTCATGCAAGGGCTTTATTTTTAAGCTGCATTTGCGTTAACTGCAAGCTTAATGCATTACCAAAACACAAATATACATCTAAAAGGTTCAAGTTTGTTTGCAATTAAGGCGTGCCTTTTTTAATGAGAGCATTTTCCAACACTATTGTACTATAAAGATCCAAAAAACACGAAAACCATTGAAACCCGCAACTATCAACATTTTCTTTTTGTGTGTGTAGCAGCGGTATTTTTACAAACACAATGAAGCTGAAAACTACAAGTTGACAAGCAAGTTTACGGCCGCAAGCAGGTGCGCGAGCAAACTGCCCCTATAATGCCACATGACCCCATGTCCGGTTTAGGAGCGCTGCCTTCGTACGCCGTTCACGCGCGCTCCTGCAACGGGCCGCTTGACCTAGTTTCCGCCCTTTCCTTTTCTTCTGAGCCAAGGAGCTCGTGGCAGGTTATCGAAAGATCAAAACAATTACCCACGCATATGTTTCTGCCGCAGGTGAAAGCCCCATGGCAACAACACAGTCCGTCGCTCGGAATGAAAAGGCAGTTTGCACTGTCTTTATGCTATCAAGATAAAACGTTCTATCACTGACACTTTGCGCTAAAAAAATGCGCGCAAAAGTTTCGCGCGACGCGTCAGCGTCAACTCGAAACGAAGAGCCGCATGCGTACGGCGCTTCTGAGCACTTACCTTGAGATTTGGACGCAGCTATACGAGCGTTAGCTGCCGTGCGAAGTGCGCAGCAAGGAAATCTGACACGAAAGTTTGTAGCACGAGATTCAGTTATTGTAGCGCCGTTGAAAGCATGAGACAGCTGGAAACGCGGCAGCTGCACCCAGACGTCGCGGACAGCCCAGACAGCCGTCCGTGAAAACCGCTGTTTCAGGTTGTCACCGCTAGAGGGCTTCAAGCGCTGTGTTAGTTTCGCAGTTTCAGTTTTGATCTTACGCGTAACATCTTTTTATTTTTGTGATTCTTGAATAAATGTTGACGTTCGTCAGCTGCACGCACTTCTTCAACAAGCCTCAGAACAAATGTATGCATAGTAACTGTAGGCCAAAGAACAACTTCTGCCGCTACTGAATAAAGATGTTTTTTTTTTTATTTCCTCGTTAGTGCGAATCATAAGGAAAAAAATTTTTCCTTCCTCCAAGGTGCGGATAGTTTTCTCCAGATAGGTGGATTTGTCCCGCAATGCTTGGACTTTTTATGTACCCGATTAAAAAACCTTTTAGAAGAAATGCAAAGCATTGAGGCTTTTCGCCGGACCTGTCGGGCCCACATCAGCGGAAAAACTTCTGTCAGGAGCACAAAGGACACGCAACCTTTTGCTTTGTTACTGTAAGAAACGAAAACAAGCAGAAAAAAAAATACGGCCTTCAGAATACATGCTGCGCCCTCGCAGCGACAAAACTTTGTCAGCAGTCCTTGTAGCCTCCGAGATTGCCGAACGGTACCTGAACGGTAAGATACATCACCACCTCGCCGCGACGTGGCGCACTGCTCACGTCCAATATATCTACCGCGAAGTACAAACAATGAGGGCAGCAGTTTTCTACCACCAAGATGTGCAGCTATGATTTTTTTTTGACGAAGTGATTAAAGATCATCCAACATTCCCAGTGATATTTCGATTGAAGTTACAGGCGGACGCCGCTGTAGACACATGGCTACCATGGCTAAAGTCACGTCGAACGTATGCCTATCATGCTGGTTACGCGTACATAGCGTGCAGCTTTCGCTTCGCGACTTTCGAGGAGCTACAGGGAGAAGTTTGTCCATTCTTACGTCTTAACATTCCCACAAGTGACACAAATCGGCATCTTTACACCCGGCTGCACGCAGCGAGCGCCGCTCTCTCGCACCTGGTTGCATGCAAGCGACGCGACCCACACTGTTAGCAGAAAAACACCCAAAAGGGAGTAAATGGCTTGTCTAACGCACACCCAAAAGGAGGTTTTTAACTCCATTTGTATGGTGTTTTATTTACTCCCTTATATAAGGGAGTTATTTTGGAGTATAAGGGAGTAAATTTTTTACTACCCACAGAAATGGAGCCCAAAATGGCGTCATGTTTATTTATCCTCATTCAGGCTCATTCTTACAGCAGTGACAGCGGTGGAACCAACATTGCGGTGGAACGGGCAGTAGCTCCGCGGGCCGCCGGCAACCCAACTTGGGAAACTACGCTGCCCTAATGTAACTCCGCGTCACGCATTCTATTCGCCGTCTGCAAGCCCAGCGGCGGCGTAGGCGGCAGGAGTCGTCTGCTTGTCGTCTCCTTTTGCTGTACGAGCTCGTTTGGTTCGCCGTGTTCGTAAATAGAGATGTAACATTATAATCAATAGTTAAAAACTGAAAGGAGTCGCTGGGTAGTTTTCACGGTCATGCACCACGCTATATTTGACTAAAGACCAGAGCAGAAAAGTTGAAAACACCCCTGACGGTAATTTGGAATGACCGTGTTTGCCTTCATATTCACTTCATTAGGGCTTGGCTTTTCAATGTGACTCAGGAAAAATGCAGCCTCATCAACTCAGTCAAAAGCTCAGCGTTGACACTATATTCTATCACAGTTTCATGTCCATGCAACATATAATCTGGTGCAACACATTGCGAGAGCCACACTGAAGAAAGCCTGTGAGAATTAGGCCTAGCGACACTAGGGTGGCGACACTAACAAAGGAAAGCCAGGTACGGTTAGAGCACTGGAGGCTTCACAGGAGCAATTCAATTATGTGGCGCACTGTAGCAGAAAACGGCGACAAGCCGATATCTTGTACCGCGGCAGGCGCCCGTGAAGAAGCAGAAGTGAGCAGAGATCCAGCGACGTTGGTAACCAAGTGGTCTTCATTCACCGCCATTATCAGACAACTGACCAGAAGCAGACGAGACGCTAGGTGGCGGGGCGGATTGCACAAAATGGTGTATTTTTACTCCATTTCGACACTGGTGGAGTATTTGGCACAATTAACTCCCTTTCTAGACTGGAGTAAATTTAGATAAATCCTCATTTTTACTCCATTATTCCCTCATGGGAGTAAAATGGAGGACAGTCCAGCTTTTTACTCCACACTCATGGAGTAAATATTTTCACAAATAGAGTAAAAAGTGTGGCCGCCACCATTTATACTCCCTTTTGGGTTTATTTTTGTTTACAGTGCAGCGGAGATACGTATTCGCTCGGTGCCTTCGATTTACACTTAGAAAACACCACCGTAATGTCTCACCTCGATATGTTCGTACTTTAAGCAGCTAGCTATCACTAAACAGCATTTACGCCGTTTGCACTTCTGCACTGACCTCTGAAGCGCATCTCCTGTAGAGAACAATCAGTAAGAAGTAAAATGTTATGTACTTTTCCATGTACTCCTGTACATGTAGGTACTCCTTGGAAAAAATGGTTACACTCAAGGTTAAACTGAATAACGTTCAGAAAAAAAAGTCAAATTTGCAAAAAAGTGAGTTGTGCTGCGCATTCGGACGAACATTTAATACTGCGATGGTCCTTTAAAAAATGCAAAATACAGTTCAGTTAACAGTACGCTTTATTCTAATTTCGCTCAGCAATTTTTATCTAAATCTTTTTTGTTTTAGTCCAGAAAAAAAAAACTGAATTTGAAAGACGCAGCACCGGTTATAGTTATCCCGTACAGGAACTTCACTGCAGAACACAACCTCGGCACTGCTCAAACTGCACTTCTTTTATGTGTTTAGGCGTTGCAAAAACCAATTGGCAAATTGGTTTTTGAGAAAACTAATTGGCGCAGTATCTGTCTCATATATCTCGGTGGATACCAGAACCGCACCGTAAGGGAAGGGAGGAAGGTGGGAGTGAAAGAAGAGGTGCCGTAGTGGTGGTCTGCGGAATAATTTCGGCCAACTGGGGATCTTTATCGTGCGCTGACATCGCACGGCACACTGGCGCCTTTTGCGTTCCGCCTCCATCGAAACGCGGCCGCCGCGGTCGGGTTCGCACCCGGGTGCTCCGGCTCGGTAGACAAGCGCCTTAACCGCTGAGCCACCGCGGCAGGTGGAGTACCGATGCAGCGTGTCAATTTCGACTGGTGCACAGCGGCTTGCTGCGAGGATATAAGCTTCCAAGTTGACGAAGAGGATTTCGGCGCTCTACAAACAAAAAACACCTATGCTGGCATGGGAGGAATAATTGCATTTCGCAAGCTGCAACCGAACGAAGTGCGACAAGCGGTGCAACCGCGGACTAGTACAAGGTGTTTGTCGTGCGCGCGGCAGAACAATTCCTGCGCCCTCGAAATTTGTGCACCGAATTGCAATCGCCCCATATTGGGCAGCGATTGTAAATTGTCTTGAACCAACTGTGTGATAACTGTAATCGTAGATGCATAGTAAACCAAAGGAGCTCAACGAGAACAAAATCAACCAGCCTGCCGAGCGAGCATCGATGGGCAGGACTCAATGGGCCGGAGTCAACCAACGTGTGGAGTGCCTTTCAGCCAGTCGCATGGCGGTTTGCCGCTCTGCCATCGGCGGAGTGATACGTAAAGCAAAGAGTCCTCGCGTATTTTTATTTCCATGGGCCTGATTTGCGGCTGTTTTCTGCGACCGAAACTATTTCGGAAGCCTAAAAAACAAAATGTAAGCAAAAGCGAAGCCGCCACGCGACTGGCTGAAATGCACTCCACGCGTCAGTTGACTCCTCCTACTTTCGGAGGTGAGTTAAAAAGAAAGGCGGGAGCTGGGGCGTTTAATTCGATTTAATAGAGAAATCGGCCACATAGGACAGTAACGCGCAGTTTCTAAGAATGCACGGAGCGTGTAGATCGAGTTCCCCGTGGTAAAAAGACGAGCTTAGAATCCTCTTTAGTGCACCTATAACGTTGTAGCCACAATTTTTTCCCATAGCTCGCTGCGTTATCCTTAACTTGAGCTCAACGCTTTTCGTTAGCCTCCACGTTTCTGCCCCATAGTTAAGTACCGGTAAGATACAGCTGTTGTATACTTTTCTCTTAAAAGATACTGGTAAACTGCTATTCATGATCTGAGAGAACCCGCCATATGCGCTCCGCCCCGTTTTTATTCTTCTAGCCATTTCCCTCTCATGATCCGTATCAGCGATCACTACTTGCCCTAAGTAGACGTATTCCCTTACCACTTCCAGCACCTCGCTACCGATTGTGAACTGCTGTTCCCTTGCAAGACTGTCGAACATTACTTACTCTGTTACATAACAGAGAGAAAGCATTTGACTTAGTCGAAACCTGCTGTTTCGACTAAGTCAAATGCTTTCTCTCTGTTATTGCTACGGCTGGTATTGGTCTATAATTATCAATTACGACTGGCACGGAACTCATCGCATTAATCGCCAGCCAGACCACGCACTCCATCCCGTACCTAACGATGAGCCCATCGGAAATACAGGCATTACGGAATCAGGGTGTAGAAGAACCTTATGTAAAAGTACTGGGAAATATCTATAACGTCAGCACAGCTCCTCTATAAAGGCAGCAATAAAATTCTAACGAGGAAGGGTGTCAAGCCGAGAGATAGAGAGAGAAGAAACTTTATTAGGACTCTATGGTAGGGCTTCTCTTGAGCTTGGTGGGTGCTTTCCTCATTTCAGGACTGCCGCCGAGGTGGCTCAGTGGTTATGGTGCTCGGCTGCTCACCCAAAAGACGCGGGTTCGATCCCGGCCGCGGCAGCTGGAATTTCTTTGGAGGATAAATTCTAGAGGCCCGTGTACTGTACGACGTCAGTGCACGTTAAAGAACCCCAGGTGGTCGAGATTTCCGGAGCCCTTCACTACGGCGTCTCTCATAGCCTTAGTCGCTTTGGGACGTTAAACCCCATAAACCAAACCAACCAATCATTCCAGGACTCCATTGGCCTTGGCCGCCCGGTGAATCTACTGTATGAGGTCTTGCTGGCCCTCCAGGGTATCGCTGGTCAGCTGTTCCTCTTACTTCTCAAATGATTTGTGTGGCGCCTTTAGGTTTTAAGGTTTGCTCCCGACCCCCCACGAGTGTGGGGCCACCGCTGCACCAGGGGCAGATGTGCGGGTGTTGTGTTGGATACATTCTGCTGTATTTATACAGGTTTGGGAATAAATGTGTTTGAATTTGTCTCCATGGTCTGTTCTGCTGTGCTCAGTTTTTCTTTGTGTTGTGGTAGGGGGGGGGGGGGGGGGTGTTAGATTATGCGGTTGAGACGCTGGGTCTCGAGGCGTTCACTGAAGTTGGAGGACAGGTGGCGCGGGATGTTTCGCTCGGTTAATTAGCGCTCGAGCTAGAGCATTGGCCTTCTTATTTCCTTCCAGTCCCGCATGGCCTGGGGTCCATGTGGTTTGGTGGTGTTGTGTGAGGTTGGGACCTGGTATGGTATGAGTGAAAACAGCGCGAAAGAAGCCCGAAGGCGAAACGAAGAAGGGACAGGAAAGAGCGCTGTTTTCACTCATATCACAATGAACCAACTAGCCCAGCAAAAAGTTCTGCTTGACTACCTGGTATGGTATCCGTCTTATGTGGGGGTCTGTCTGCTGTGAAGTTGCGACAAGCCTGTTGCGAGTCCGTGATCACGTGCGCTGTCTTGCCGAGTTCGTCTTGGTGTTTGACGACCAGAGCGGCGGCTATGGTCTCAGATGCAGCGAGTGTCTCTTCCTTCACTGAGGCTGCGAAGGTGAAAGAAAGTTGATGGTCGACGGCTGCCACAGAGTATGTGCCCCTTTTCGAGTACGCCGTCACGTCAACAAATATGGCATATGGATCCTTTTATAGTTTGGTCCTGAGCCGCGAGACTCGGGCTTGCAATCTTCCCACGTGCAGCTCGTGGTGCATGCATTTCGGAATCAGGTACACTTTGATGCGACATTTGGGCTGCTGAGGAAGGGACCTCTGTTATTCAAGTTCCTCAGTACCTCTCCTATGCAGGATGACCCTGTCCGCTGTTGTAGTTTGCGGTAAAGCCCCTAAACGCTCGTTTAAGGTGTTTTGGGGAATGCCTAGGGCCGCCTTGTACACCCTTCTGATGATGACGTCCACTTGGGGTTCTTCCTTCCTGATGAAAGTATGGTAGAGGAGACCGTAGGTCACTTTGGTGATCATTAGAGCATGGACCAGCCGATGGGTGCCCTCCTCTCTCATGCCTTGACGATGTCTGGTGACGCGCTTAATCATCCTCGAGATCTGACTAGCGCTTGTCTTGAGAGTTTGAAAGGTGTGTGATAGCCAGAGACTGCTTTGTATCCATAATCCTAGGAATAGGACTCAGTTAGCTTCTTTAATTTTCTGTCCCTTTATACACTGCATACACGAATACGCTCATATGGGAGCAAAAAGGGCCACTTTCATCTTTCTAGCGCACTCACTTTTTAGAAAAGGGGGTAACGCGGAAAACTTAAGTAACGTTCAACAGCCTCGAAGAAAACAGCAGTTCACGACTGGTAGAGAGGAGCTCGAAGTGTTAAAGGAATAAGTCTACTTAGGTCAAGTATAGTGATCGCAGACCAGGACTACGAGAGTGAAGTAACTAGAAGAATAAGAATGGGGTGGATAAAATTTGGCAGGTACTCCCAGATCATGAATGCCAGTTTACCAATATCCCTCAAGATGAAACTATATAACAGTTGTATCATATACCGGTACTCACCTATGGGTACTCACCTATCAATAAGAAGAAATAGGTTTGTTTAGAAAATGCTATGCGAAGGCAAGACAACATTAAGGGCAAGATAAGGCATTAAGGACCGCCGCGGTGGTTCAGTGGTTATGGCAGTCGGCTGCTGACCCGAAAGATGCGGGTTCGATCCCGGCCGCGGTGGTCTAATTTTGGTGGAGGCAAAATTCTAGAGGCCCGTGTACTGTGCAATGTCAGTGCACGTTAAAGAACCGCAGGTGGTCAAAGTTTCCGGAGCCTTTCACTACGACGTCCCTCATAGGCTGTGTCGATTGGGAAGTTAAACCGCTATAACACATAAACCATATGGCATTAAGGGTAACTGAATTGATTCCAAGAGACGACAAGCGTTGCAGGGGACAGCAGAAAGTTAAGTGGGCGGATGAGATGAAGAAGTTTACAAGGATAAGATGGTAGCAGCTGGAAAAGGACAGGGTCAATTTGAGAGGTATAGGCGAGGCCTTTGTCCTGGAGTTGGCGTAGTTGGGCTGATGATGATGATGATGAGCAGTCGTCGCTCGCTTTATTTCTTCATTCCGGGGTACCTCTTGGTAACTCTGCCGTTCATTCGCAGTACCTGTCTTGTCAATCAGGCTAGATGGTCTACGGCCTGCGTGGCGCAGCCATGCTTCTGTGTGTGTAGGCCCAGCACGCGCACATTATCAACCGCTGGTATCTTGCTCCCGTAAATGTCGATCTCGATGGGTGATTTAGGTTTTACCTTGCCGGGACTTTTCCTTGGGAATATCAGCTGCTCCAACTTTGCCGGCGATACTGTTAGGTTTCCAATTCTTGCTTATGCCTGTATTATGTTTGTTGCTTTCTGGGCCTCTTGTTTTTCTCCTCTGGATACTGTCGCGGTCCATATATAGTGAGATCGTCGTCGCATATTGCGTGATTTACAGCGGGTATCTCAGCGACCCTTTCGGCCAGTTCCCACATCGCCAGATTGAATAGAGGGGGGGATAGAACTGACCTTTTTGCGTTCTTTGGTTGATAGTGTTTCAAATGTGTCTGTTTGGTGGGGCGCGATTCCTGGCCGTTCGGTTACTGAGGAAGCCTGTTATGTACTCGTAGATTCTTCTCCCGCAGTTTGTGGTCATCAGATTCTCGACTGTCAGTTTATACTCCACGCTATCAAAGGCGTCTTTCAGGTCCAGGGCGAGAACTGCTGGCGGAGTCTGCGTGAATAGTGGGCCCAGTATATCCTCCTTTATTTTGTTATAGTAGAACGTCTTGCGTGGATAAGTGCTGTCTAAACCCAAACATCGTGTGTGCGAAGGCCCCAGTGCTCTCCAGGTGGAACTGTAACCTGTACGTGCTCGTAGAGCTTTCACAGACACGACGGCGAGAAATTTTACTCGGGAAACGCATGCTGAATCCCATTTTTTTTTTGTACGAAGAAAGCCCAAGAAATACATTGTTCAAATGAGACATTCCCCGCAACTCCCCCCTCCGAAGGGCAACCCACAAATCCACCCCTGATCTCTTTAAACTCCTTGCTATCCTGCGGCAGTGATAGTGGCCCATTTGCAGCCAGTCGAGAGGCCCATGCACTTTTATGTATTCTTCTTTCGGTCACTACAGTAGCAGCAGCGTCGGTCGACATGGAAGGAGCCTAACCACAGGACACACGACATTACTGCTGAACGTCGTGCTTTCGACCGGGAGCGGAAAAGCTTAACCCGCGAGGACCTGTGGCTTCGTGTGGGTAAGACGGCGAGGGAGTGAGCCCGCTATACAAAGACTGTGCAGACTCGTTGACGCCAAGCAGACCTCGAAGTACGCGCCAAGCGAGCGGCAGACGCTTGCTAGCGACGTCGACATAACCGCGTTGTAGCGTTTGCTTCCATGTCGTCGGCAGTCGATGCACACTGATTAACAATAAATGACAAAAAATTGACAGCGTTTAAGCTTGCTGCTGAACTATCGCTGAGTTTCGGGCACCGCGCAGCAAGCGCTATTGTTTTTCAATTTTCTTAATGAAGGCCATTGCCGACGACATTGGGATACCGATGGCGTTCGGTGGCTCAGTGGTCATGGCGTTCGACTGCTGAACCCGAGGGCGCAAATCGGTTTTGAGGCAAGGAAAGATGCCGTAACACTGTCTCACATCGTTCGTTCTGTGACTCTTATTAATTTGGATGGGAGGTGGGAGGGGAGACTTGAGGTGGTTGCGCAGCGCTGTAACTGTCTCCGCTAAAGAGACTACCTCAACCTCTCTCTCACTCGTAGAATTAGTTGCTGCTAGCAGCGTTGAGCATATCCTAATAAGACAACCTAGTGGAGTGGTTTCACCATTAGGTGGAATACTCACGGTATACAAAGCGTACCATGTTATTCACCATGGTTTTGACCTGAACGCAAGATTTGGAAAGCCATGTCTGAACATATTTGATGAGTAAGTATTCATTATTTACATTTCGCTTGAGTGAGGCATCCGCCTGGCCACATAATAAAACTTCCAAAGCCGTGGTGCATATCGTATATACAATGTTTAATAAATCATTTGTATACAATTGGATGGGACACCCTGTATATGCACAAGGCACGTCGATCTGCAGATATATTGAAGCTTGGACGGAATACGTGTACGGTAGTGTAATTTTTTTTTACACGAATATGTAATCCACTTGCGCTAAGCAGCATTGCACCAGATGCAGTTTCATTTATGACCTGAACGGCGTTGCAAATTAAAGGAACATTAATGCCGACTGCTTAGGAAGGTCATTTTACTTAGCGTAGGAATGGTTAGAGCGATGCAGGCTGCTAGAGAGGCTTTTGCCTTTTCAAATTCGGGTGGGTGGCGATGCCTCCTGTGATTACCGGTGAATTCGTAGACATCGTCTTCTGACCGAATGCCATGACCGTGTTTCACTCGGCCATAGCGGACGCCGCCACACTTTGCCAGCAGGGTAGGTCCCTGGTCGCCAAAACCAATCCGACTCCTTTAAAAAAACATTTCTCGCCAACAACAAAAAGCACTTTTCCAGTTTTTTTGACATGTGAAACATCATATGGCTTTTTTTGTTTTGTCACGCGCTGTTGTCCACATAGCGTCCACATAGCAATTTGGCGGCTTCCGCAGAAATATAGATATTCGCAATTAAACTAAAGATCAACGCAAGGGTAGTTTTTAACTTTAACACTAACAATACTATAAAAAGGTTTCAGACAACAACAGTGTAAAAAAGTTGTGCTTCAAAATTTAGACTCCCCATTTACTTTTTAGAGATGCGGATTCTTGATATTTTTCTCCTGTTAAGCGCTTCTATTTTGAACCAGGGGCGTAATCTACAGTTTATCTTTTGGGGCACGACAGGGCATCTCAATATCCGATTACATGCGGAGACAGATTTTTGGGCAAGGAACGGTTCCTGAAGAATAATTTTCTAAAAATGCCCAGATTAAGGCACTTTCTTACGCTTTGGAGCCTGATATTTGGAGAATTTTTTTTCTTCAAAAGAAGTTCTCTGCACTTCTGTCACCACTTATTTATTTTTTATTGCGATATTTTTCGTCAAATCTAAAATATTAAGAATCTGGCGCGTCCCCTTTCGCGTGAAATGGCACTATTCCATTTTTAACGACATGCTCGCAAGACAGTAGCTGACGGCTGAAGATTGTGAGCACATAAAATCTCGCTACTCCTTCAGTGCGTGAGCACTGATGCTCTGGTTTTTCCACTACTCAGGTAAGCAGTGCAATTGGTTTCCGATCACGATCACCAACAGCTGGAGTACATGCAGTGTCAAGGACATTAAGGGTTGTTGCCTTCCAAGGTCACGTGTGCTCATCCAACCGTGGCCGATGCGCTTCGACAGCATCTATAGAAGCGGGCCAACACCGACCGAGCGTGTTATGAGGATCAGGTGTCGTCTGGCTCAAGAATCGCAACTGAATCTTGACGCTTCAGTGAACTTCAACACTTAAACAATTCAGTGGTATAACAGTTCAGTGCGTCTGTCGGCTGGCTAATAAAAAATTATGACAGATGACAGTTGCGTTAGACTTACTGGCGCATGCATAAGCAACTTTTAGCCGTCAAAAAAAAAAAAAAATAGAGGTTCTTATTCAACTCTGTGTTTGGCGCATGGGGATAGATGTGGAATGAGCGGCAGCATCTTGCTTTGACGGTGCATTAAAAAAAGATAGCTGACGTGTGGTGCCCGCCAATTTTTCTTTTCTTTTTGTTTTGAGCAATGCATGTCGTGTCCATCTTTTTTAACCATCCAGCTTTCTGGGGCTGACATCTTCTCACTAAATCTATTCAGCACACAACATAGGCTGGACAAACAAGACATGGTTCACTTAACGAACCTTCGCCTGTCGTTTGCCCGGCCGAAAGAGCTGGACACCAGTCCCCGCAGGTGGTCGGGCCTTTCAGCGAATGGATTTACCCAACCTGGGATCACGAGACCACCGTCAACAGCCTCTTGGATTTCGCATAAGGGACTCGCCTTCGCCTCCTTACGTAAGAAGAGGACCAGCATCCAGGGCCCGCCTCTTTAGCACCTTTGTCCCCGTAGGGTATATCATACTGGGCGTCGCCTAGTTGAGTTGAGTTGAGTTGAGTTGAGTTGAGTTGAGTTGAGTTGAGTTGAGTTGAGCTGAGTTGAATTGATTTAAGCTACAGGTGGAATTAGCCTTGCGTATTCTGCCGGAAATTGCTCCACCGTAGCGTCACTTATATGTTAATAGTGTCCTAAAACCGGTCAGATTTGCCCCGCTATGCACACAGTCGCTTATAATAGAACATAGGCCACTCCCGCAGTCCCCGTCTATGCACACATTCACTCACAGCACAACATAGTCCACTCCAGAAGTCACCATCTACACACATATTCAGTCACAGTAGAACATAGTCCATTGCAGAGCCACCACCCATGCACACATTCACTCACAGAACAACATAGACCACTCCAGAAGGGTTCATCTACGCACACATTAAATCACAGAAGACCATAGACCGGCCCTGCTGTCACCATTTAGAGACAAGATCAGTGTCCTGCAGGAATGTTAAAAGAAGGCGTGAAGCCTCTCTTCTGCATGTCTGGTTTCCACTCGGGCAGCGAATGTCCTGAACTGTACTGTGAAGGGCTCCTGTCCTCTTGAAGGAAGCGAACATCACAGACCTTTTTCCGCGTTGCACCCTGGGCAGTACATAATATAATGTTCTATATCCCCGCACACACCACATACAGAACATAGAGGAGACGATGCCATGCCCGTCTTATTCATCCAGGCAGGAGTACGAGCAGAGCCCGTTCGAATTCGATGTAGTAGAGTGGCTTGGGATCTTCTCAGACCCTTGGTCACACATGGCTTGTGGGGCGCACTCCACAGGGTACTGAAATAATCGAGCAACTTTTTTCTGAAGAAACATTTTGCATCTGGGGAGGGACTTGTTTTGATGAATTTCATGACAGAATTTTATGGGCTAGACTGTCTGCCACCTCACTGCCTCTGACTCCTATGTGAGAGGGCACCCATGGAAAATATAGAGTAAAGTCTCTGTTGTACCGATTCTCTATCATGCGGAGAGAACTTATAGACAAGGCGTCAGTAGGGAACCCGCGCTCTAACCTCTGAAGGGCAGATTTTGAATCAGTGAAGATGACAACGGGTTGAGCCGGACAAGACCCTAACTTTCGTAAAGTCGCCTCAATAGCAACAGTTTCGGCCGTTGTGGAGGATACTACAGCAGAAATGCGTACAGACCACTTACAGGCCAAAGAAAGAAATTAAAAAGCCGCTGCGCTAGCTTGTTTGACCTTGCCCACAGAACCATCCGTGAAAATTTGAAGATGGCGGACATACCCTTTTTTTCCAAATGTTCAAGTACGAGCGAACGCGTTGCTGCCAAAGGAGAGCTGCGCTTTGCGCTCACATGGGGAATTGTGACCTTACAGTCGAGGGTCGAAAACGACCACGGTGGTTTCAACCGTTTCCTTGGCCTCGGAACATTAAGGCCTAAAGAACTAAGAGTATTAAGTGCCAAGTAGGCCTTCGACTCATATCTCTTGCAGAGCCGCTGGAGAAGGGACTGCCCAGCTACCGTGGGCGTCGCCTAGTTAGCCTCCCTGCCTTTCCGTTCTTCTATCTCTCTCTGTCGGCTCAGCCCATCCTTCTTTAGTTAATTCTTTCTGCGTATAAATATAGAATGGCAAAATTTTGGGTGCATGTTACATGCGATGGTGGGAGGCTCAAAAATACTCATTCATAAGATCCTATGTTGCTACTAACATGATACATATTTATAGGTGTATAAGGACGTAGCAAGCGTATATTCACAAAAACGAATGTCTTGTGCTGAGTCCCCATGCATTGTTGTACAATGATAGAATTCCGAACCCGCTGTTTCAAACGTTCGAAGCGTAGAACTTGTAATTATATTGAGAAAAAAAAAAAAAAACTAGCGCAGTGAAACTTGGCACTAGCACTGTCAAGCTAGCTATAGCGTGCTTCTTCATCTTACTCAGCTTAGGCTGCAGGTGCGAAAGTCTGTTGTGAAGAATTTAAATAGCACCATCGCTGCCATGATACGCTGTTGAGAGCTGCTTCAGCGGTTCGCCTGCTATTTTATGCCGTGAAACAACTCCGCTTACGCTAGTTTTCTTTTAATTCGTCCTTAGCATCACGCAGCAGTCTTGAACTGAGATATCTGCTTGGCCTTAGGGCGTCACATAATTAGTGTAAAGATATGTGGCCAGAAATAAAAGGAAAAGCAGCTTCGTGGTGGCAATAATTGTCCGGCACAGCTTACTGCCCGAGCCTCGACTATCTCGAGACTTCGCCGACTCATCCACAACATCCCATCGACGGTGTATGCGTTCTCGAACTGAAGTTGTATTTGATGAGGTTTTCGGAAAATAAGAAAAAAAATAAGTCGAGCGAATGAGTGAGGAAAAAATAAGAAACAAAAAAACGAGTCGATGAACAAATGAACACTCATCTAGCATCGGTTTAAAGAAAACAACAACAACAATATATCAAGAGAGTTTTCGTGGCACTTTTTCAGCTGTGAAGAGTATACTGTGAAGCCTGAAAAGATATGCATGTTTACCCCGAACAAAATTGACAGTTATTTCTTGTTAAGAGCCGTATGCATTACGTTCGTTGGCTCATAGCAATGACTAGCACTGTGACGTCACACGTACTGACCATGCCGTTTGTTCGGTCTCTTCTTTTCCGCCATGTTAAGCGCTCTCTCATATTTACTCGCTCTACCGCACTCCTGTATGATTGCAAGAGTACGTTCCGAGGTCTGATGAGGCGTTGAACAGGGACATCGTGTACGGAACTGTGTTTGGACTCTGTATGGTATATGTATAGGTTCCCAATATGTTTAACTTGGATACGGGATACTTCAGTCTTTTTGACATGTGCAAGGGAGCACCAGCATGATGGTGCAGAAACGATATCAAGGGAGTGAATCGAGCATGTCATATTATGGCACTGCGAGATTCAGGGCAAGCATTCGCACGGTGAATACCACCACAAACGAAAATGCTTCTCATGACTCCTTATGAGAAGGCTGCTTATCGGTTCATTGAAGGAGATCCACACGTAATACAGTTTTTTTTTTACCAGTTCTAAATTAGAAAAACAAAAAGGAAGCGCAGTTTGTGCGCCGGTAATAATTACTGCAGGCCTTCTGTGGACCATGTTGTCCCGTTTATTCCAAACACTGTGCTCTTGACAATCGCACGTTTTCAAGGTTTCCAGCTCGTTGAGTCTTGAGCCTCTCCTTGCTGCAGCGGATTTTCTTCATTTGGAATTCCGTTGGAGTGCCCGTTTATGCAACGCATGGCAATGCGAGGCGTCCATTACTCTTTTGCGCTGAGAATACCACGACTGAATCTTTATTTATGCCGACTGGGGTTCTCTCCTTGGAACCTTTGTGAACGATGTGCTAAAATTAATTAGCTGATCACTTTTTTCTCTCCTGCTGGCGGTTCGCTCCCCTGAGAACTAATTTAAAGATCCTACTCGCTTTGTTACTGCTTACTCATTCTTCACTCTGAACACGAATATGTCTATAAGGGAGTAAAAAAAAAGGAGTAAGTTGTCCTCTTCTGCACTCCTCTTTATATAAGGAAGTGCGCAGGAGGACAGCTTACTCTCTTTTTAGTCATTTTGTGTAGAGTGTACTGCGATTCTTCTCTCCTTTGGTGCAAGCGCCAAAGGATGTGTCCTGAAACCAGTGTGCGAACCTCTCCGTGGTTTTATCAAAGCATCAGGGAGGTTCCTTAGTTACAAATTTCTAAACAGCATGAATTTATAGGTCAAAAGTAAGCCAACGTCTACCTAACTTAACTAAGTAAGCCTGTGTCTCCTGTTTGAGTTTGCAACGCAGCCTAGCCAATCCCTCACCGTGAATGTGCGCCGCTCCAACAGAGGCCAACAGCGCCAACTGCTGCAGGTTTCGTTTCTTTACGATGTTGCTCAACCTGATATTCCCCACTTGTACATTTTATTCTCCGATGGAAGAAGCAGCGAAATGTTGTGAGAAGAACTAATGCTTCGCCATTCCAGCGTAGAATCGAAATAAAGCCCATCTGAAAGCTTTGAATGGAACTGCTTGCATGATAGCTTCCCCCCCCCCCCCCCCCCCCCCGACTCTTTTTCCCAACGGCAGTCATGTTAGGTGGTGCACTTATGATGTATCACTGCGACATTCTTCGAAAGTACCACGGAGATAAGAAGACACTTGTATCGCCTTCGATGCATAAATGATTGGCTGCTTGTATTGTGATACGCTCGACGCGTGTGTCCCGTACGTAAGCTGTATTGTTTGTGGCCTGTAAGACATCTCACGTGCACTAAACCCTTGTTACAACGAAACAGTCTAGCTCGAAATGCCACTTTTGCCTCCGGACATTTGTTGCCCAGACTTCGTCAACTGCGCCGCACGCCTTGACTATTAACGGGGTTTATGGAACTATATAGCGGGGAAAAAAATAGGATGCATACGAGAAACGGAAGCAAATATGAAACCCAAAAGGCCGCACGAAGTATTATAACCACTAAGCTCATGTCTTTCGCTGCAACGACCACTCGCTGCTGGTGCAGTATCCCCGCTTATATTAAAATCCCGCTTTTATCAAAATCCCGTTTATGCCGAAGCTTTGCTTTGTTTATACAGCGGAATCAATTTCACCTCACCTCACAGAAATGCATGCAGCACAATGGCGGCGGGCGAACTGAAGAGATACATTGTATAGTGAGGGAAAAACAGGATGGTGGAGGTGGGGGAAGCAAACATTCATTGATGCTCGTCCCGCCCGGTGCTGTTCCAACGGCGGCCAGAAAGTGGCTGTAAAGCACCACTTTCTCCGTAAGTGTACAAGGAAAGCGCAAGAGACGGGTGTACCGGAGGGTGGAACGGCCGGCACTGGGCGACTGGTTTATCGAGGCGACTCTATCAGCGGCGGCGGCGGCCCGCGTGCGCAACGTCGTGGTCGCGCTTTCCCCGCCGCCGTTGCCACCGGACCACCTCCTCCGCTATCAAGAAAGAAGTCCGTCTTTCTCCTCGCTGCGCGCCAGGGTGACGTCACGAAGAACTCCTCGCGGCGACCCCGATCTTCGAGTCGCCCAGTCGGTCATGAGCGCCCGTGGAGCAACCAGTTTGCCGAAGCGTCCCTGAGCTACCCCCTTGTAGCGCGCGCGCCGCCGAACACCACCACTCTTTGGATTACCTTCCGGAGAGCCAGCGCTTCTGCACTGTCCAGCGCGCGGCAGCCAGGTGAGGGCCCTCCCCTGTACAATAACAGCGCATGTGTGGAAAACAATGTCGCGAAACCTTCTTCGTGGAACCGTGGTTTCCTTGCAGTGTGCGGTTCTCGTCCCCGATGCACCTTGCTTACGTCACCGCCGTTTATGCGTTGACAGCCTGCTTAACGGCGGAGCAAGTGGATGACAATCGTTCCATCCGTTGAGGACTGTAAACAACATGGACGCGCACTGCAGCACTGCAGCGTGTCCGCATCAATTCGCGAGCGATTCCGAAACGGGTCCCGGTCGCTGTCACCGGAGTATAGTCGCAACGACGCCTCCTGAAGCCAGATGTTCGGTCTTCGAGCACTTTCGCCAACACGGGTTTTCGCTGGCAGAGGAAGGAAGGGATGACATGCACGGGATCCTTGTCTATCTAAATTTGGCACGTGAATTTTGGAGTTCGCGTCTCGATGTAAAGGTGATGTAACCGCGCGAAGACGAAAAATGCGATCCGGTGAAACCGGCCGCGATGACTCGGTGGCCAAGAAGGCTGGAAACAAGATTCCTTGGAGCTGAAAACAAGATTGGAGGTTCGAGAGGCCAGGTATCGCGGGATGCGTTAAAAAAAAATATGCAAGTGAAATGGCATTTCTTTTCACGCTAAATATCCGTCGGATGTTTCACGTCAATCAGGAGCGCTCTACTCTGACACTGATCATAGCCCATAAGTCAGTTTTTAACATGCATATACTCTGCTGAAAATTTATTCTTGAATGTAAAAGACAATTTCGGATGGCACACCGCTCTCATATAGACGCTTTACAGCGGCGTATCATGGGGGCTGCCATCTTTGATCACGTGATCACGCCGCCATTACTCGCCTCCTGACCGCTCGGCGCGCGCCTCGTCGCGAAGGCTGCTGCGTCTGACGGTTCGGTTCCGACAGGCAGTGTTCCGGCTGATACGGTTGTAAAGGAGGGGGAAGACGAAGCTATGGTTTGGCCAAAGCTTGGAAGGACATGTGAGAACCCTAATTTGATCACTTCACGCGTGAAAACGCGATCGGACTTCATGTCGCGGAGAGCCGCTGAGCTCTCCGCCTCTTCGAGGCAACGGACGGATCGCCTGAATGCTTGTCTTTGCATGCGCTGAAGACTCTGCTTAATGTTTTTTTATTGTTAATATATAAAACGGCAATGTTTAATGTTCTTGCGGCCTTACAAGTTGTTGTCCTATTCTGTACATGCATGCAGACGCTGGCTGAAACGCTCACATGCACATCGTATGCATTTGTTTACACCCTGTTAACGGTGCTTAGGAAACCTGAAATATTTCCTACTGGTTGATTAAACATAGAAAAGTGACAAAAATAAATAGACACACAAAGGTTGGCTATCATGGTAGCAGTACCATGCATCAAGCAGCCTTCACAAGCTGGCGTGCAATCGTTTCGAAGGATTCCACGATATAATTGTTATAACGCGCGCATGGCCACGCGTTCATGCTGGACGAATTTCACAGTAACGTCAGCCTCATATAAGAAATTTTGGTACGCTCGACGCTCGATATGCGGACATGGAAATGCTCGTGGTCTCGTTGGTTGTAATTAATCAGCTTCACTCTGAGCGTACGGAGTCACTTTTAGTGACTGTCTCGCATGGACCGCGAGCAAGTGACAACCGTCCGGCACAGCAGCCGTAAACCAAATGCTGTAATCCGAACACGGTCCACGAAAACCGCGCTACTTGGAGCGAAATTGAACAGTAGCACCAAGACTGCGTGTAATACACGGACTGACGGTAAGCGTTGTCGGCTCGCACGGCTGTGCAGTGCATAACAAACAGCAGGCGTATGAAGGAGCGTAAGTAGTCTTATTTTTTTTTTCGTTTCTAATTCGGCCTCCGGCGCTCGTTTTACTAATGGTCACAGACCACAACTTACGATCAATGCGGTCTGAGCACAGTGCACAATAACTGAAAGCACGCCGTCATGGTTTCGGTGGCGGAACAGCTTCTTCATGCGGCTGTGTTGTGCACTTACCCTCGCAGATTTTCCAAGATCGAAACCTTTCTTTATTAGCTATCTAGCGCTGGCGAATGTGTTTGTTGCATTCGCCAGTTCGGAAAGGGTGCGTGGCGAACGGGCGCGAACATTGGCATTACCTCCTTGTGCAGTTCGGTTTAGTGAAGCTCGCAAACGATCGCATCCTGAACCTTTCACTCTCTGTCGCAATTCTTGCAATCCACAACAGAGCATGTGTTTCCTCTGCCTTTTCACATCGTAGAAAGAACACATTCGGCAACCACCCGCGAAATTTCCACTGCTGCGTCGAGGCGTACACGCCGGCGACTTACGAGGCAAGTAATGGTGCCGTGTTCGGAGCGCACGTGTGGCGCCATCTGGTCTCAAACGGAAGAACTGCGCGCTGTAAACGGTCTATAGTGTCATCGACAAAGCAACACTGCGTGAACGTTGCTCTTGGAGTACTCACTTTTAGACATCAGTCAACTCTCGCATATGCGAGTCCGCATGATTCATCCAAATAAACGCGGTGGGCCCAGATATCGTTGTCACAGACTTCAACTTTTCAGTCCTCGAAATCGATAAATTTGACGGTGCTGCGCTCTGTGTATTTCGGTGTTTTCAAAACCAACATGGCCCTGCTGTACCACACTAAGATCCGGATAATATCCCCGCAATGTTGTTTCTTTGGCATACTTTCACCCGACACAAACAGTTCGATTGCAAACACCAGAACTTCCTAAGACTAGAATCTTTCTATACTGACATTACACGTTCCGTATGGCGCCTTTACCTATGAAACTCGAAGCGGAATTCAGCACTATGGATCAAACAGCACAATGAGAGATGCCAAGTGCACAGCCAGGCTCGCAAGAAGAGGTCCTGCAAGGATACATGGCTTGTAGTCAGCAATGCACGAAAGTTTCTCACTGGCACTTGCTCTGTCAAGCGTCGAGTACCTTCGTTAGTCGGCCATAACTCATGGTAGGATATGCCGTGTAGCGTTTAAAGACTTAAGTCAAGCCGTCCGTTCGCAAAGTCGTTGCGGTGTTGACATTTTTGGCAAGCCTCGATTCCTGCCTCGTTGACTGGAAGCAAGTGTGTGCACGCTTCACCGTGGTCCACGTGCCGTGAGGCGCTGCACGTGCAAGTGAGTAAGAGCACAATAAAAACGTCCGGCCGAGATAGGGCCGCCTGCATTAACGCCGACTGGAAAACACAGGCCTTTTCCGCATTGCCATTGGTGCTCGCTTTAACGACACAGCAGCTTATGCGGAGGTAACGCCGGCAGACGGCTTTTTTGCAAGTTCGGAGCAGCGTCTCCCAGCAACAGGACGAACAAATGTCAGCCGTGTATTTGGACTTCGCGATGGGCACGCCATATTGCTTGCCAGCAATTCGACGCTTTGTTTTGCAGTGGCGTTTCAGAAAGGGCCGGCGAAACTTGAAGTGAAGATTGAAAGAGACCACAGCTCTTGAATTAGAAGGTGCGAGCAAGGAGTAGCTCGTGAGTGTATAGATCATATATATCATTACAGAAAGAGCTTGTCGGCGGATCGTGACGGACGGTTCTC
Source organism: Amblyomma mixtum (assembly GCF_055824585.1). Classification (NCBI taxonomy): domain Eukaryota; kingdom Metazoa; phylum Arthropoda; class Arachnida; order Ixodida; family Ixodidae; genus Amblyomma; species Amblyomma mixtum. Next base: position 83,156,324 of record NC_143016.1, on the reverse strand, counting down.
TGTACAGCATGGTATCAGCTGCGTCTGCAAGCTACGTCAAGAGACCTCCCAGTTGAAGTAAGCCTAAATAGTGCGCTGTTTGTTTAAAAGGAGTGATGTTCTTCAGAACTATTGTTTGATGCCGCAAAGATGTGTACATTTCTACAGTATCCCCATATTCACTCAAACAGCTCACCGCGGCGCTGTGCTAAATGACAAAGATAGACAAACCAAGTGTTGTGTAAAATTTGTTCGCTTTCCTCACTCATGACTAGCAACCAGGCTATACACCTCTACGTCGTTAAACAGTTGCGTAACTAGACCTCGGCGTAACGCACCTTATCGCGTTTTGCTCCAGCGCCTGTCACCGTCCAGCTTTCTTCTTTTTTTTCTTGTCCCACGTTTTTGTCTTTACTCCCTCTTTCTTCACCACGGAGCTGCCCTGGCATGCTCTAGATGAAAGCGGCCAGCTTCGCTCGCGGAGACAAAGGCTCAAAAATTAGGCCGACCCGCGAAAGAAGCCATTGTCAGCAGCGAGAGACTTCATATGCATGGCAAATAAACGACACTCCTCGCATCCAGGTTGTGTGTGCGGCCCCTGTGTGTCAGGCTGTACGCGCGAAGGAGGGAGGGGGGGGGGGGGGGGGGGGGAGGTTGAAGGGACAGTTTCGTCGGCGACCGTAAAAGCGAGCGCGCGCGACGGAGCGGGCCCCTACATATGCAAGAACGCGGCCTGCACACGACCGCATTCTCCGTCGCGAAGGACAAGGCTTGGTTGCACGACGGCGGCGCACTGACAAAAAAAGACAGCCAAGGCGTGCCTGCTGTAGTACATGCAAGCAGCGACTGCGTGTCACATTCTCTTCTTCGTGCGAAGGACGGAGGGTATCTTTAGGCCTCGATAGAATATGAGCACATATACAAGCACGCAGGGTGATCTCACAGCGCTTATTCTCGATCCAATGAGCTTATTATACCCGTCCTGACATCCGGGAAGAACGGCGGGGAAAGGGCAGGCATAGTGGTTGAGGAAAGGTTTCGCGCGAGCCAGCTGCCGCTATAGGAGGAAAGAAAAGTTAACGGTGTCGCTGCAAGGCATGTATTGGGTTAACGGATCAACCAGTTCACCTTGAAGGCCGTCGCGCCGAGCGGCCAGGACGGGGTATACGTGCGGCTGTCCGGTTCGTACTCAAGAAGCGCAGAAAGAAACGAGAACAGGCTGTCCACCGCAGCTAAAGGAGATGAAGAAGGCTTTGGCGTCGGCATTTTTTCTCCCCGACGCCTGCTCCGAGGCGGCATTCCTGGGTGGACGCGTAATCCGGCTGCTGTCGCCGAGGTGCGCAGCAGAGATCGAGGAGGTTGGGAGGCACTGAACCAGAGCGAACGAGGCAGTTGTTGGCGCGGCAGAAGAGATGATGACCCCGGCATGGTGGTGGTGGTGTCGGTGGTTCAGCGGTCTTCGCCCCCACTTACAACCCTGGAACTGCGGGCGCGGGGTACAGCGACCGTGTCATGCCTTCCACTCCCTCCCTCTTGCTGTTCCAGTCGTCAAGTTTGTTGTCACCGCCGATGCACGTGCATGGAGTCGCGCACTTTGCGCATGCGCGACAGCGTTCTCTCCCCCCCCCCCCCCCCCCCCCCCCCCCCCCGCCCCTGCCCCCCCGACGAAGTAAACCACCAGGTTAGGACAGGGTGCAGACCAGAGAACAGGGCGCGGGGATGGTGACTTGTAAGGAATGGAAATGAGCAAGGGGTGAAGGCGGGGCTCAGAGTGGCTTTAGTGCTTCGAAAAGCGAACTTGTCTCCGCTAGGGGCTCCTTGTTTTGTACGCTCTTTCATCGCGAGCGGTAGGAGCGATGCGAAAAGAAAAAAAAGTTGGGAGTGGCAAATATGCAGCATTTTGTTTCTAGCTGAAGCTATAGTATCCGCGCCTTGTACGTGCTACACTGTAGGCCTTGGACCCTTCTAGAAAGAAAAAAAAAACACGAAAGAAGGAAAGAAAGAAAGAAATAAAGATAGAAAGAAAGAAAGAAAGGAAGAAAGAAAGAAAGAAAGAAAGAAAGAAAGAAGTTCCTGTTTGGAAAGGCGTGCCATGTATCCGAGGCTTTACGGGGACACTGTGCGGCCAGTGGAGAAGCGTAATTCCCTCCTTCAAAACTGACATCCCTCTGTACGCCAATCCGCACATGCGAAAAAGACAATTACACTACTGCATTTTTTTTTTCCACGTTGGTGGCGTTTGCTGGAAGCGCTCGCATTCCGTCCACAAGCGGGCGCTCGTGGTCCTATAGTCCATTCTCGGCGACAATTTATCGCTAGCTCTTGTTATCATTACGACTTCTCTTATCTCAGTTTTCTCGCGGTATTGAGCTGTTGCGCGGGGCTGGCTAGCAGCAGACTGCTATAGCCTCTGCGTAAAAAGACAGCTGCCCTTCAGGGCAGGCTTTCATTTCTGATATAAGAGCCTAATTCAGAGGGACAAGCAAAATTATCATTATGTCATTCCTCCCAGCGAGGGACCTTTGTGTCGCTTACGTACCGCTCCAAAAATTAGAAATTGGAAAACATAAATGCTTACTTCTGTTTACTTTTAGATTTTTTCAAATTATCTAACAAGCAGATAACCTCAGATTGCATTCGAGTGGCTGATATAATTACACCATACTGATATAGTCAAAACGCAATGTAAAAGCAAGGATTAAGATCTGTTCCGCATAAGAACAGAGACTACAGCATGTTGATGGAATTTGAACGCGCTCTCATTATCTAGCCACTCGCAATATTTCTTGCTCAGAAGAGTGCATGACACATGGGCCGGGATGACTTGAAGTATGTTCATCGTGCGTGAGCGCATTCTTTGCGCGAAGAGACGACCCTTTCTGCTGGAACTAACTTGAACTAGTCTCGTGTTCCACTGCGACAGCGATAAAATTCAAGCTGTCCAACTCCTTGCTTGCAGTACAAGACCATTATAGAAAGAAAAATAAGGCATTCAGTGTTGAACATTAGCTGCTGTACATACGTGTACGCAAGCTCTCAGCATGTATGTGCGTCTCGAAGGGACTGTTTGTGGTCTACCTGCACTCTAAGCCAGAAAGCACAAAAAAAAAAGGGGGGGGGGGGGGTGAAAAGGTCAGACCTTTAGGACAGACACTGCACTGCCACAACCACTAGTCCCACTGAGACATACCGCTACTACTTTACTACAGAGTAAATTAATGGAGTCATTAGCTGCAGCTAGTCTCTTTATGTACAAATATTTCGTTGCAATTACTGCCATTAGTCCTGTTTAACCGTGTCTTGCTTTGAGTTCAAAATAAGAGTGACAGAGATACCGGAATAGTTGTTAGTCACGCAGGCATGAGAGCCGAGAATGAGTCGCAAGAGCCAGCCGATGACGACCATTTCAACACGCGATTCGCAGCTGAAGGAAACGTACTAACTACAACAAACAAAGTAACTAAAAAAAGCTTATAGGCACAACGGATCTGCTAAGTATGACCAATAGCGATCTCAGCGAACGGTTACCGTCTGCTGCCGCCCTTTCCGGCTCTCCAACGCTTTCTGCGAGCAGGCTTCAGCGTTACATTCGTTACCTCACAGAGCCATGCGCCGTGACGTCTGCGCGATTCATGGTTTCACAATGTCAGGGTTTCATTTCGTATTCTCCTCTGTTTCCACACTTGTCCCTTTCCCCGCCCACGCGCAAAAATCATTCCCCGGCTTTATGGTTATATACTTTCTTTCACATGTCCTCCAGACTAGGTTCTGTTTTCTTGCAATCCGTGTTCCTTCTGGCGAACTCCCAGCCCGGGCTTCACGAGGCGGGCATCGCAGCCGCTCGCGCGCGCGGCAAATGACATGGGCGACAATGGAAGAAAAGGCCGTTTCCTCGCGGGCGTAACAGTCGAATCGCGTTGCGTTGGCGGCTGCTTGCATCTGCGCGCGGGCTGTGTTGGGTGCCGCGCAAGGCTCGCCTCCCGCGTGAGCGGCGCGCGTAGTGCATAGCGTATGCCCGCGCACTAGAACTGTGCAGTGTGTTTGGAAGCTGCACAGAGCTAGCGACGTCCGTTAGCCACACGGGCCAGGAAATCACACTGCTGTTTCCGCATATAGATGAGAGTGGCCTCGTGATTGGCCGTTCGACGCAATGCTATAGGTACCACCTGGTCGTTTAGTGGCAATTCCGTGACTAACGTTAATGTACACTTGCGTTGTTCTCGAAAAAGTATTATCTGCGTTGTTTTGTTCTTTTTAACGTCTTCTCAGTTTACAGTACTTGAACGGTCACAAGCTAAAGGCCAGCAGAAAGTGCTGACGCGCGACTAGTTTTATGAATTCAAGGCCAAGATAGCATATCAGTTCTTCCGTTCCATTCCATTTTTTTTTCTTTTCCGGCTTTTCAACATTGGATGGAGCCGCTGCGATGGCTCTTTGGTTATGGTGTGCACAAGGTTGTGGGATCGAATCCCATCCGGAGCGGGCACATTTCGATGAAGGAGGAATGAGTCCCGTGAGCTATGCGGTCTCAGTGCACGTGAAGGAACCGCAGGTGTTGGAAATTAATCCTGTGCAATACACCACGACACTCTTTCTTCCTCCTTTTGCTCCCTTCTTCATCTCTTCCCTCACGGCGCAGCTGCGATGTCCAACGAGGGCAGACAATTAAGACGCCCCTTTCCTTTCCTAACAAGGAATAATTATCATTACCTTTATTATTTGTTATTATCGCGTTCGCTTTTCTTTGTCGGAGAGTTTTTTCGTAGCGGAGATGCTATAGCATAGGCGCATACCGAATTAACGTACTCCTGCTGCGCGTGCGCTGTTGCAGGATGTGGAGCAAGGTAAGTCGCGCACTTGCCACTGCGTGTGCGTAGCGGACGTACGCCAATTCGGCATGCGTCTATGCTAATACGTCTCTGCTATGCTAAAACTCTGCTAAACTCTTCTATCGACCCAAACCAAGTGACAGCGGGGACATCGAGTCGCTTCTGCCAGCTACAAAGAAGGGGATAAAAAAAAATGCATTGGAACAGGAATAAAATCGTCATTTCATGCCTGCTTTAGCTATCCCTAGCTGGCGCTACCTCCACGTGGCTTCCACGCACAATGCACAGTTCTAGCGAGAGCGCCGTCAGGAGGAGGCTGGAGTGGCGGTTTCAGCGGAGGCGACTGCTGCTCGCTGTGCAGCGCGCGAAGAGCGCAGGCCCGCAGCACTTTCCAGCGCGAGCTATGCTCGCGGAGACGCTACGCACGCCGTGGGATGTGGTCCGCCCGCGCTCGTTGCTTGGCGGCCTCATCGGAGCATCCATGCCGCTTCGCGTAGGCCATTACTCGTGCCCCCCGAGCGTGTATGCCAGCTACGCAAGCGCTTCTTCCGCGCGCCTCTCGGCGTGCTCCTTCAAGGCTCCCTTGAAGCTGGGTCGTTTTCTTTCGCCCCCTTGTTGCACCTCCGCTGGCCGCCTGCCGTCCTTGACACTTGTTGTGGGCGGTTCTCCTTTGTTACGGACCGAGCGAAGGTATTTAGGCGTTTCAATTTCGAACGGCGTTTCCTTAATGTATACTGCTGGTCGTGCAATCGATCCTGATCCGAACAGTGGTTTCGGGCGGTTTGTGTTGCTCTGTGGAGCTGGTATAAAAACATGGTATATGCGAGTATATTTGTTTAGGTTTCCCACGTGATTAACGGTACTCTGCACTAGCTGCGCTACTCACGGCCATAATCGTGCAGTATTACAAGGGAGTGTCCCTGTTACGAATTTACCGGAAACCTGGAGAATATTCGCATGATCCCATATTGGTATTACCCAAAACCGAGCAGGACACGAAAACTGCAGGAAAGAAATGCGTTCTACCTTTTTAAAATTAATTGCACGCGAATGAAAGTGCCCGTGATGCACACGATGACTGAATTTTTCTGCCGCAAGGGCATCTGTGGCAAAAAGAGCGCCATGGCACAAGGTGTTTTCGTCATCGCAAGGTGGGGCCGAAGACCCATTTCCCAAACATTTCCCCCTAAATAAGCAAAGCACCAGGCCAGGATAGAGCTCTTACCCATTTTACCACCGCTGGGTATACCCGGGGGCAAATGGGGATCGAACCCCGTACCTCCAGCAAGCGAGGCGGATGCTCAACCCATTAGGCCACAGCTGCGATGTCCGTGATGCACATCTATACTCTTTTTAATCCTTTATTTTCGGCGAAGTTTTAAAGAAGTCTTGTAAAAAAAAAAGCTAGCGTGATATACATGATGTCTAGTTATACGTTAATCAGGGTATTCGTTAACGACGTCGCCAATCGTCCTAATCACATCGATCGTAAAGGTCGTCGTACCCACTGATGCAGTGATGTGGCAATGGTTCGATTCCAGCTGTTCCAAGCTTTCAACGTTCTGACCTGATCACACTTTGGAGCCTCTTTCATAGGGCGCTTATCGGAGTCCACACTTGTGGAAAGCACCTGGAAGCAGTGTTACTGGGGTCACGCCGACGCTCTGACAATGTCCCTTTGGCCCTTTTTTTTTTTGCTTTGACATCCGGGTTGATGAAAATTCTCTAAATTCAATCGCAAGAAGGTTTTCTTCAAAGGTAGATATATATATATATATATATATATATATAGAGAGAGAGAGAGAGAGGGCGCTTATTAATGAAAGGCTGAATCACTGAAGTTCGGCGCTGCTACTGAACGCACGGCTAAATGCCTTCGTTCTGCTTAGTGTTCCCTTACACATGTGTTCAGTAACATTCTTGTGCGCTGCTAAGCTAGTGTGTATTAATTGTAAATAGATGAGACTGAAACGTTACCAGAATCACGTTGTAACCAGCAAACACACAAAATAGCAACGAAAACTGTGCATACCTGCTTGTTTTGACTTGCGTCGACACTCTTGCAAAGTGCAAATTTTAGCAAAGCCCTCGAAAGCCCACTCCCGTGGTCGGAATGTGCACCGTAACAACCAAAAACAAGCAGAATCACAACAAATAACAATAGCACGAAAACCAGGGACAATGATCCTCTGCAGGGACAGCCAGTGGTGGAAGGAATATAACGAGTCACCGGAAACCCTTTGTCTTGCGGGGTATACTGTTTCCGGATCGTGTCTAGCGTATATATATATACTGTTCGTTGCGGCGCGTCGTTCAATGGGCCGATAACGTTTCCGGAAGTGCCGAAGGAACCTTATACACAGCATCAGGAACCGAGGCTGCTCTCTCTCCTTTCTTTCTTCTTTATCCGAAACGTCGTTACTTTCCGGCACTTTGAAACGCCTCGCGACTGCATGCGGTCACGGCGCTCTGACTGGCTTCGGCGGCCCCACGGCAATGGGGTCGCCAGAATTCGTCATTGTGTTGCACGCCGGCGACGCGGTGAATACTCGACGCTTTCACACCCCGAAGTGCGCCTTGCGTTTCTAGCTCGACACGGGGTTGAACGTGGTAAACTAGTTAGCCCACGCTTGCGGCCCACGCTGAAAGTTTTTACACGCGTTCATTCTACTTCCTCCTTCGGGTTATGCGTCTCTCTCGTGAGTCGTGTTTGTTGTTTTAGTGCTAGGTATGTAACTGCGGAGCCCAGCAAGCCAAAGAAGCCTCAAAACTTTCCCGCTTTACGGATATACAAAAGAGCTCGACGTGAAAAACCCCGCCGGTTTCCGCAAAAACGATCTTTGCTTATGGTGTGATTATGAACCCACCCTTATAAAAATGGTCTATAGACAGTCTATAGAGTTCTTATAGACTCTATTGCCTTCCTATAGCTGTCACTTTCTGTCTATTCATAGTCTATAGAGTGTCTATAGACTGTCTCTAGACAAAAGTCTGATAAAAGTATATGGCCATAAATCTGTCGATTGTCTATAAACTGTCTATAGCATTTGTATTGTCTATATGTTCTCTAGGATTTGTCTATAGAGAGTTCATAGTCTTTATAGACAGAAGTCTATGGACAGCCTATAGACTGTCTAAAAAAAATTTTGTAAAGGCAGGCGGCAGTCGTGATGGCGAAAAGACAGCCATTATATAAAGTTGCTTAGGCTATGCTTGCCGTCTCTATGGGCTTTAAATGAAGGCGAAGACAGTGATCGTTGTGGGACAACGCAATTTGTTCTAATTCTGCACATTACTATCTGACGCGAGAAGTGATGATGAATACAGACGGTAAGTGAGCGATGATAACGTCCCAGCGGCTACAGACGCGCATATTGTCTTACTCGCTCTCACGAAAAGGACTACGTCATAGCAATACGTAAAAACACCACAAAGCGCCGCAAGGAACAATATACTTATCAAACTAAATGAATACTCACAACGAAAACTGCTATTCCGTACTGCAGTAAAAAACCAACCATAAAAACATGGAACAACGATGACACCAAATGCATGGAATCCCCGCACCAAGGCCGTCATACAGACGCGCACTTCATTAGCCAGTCCGACGCGACAGCGGTTAAGTGACCGTCTAGGAGGAAAAAAAGAGATGTCTCGTCTGATCTATCTTTTGCGGGAAATACGTTTCATCGTGCAGCTGACAATTCCTCAACTCACATATTAAAGGCGCTATACGTTTACATTCCTTTTATTCAATAATTACTGTCCTTCCATCACTATTATACTTCCTTTTCTAGCCCCTTTTTTGGCTTTAAGACTTTGGCAAGGCCGTTTTCGCGCCGCCTTGACTCAACGTGACCCCCCCCCCCCCCTCTATTTCTCTCGCGTTCTCATCGATCACGATAGTTTGGGGCTGAAGTGGCGGTGAAATCCAGCGCGCTTCGTTTTAACAGCAGTGCACAGCTTTTGCTCCTTGCGTGTCGGGGGGAGGGGGAGCTGAGTAGCGCTGGTGTATGCACAAGAAAATCAAACCAACCCAAGTAGCGGTTTTCCCACCCGCACAGCCGATCGACTCAAACTTGAGACCGCCGAAAGTGCGTCCGTCGATAGATTAGAACTTAATATATTTGAAACAGCGCAAGGACGGGACACGGTAAGGAATACGATCGGTAACCAACAAGCCCAATTCGCAACACTTGTGCAGATTAGAACAGTCGAAAATCGGAGTAGTATATTATCCGAGACGACGGAAAGTTATCGCCTAAATGTACGACTTAGTCGTCGAAGTGAGATGAGACAAAGCCAATTGTACTGCTCAACGGCAACAAACAAAGAAAAGTGGTGCTTTAACTTTGACTCAGTTGGTTTCAAGAGGGCCACTCTTTGCACCGCACGGTGCTACCCTTTGATTTTTTTTAGTTTGCTTGCGCGGCGCGCTAAATTCTCGCGTATGTGCGAGACCCCTTGCATTTTCGTTCGAATTCGCAGCTCGCTAAAACTCTCTAAAACCACTTCGCGCAACTCTGCTTGCTGGCTTGAAATATTAAAGGGCAGCCCAAATAGAAGGTACAGAACAGAGCAGAAACATAAAAACGCCTGTGTTTCTGTAGTTTTCTTTGCAATCTTCTTGCTCTGCCCTCTAATTTTTGAAGTATGAACCAACTAGCCCAAGCTCAAATTTTAGTCGATTGCTGGCTTATTTTGGCTGCGTGTGTGTGCCTTTTGCGTACCCGTCGACGGCGTATGGGGACCGATTCCGCGGAGATGAAGTCCTGTCACGACGAAGCTTGCCCCAACGGATCCTCCGTTTTTATGCGAAGCATACTAGCCGCACAACCAAGCTCTTCCTTGCTGCGCCGCGCGCGGCCGCGTTGCTACCACTTGACCTACATCGGCGCACCACGTGATATGACGTCACAACAGCTGTGAAAGCTGTGGCTCAACTCGTGCGCTCGCTTGTGGACGCGCAGCCTCCACCGGCGGCCTAACTCCCGCTCCTTCCGCTAGGGGCGCTGACGTCACAACAGCTGTGAAAGCTGGGGCTCAACTCGTGCGCTCGCTTGCGGACGCGCAGCCTCCGCCGGCGGTATGCTTCGCATCCTAGGCTTAACCATAAGCTAAGCCAGGCCATTTTTTCGATTCCACTTCAAGGAGAGGCGAGTAGGGTCCTTACCACTGCCGCTGTCCGCGACAGAGCCGTTGGCGAGAAGCACGTTGGCTTCCAAAAAGGAATGCCGTTTCTCTCTCTTTTTTTTTTTCTGTCCGAGAGGTGCGGGGGGGTGGGGGGGGGGGGTATTCGACACGGTCCGCCGTCCCCTCTGCTGTCGGCCCACGGCCCAGTCACCCCAACCGGCTACTACGCCTTAGTCTTTACTGCGACGACCGACCTTGACGCGTGTGCCGGGATGGCTGTACGACTCGAGGAGCCGACATGGCTGTGCTCACTCGTTGAAGTTCTTTTCAGTTTGTACTGGGGGGGGGGACCCTCTCGTCCTCGTCGCATACGTGAGCGGTCATTACACCGCGGTGCAAGCAGAAATAGACGGGGAGATCACATGTGCCGATAGGAAGGAGGTTAGGAAGGGAAAAAAAGAAAGAAACAAACACAGCAAGACTGCCGTTTTCCCCTTGCTGGAATGTTCCCACACATCGCTCTGTCGGGCTCAAAAGCGCGGCAAAGGACGCTGCAACTGCCGTTTACAGCAGCAAACAGTGGTGCGAGGAAAACGAAGGGTACGTAGATGCGAGCTCAACTCCTGAGATGAAATCCGGTGACAGCGCACGTTACATTTCGAAATGCAGGCAACGAGTGATCACGACGCTTCCGCCGGACTTTCCATGTCGCACGTGGCCGGCGGGGAGCTCTGTATACCGCTGTCTGTACTGACAGCTGCACAGCCATGATGGACAACTTATTGAACGTGGTACCGTCTTTGTCAAAAGTAACCAGGCTGCATGGTTTGCTTCTAGCTCGTACAGTGGAGCCCTTACGGCTTCCCTTAAGCTGAAATGGTCGTTAAAGGGAAGGAATGGGGGTCTGCTTACCTTCCAGCACCTTTTGATCTTTAGGAAAGCCACAAGGGCTCCACTATACAAGCTAGAAGCAAAACATGAAGCCTGGTTACTTTTGACAAAGACGGTACGTGCTTGCGCGAAGAAGACGGGACAACAAAGAAACACACACGACATATACAGAGCGCTCCGTATATGTCGTGTGTGTTTCTTTGTTGTCCCGTCTTCGCGCAAGCACGTACCACGTTCAAAGATGAGCCAACTCACCGAAACGAAAGTTTTACTTGAACTTATTGAATGAAGCCACGTGTAATGCTAACCAGGAATTTCTGGTGAAGCAAATTTCGAGACATTTTGCTATCTTAGCGCGAAATTCCTGCCCTGTTCGTAATATAACCGAGAATGCAATGTTATTCTTTGTTAACAGAACAAGTTGCATTACTTTACTGTTAGCGAAGAAAGAAACTACGGGTTCTGGCTGTCCAGAAAGACCGACAGAGGGGATGGTTAGCGCCGGCTTATGGGGAAAACGTACCGCGAATGACAATCTCCAATTTCTAAAAAAAATGATATTTTGATTCAGAACAGCTCTTTTTCGGTATAGCATTGTCAGCGGTGTAGCCAATTAGAACACAGATAAGACGGGCTAACTAGTAGAGTGGTCAACTAATATTAAATAGTTACTTTTTTAACTATATCAGGTAGCTTCATTTATCGAGAACCGTATAGCCCACCGTGAGTAATATCAATATCAGTTTTTACAATTTCGAAAACACAGTTTCCCTGGGCGCTATAGGCCAACAAGTTTTGGATATTTCGACGAGTTACGTGCACTGGAGGGATTGTGTTACCTGCAAGCTTTTCGAAAGTTAATGTGTTTTGGCGGGTTGTTGGCAAAATTTGTTGGGCCTCAGCGCCGGGGCTGACTGCGTTTATGAAATTATAGAAACTTATACGGATATTACCTACGGTGGGCTACACGCCTCTCAAATAAGGAGAATAACAATAACAGTTAAAAAGTTAATTATTCAGCATTAGTTAATCAGCCCACTAGTCAACACTTCTTAGCTGTTTTCTGACGCGCTACATCGCTGACAATACTATGCCGAAAAGAAACTGTCTTCTAAATAAAAAACCCATACCTAAAAATTGCAGAACATTTTAGGTGAAACACCGGGCCAGTATACCTACTAACTTCGTGTCTGAGGCCCTAATTGGAGAAACAGTCATTTAAGATCTGGGTCAAGTTTGCGTCCTACCTCTTTTAATAACAAAGTACTCTTTGCAACAGCTCTCAAAGCGTCTATTGATAGTGAATGTCATCGTCAACCTGCGATTTGAGTCTCTAAACCGACTCGAAACTGCTCTAAAAGAGTGCGCGTGAACTGCTAGCCGCGTTACGTCTGGTTATGGCTTTGAACGAACGAAGAAGGAAACATGGAAGCGATTCGCTCAGCGCACCATCCGCCTCTCGGCGCCAAGACGGCACTGCCGCCGACGCCCGTGACAAACACCCAACTCGTCCGCGCCCGCGCAAGCACTCAGCACAGTTCTCGAAAGGAGAGGGCAGGCTTGACGTTCGTTCTAGTCTGGCGCGCGCAGCGCTGCCGGCGACGCGAACGTTTAATCGACGGAATGAAGCCGTGCGCAAGACACAAAGGACCTCCCGAGTGCCGTGCACCCCTCCAACGCTCTCTTCCGCGCATGCCAGCTGCAGCTGGAAGAAAGACACAACCGGTTCGCTATGGAAGGGGGGGATGAAGGCGGTGGCTTATTTCTCCGCTACATCGTCGTTGCCGTCGCCGTTATCTCTCGTGTGCGCTCGGTGGGACGTTGTCCTGCTTCCCGGTGTTTTTCTCCGGCGGTGGCGGCCGCGAGGGGGCGAAGCGCGCGCCCCACATCGAGGCGTAGACTGACGGGCAGCGGCGGGAGAGGGTCGTGCATTGGTGTTGGTGCACGTGTGTCAGCCTGTTTAAGTGCCGAGAGTTCGCACTACACGAGAAATGTAGCGACATAAGAACACTTCGCACACCACCGAAGCCCACAGCAACAATGCTCGAGTGCTGAAATCAGAGAGAGAGGAAAGGGGGAAACTTTTATCCAGAACAGAGTAATTGGCTAGAGCCGGGTGGTCGGGGCCCCTAGTCCAAGGCTCCGTTGGCGGCAGCGCTGACTTGCGGACTAGCTGGATCACTCAGGCTTGCTGGTCAAGGTTGTCGCTGGTCGGGGAGGGGGGGGGGGGGCTTCTCCCACGATGACGACGACCTCTACTGGAATCCTATAATTTATGTCGCACTCAGCTGAGTTCCTGGGTTCCTGTGATTTCTGCTGGGTTTCAACAGCTTTCGCGAGGTTTAATGACTTCAGTTGGATGAAGAACTGCACGAATAACACTTCTCACAGAACAGTACGTATCCCCGAGCGCCCCCCCCCCCCCTCGTAAAGGTAAGGCTCTCAGAGGGGAGTGGAGACGGTTACTGGCTCGCTGCTCCAGAGTAAGCTGAACCAGCGTGTAAACCGTGCTGCTATCTGCTTCTGGAGTCAAGTATTCAAACACGAATTTGTTCGATTGTACCCAGGTATAAATAATTTCTAACAGTGATTGGTATCACAGTGGTCTGCGATGTAGTAACCGTCCCGAGAATCGTTATTAGACCTACATTGTTCTAATTATGTCTCCTGCGCTCTCATACGAGCCGCTTCTGTGCGACATCGATGCCCTTTAACACTCTAAACACTCCTTTTTTGAAAAGGGAGTGCGCTAAAGGACAGCTTACTCTCTGTTTACTCCTTTCTATAGTTACGGTGAGTACTACCGACTGGGAAATTATCTTTTCTTCACCCAGAGTTCGGTGCCAGAGAAAGAGGTTGTTTTAATTCCTCTGCAGAACTCTGTAAATGCTTGAATCCGAGACCGTGAACTGCTCTGGAGAGTTGTTGTTCACTCAGTAAAGCTTACGACAGAGATACCGTGTCTTCGATGCCTTCATTCAGGTGAAATGCAAGCAGAACGAAATCAGCGAGCTGCTTTACATTGGGGTCCGCTGCACTTGCTTTTTACTGATAGTTTTTTTCTGTCCATGATGGTCCCTAAGCACACCACTCTTTTAGTCTCAAGACTCATTTAATTTCAGAAAACGGGCATTGAGGAAGGGACGAATTGCATTCCTTTGCTGTGAGAAGGAGCTAATTATTACTAAAGGAATAGGCTGGCAACTGCCACATGGCTGTGCCCAGTGTCCGAATGGAGACAAGGAAGAGACGAGTCAGGAAAGAGCAAGAGCGGGCTCTTCCCGGCAGACCACCCGCGCTGAAAGCCTGACAGGTTACGCTGGGGTTCCCCGAGGGCTAGCTGGTTATTAACGGGGGCCAAATTTTGTTTCTGTTCATGCGGAATCCGAATTACAGGTAGCTTCTAAGTATTTTTGCCACTGACAGGACTAAAGCTTATGTAGTAATAAACCGGAAATTCGGATTATGCTAGTTCGAATCATCGAGAGTACATTCACTGTTTGTTAGCTCTCTAGATGCTGAAGCTGGAAGCTAAGAAGGCGGTGAGAGGAAAAATAGAAACTGACACCACGACCGCATACCCAAGTAAACGCGGGGAAAAACTGGTTTACTTCATAACCCTGTTCAGCGGGGACAGGTTTGGAAAGAGCTGGAGAAACAAAAAGAAACGAATGAATTTCAGCACACGAAGCCGAGACGCATGATAAGTCGTATATGGCGCGCTGTTTTTTTCACTTGCTCGGTGCTGTGTTTCTGACGCATTTACTTATTTTGTTTTTCCTTTTCGATGTAGCGCGCGTGTGTCAAATTTTAATGGCCGCACGTGTTGGTGTGCGCAAGCGCGGGAACGCTGGGGAACAGGTGCAGACTCTAGAGGCTTCTCCTGATCATGGGAGAAGAAATGACTTGCGGCGACGTCAATAAAAAAAAAACAAAAACAGGAGGGGACACTTAAGCTCCGACTTAAGGGTATGACGCGGTAGAGTAATGGGTTATTTGCCGTATATGAAGAATTGGTCATTTTTTACTTATCCCTGGGAGTCCTCACACCACGCCTTGTGCAGTGGTGAAGCGGTTAAGCTATGCCCCACTGCCTTGCGATGCCTGGTGCTGCCACCGGTGGGGCTTGCGCGAACTATGGAGGTTACTCTTCCCGAGCAACTTCTTGTAACCAATCATTAATTAAACTGCCACCTGACACGACGGGTAGTTAGTTCAGAATCCGGTGGGCAAGCTGTGATGACGTCACAAGGTCACGTTACCTATTTGGTAGGTGACACATTCCATCTGCTTGCACCGGCCGCTCCGGCTGCATGGCTTCAAATGGTAGCCGACGCCGGACAGTTTTTTCCGACATGGGTGTACTAACGCTGACGGATTAAAAGTGTCTGCAAAACAGGGTTGAATCGAAGGGATGGAAATACTGGCGTGGTGACATGGCAGGAAAACACAGCCATAATCGAAGCCCTGCTGCGTGGCATAACAGGCAAACCAGTCACGTTGCTTGCCAAGGCGAGTTAAATGCGAGCAACGGGAATAGAAACTTGACGACGTGCTGCTGCACATAAAAAAAGGAACAAAAATATCGCTACACTTCTGCGGAACGTGCAACATGTAGTTGATTCGCAAACATCTGCCATACATTTTTAAGCAAAGTAAGGCACGTGGAGGTAAATGCGTTTATAAGTACACTGAGAACTAATAGAAGTTAGCCTGCTTCAATAGGGTACCACGACCTAATCACAAAAGAAAGGGATCTCAAGAAAATCGGAGCTAACTAGAGAGACAGATAAAGGGCAAGAAGGTAGGCAGGAATGTTAACCAGAAGGAAGTTTCGGTTGAAGTTAAAAAACAAAAACGAAATACAGGTGCCGTCATGACCGCCCGGTTTCGCAAGTAATATGCGCGCGCCGACATTGAGTTTCTGACGCGGATCCCGGGGGCTACGTTGCACCGCTATTCACTTCGAAACGCTGGCAACCCATCGTTTTCGGTAAGGACGTCAGAAGTTTGAATCGATCGACTGGGGAAGAGATTTTTATATCAAGTTGTCTCTGCGATAAATGCGAATTTTGCTGCCGTACAAACGTCAACATATCCAGAAAGAGCCAAACAATCCATTTTACTCATTAAAGTAGTTGCATGAAGCTGTCCTTGAGCAATGAGAGACGTTGTGGTGGTGGGCCTTGGATTAATTTCGGCCACCCGGGGTTCTTGAACGCGCACTGGCATCGTATTGCCACGTCTCAGACACACATGTCACTCAAGGCAGTGCGTGTGCAACCGTTCTGAAGCGATACTTCCCGTGGACGAACCAAACTGGAATTCAGTCGAACCTCGTTATAACGAAATGGTTTGTAACGAAATAATGGATACAACGAAGGAATGACGATTCTCCTGGAAGCTCGATCATCACGGGCTATAACGAAGCTACGGCAATAACGAAGTAATAGCCGGGCCGCTTCAAGTTCGTTATAACGAGGTTCAACTTATAATCTTGTTCTTAACCACACGCGAACAAGTCTTCCCTACGCCTGTGAGGTCCCGCACACACTACACGGAGGAACGTACGTCTATCGCCGCACAGGACTGTGTGACCATCGCGTCCAATCGGCGCCGGATGACGCAACTTTCCCACGTTATTATGCTCGCATCAGCTCTCGTGTCTGTTGTTCCTCCCCCGCTCCTTTCAACGAGGACGTCCAGCGCGAGAGACAAAAGGCAGCCCGCGCGGTCTCTTCGCTCTCCGTGAATGGCCCGAAGGGTCGCCACTCCTTCCTCGCGAGCGGACACAAAAGGCCACGCAATGGCGTCGACGGGGAAAGGGAAAGGGGAGAGCTGCACGCACGCTTGGGCAAATGGGGCCGCTGCAGTCAATCTGACGAATAGACCTCTGGGCGCCGCCATCTTGGATTATGCACTGCCAGTTCGAACAGAACTTAGTATTCTTTGACAGTTTTGGGAAACGGGCTCCAGAATTACCGGTTAGAACGGAACCGAGATTAGAGAAAAATAGGGTACAACTCAAGGACGAAGTGGCAAATGCCCCTCAAAAGGATGCCCTTCGGCCAATGGCGTCGACTGATTCTCGTGACGTCGTGATTAATCAACTTATACCTGCTAACATGGCATCGCAGGGGGTGGAAGATGAAAGGGAAATATAGATGCAGCTTAATGGAATTAACCGCGGCGTCATGAAAGTAGGTTGACGTCATTGGCTAGAAGGCTTCACCTGAGGGTTGTCTGCCACTTCATTCTTAAGTTGTGTCCGACTATAGTGAGGTTAACAGGCAAAGGGGCATGTGCGCCATTCTTCTGCATCAGGTTCCTAAGTAGGCAGACGTGTACACTTAGCTGTGTGCACTTAGCTTGCCAAGCCTGCTCCACTGACGGGCCACAGGCAAGGCTAAACTGGAGTTCCACTGCTGGCATTGATCGTAGGTGTCACTTACTCTCTTGTCCACGGATAGCTCTTCCTCTTCGATGCCTTCACATATCATTTAGCTGCGACCGCAAACAAATTCACGCGCCAACCGTAATAGAAGTTTGTCTTCATAGCCCTGAGGCCATACTGGCATACTTCGAATCTGGTAGCTTTTCACTGCTTTAAAATTCTACTCCTTTTCGAGTGTTATTCAAGTGGTGATTTTTAGCGAAAGTGTGCCGAGGTCTGATTCGCACAAGCGTTGAAGAGCGGGCTATTCATTTAATTTATTTTATTTCAGTCGCAGACGATATACAAAAGCCTCCTGTAGGGGCGCATTTCGTGTGTATATTTCGTATGCATATTTCGTATGATTTCATGTGTACAGTCTGCACCACTCTTACATACATCGTTTGAAGCAGTGCACACCAGTCCATAAACACTGGAATTAGACAGGAGCACGTAGTTATCGGCTAAGCTGCTTGTGCCAGCCTAATTTGAGGCGTATGAGGCTCCACTTCCGTGCAAACGTGCCTCAACAACTTAGCAGTGGCGGCGAAGCGTCGCTTACTTTGGAGTCCAGTGCGCTACCCGAGCACTCTACTTATGCATGACACAGTACATTTAACCCATTTCGTATGTAGAGTGGTGGCTCTAAAGTAAAGCACAGCTAAACGAACTCTTCCGGCCAACAAAAAGGACTGGCTATAGGTACGTTGAAGGGAAGGCAGTGGCGTCCTGGAGAAACATTCCCACACCCGGACACCAATGAACCGCGCAGAAGCTACTTGCACGGCGAGGCGTCGTAAAGGGCACGGCGCGAGGCTGTCCGTTTTATCGCGAAATTGGCGCAATCTTTACGGCTTTTCCGAGCAGTTGCGACCGTGAAGGTGACGTTTTCGGTGACGCCCACTCGTATATCTTGGGGCCTGTCGCCACGTTTGTTCCGGCGCTGACAAGCCATGGTTCAAGGCCTTTGCTACTTGATTAGTCTTTACTTCGCCACTGCGCTGAGCTTTACCAGTTTCTTCTATATTCTATATGGGAGGCATTGCGTTATGCTTCCGCACCTCGCCGGTTTGAGAAGTCTCGTTGTGACCGTTTAATGCAGTACAGCAACCGTTTGTGCAGCACCATGCACTGCTAAGAAAGCGGTATAGCCTTAAGCACGCCCACAAGAAGGAAATATACATGTCTGAAATTGGTTTGGTTTGGTTTGGTTTGGTTTATGGGGTTTAACGTCCCAAAGCGACTAAGGCTATGAGAGACGCCGTAGTGGAGGGCTCCGGAAATTTCGACCACCTGGGGATCTTTAACGTGCACTGACATCGCACAGTACACGGGCCTCTAGAATTTCTCCTCCAAAGAAATTCTAGCCGCCGCGGCCGGGATCGAACCCGCGTCTTTTGGGTCAGCAGCCGAGCACCATAACCGCTGAGCCACCGCGGTGGCACATGCCTGAAATTATATATCTTAATGAGGCGGGAAGAATATGTCCGGAATTGACAACTTAGCTATAAAAACGCAACTGAGGTTTAATATGGCACAATAATGAAACAACAGGAAATTATAGCCCAATGTATATACTAGCTTTCTCACTTTTTTATATCGGTGAAAAAGAACGATATATTTCCGCGAAAGCGTTGGCTGTTCAGTCTATTCTTCTATGTCTTTACATCGTTTCTTAATCCTCTACTGCTTAAAAAATTGGGAGGGAAGCGAATACGGCGCAGTGCTTTCTGCGTCTCAGCTCTGAGCCAAGATCACCCGCTAAAACATCGCAAATGACTGTTTTTCCCCTGACGAGCTTCTTTAGTTTCTAATGTTATCGCGTGTTGCAATGTTTCCTGTTGAAAAGAGAGGATAAGGACCAAACGCCCACATCACGTAAACCTGCGCAGTGCATATCAAAGCCGACACAGTTCGTAACTTTGATTTTATAGACCGGTTGACTCTGGCTGCTGTGTTCGTAGCGCCAGTCAATCAACACAAAAAAGAAAAAAAAAGCTTGTTCAAAAACCTTCGCCAAAGGCAAAAATAAATGTTCAGTCTACAGCTTCGCAAACGTCACATGTGACCGTTGAAGAACAATCAAAATGATCGGGCTGACAATCACAACTGACAATTTTCTTGCTTGACGGAAGCTGATGAGGTCGCGAGTTGATGAAGCCTACACGGTAAAAATGCATAAACCTCGCGAGCACCGTGTGCAAGCTGCCATAAGAATCGTTTCTGTGTCGGGAATGTGACATCTTCACTATAGCTGCAAAGTAAATACAAAAAAAAACACAGGGTCGGTGTTCATAAAGCGCCCCATCATCGCCGAAAAGGGGACCATGAGAGAGCTGAGCTCCCGCAGCGATTCGACGGTTCATTAAGCTCAGAGATCCAAGCGTTTTCAGTGGGGCGCGGTGGAATGTAGGCCATCAAACTCAAGACAGGACCCAGCGGAATATATATATATATATATATATATATATATATATATAAGCGTTGGTGAACGAAAAGGTCAGGACGGACGGAGAAGTACGCCGCCGAAGTGAAGGACCGTATCCAGCTGCGCGTCATATACGAGGTCGTGAGGGCTCGTACGCCCTCGAGTGGCATCACGGTGGCCATTTTTCCTGGTCCCAATAACGAGGCCGGTGTGTATCTGGGATACTTCAAACCTCGGACGGCTCGCGCCGCTCGATGCCAGCGCGAAAGAGTATAAAAATAAAAATAACAAAGAGGTGCGGTGGCACGGGCAACTAAATAGCGGTCTTTGGTCATCAGCTGTGATGACTCTGTCCTTTAAAGTTTTTATTTTTGAGGCTTTCTTCAGGCCTTTATGTACTGGGTTGTGAAATGGCAGGAGAGTCAGCGCGCGCCGATTACTCCCCAGCGGGATATATTATAACTCAGTCCATGTTTCATACTTCAAATTCATTCGGCGCACACAGTTAATGTTAACCTGACGCTGTTTCCAATAGGGGCGTGCGAACATTTGGAACCTTCGTGTAGCAAATCGAATATCGTCCTATTCGATTCGCTGAACGAATAAAATATCGCGCTTTCAAAATTGTTCTATGTGAATCGAATATTTTTGCAAGTTTTCAACTAGGCTTTGAATAATGGCACAAAGTTCGAGCAAAACTCGACGTAATTTTCTTATAGAGCTGTTTCAAAAAGAAAAAAGGGCCCCACAGAATGTTGCTGCGATCGGTCTGCGCAGGAAGATGGATTCAGAGCTACGACGCGGTCCATCCCGTTCATAGTGCTCGTACATGGCGTCCAAGACTAGGCGAAGCGGTAGGGCTTGAGCAGGTCTAGCAAGCCCTGACTTGATGCACCACCTCGGAGTTCATGACTTGTACGCAGCTCTCGTCCCTCTAATCTATCGATGTGACACTGCTAGTTTATTCGCTGTTATCACCAATAACAAAAGGTAGTTTTCTCATACTCATGCATCATGGTGGTCATAGAGTTAAGACTTCGAGTTGCATACCCCTCATTAGTGGAGATCAGTGCTGTGTCTTTTGAGATCTATAGTTGTAACTCCATAAATTATAGGGCCGTACCGAAGCGCTGCCGCTAGGGCTCAGTGGTATCGCACGATTATTCATTTCGTACGAATGTTCGCACAAGTACCGCATTATATTCAAAAATATTCTATTCGTATTCGATTCGGTTTTGAAAAAAAAAGCACTGTAGCATACGCACACTCCTATAGTTCCTGAATCTGATGCGACGTCGCTGATGTGATTTTTTACTGAGCAGGTTCCTGGAAAACGACTGTAAATTCGCTTGCATGCTCGAAGTGGTTGGCAGTTTACATATTATACACGAGCACCTAAAAAATCCCAGCTTCTGAGCTCGTCTAAGGTCGAAATTCTGAAAATTTTATACGATAGAGATTTTTTTTTTTTTTCAGTATACATGAAAAATGCGCGCTAGTCGAGAAGCACGACATTCGAATCCGGCACTCACGCAGCAACCAATGTTTAAGGACAGACGTTTTCGCAATGCACGAGACGGGCATTGTTCGTCTTTCAGAGGGATTATTCATCACCGCACCTCTCTAGCAACGAGAACATTCTTGAGGTGCTTTTGTGATGACTTTGTTCGTAGTTGTGGCAGATGTATAGCAGTGGCCCGGACTACAACTACACAAAGTAAAATACGCCATGAAATTCTAGCCAGCAGTTGCAGCATTACAACATAGACAGTACCGGCGTAAGCAGTTCTTTTACCCTAAGTCGCTTGTCCCACTAAGATGAAACGGATATGAAAGGGGTTGTAAAAGTGGGAAACCTGATCACGTGCTCTGGTATCCTGGCTGAAGAAAGAGAACGAAGTGTTCACATGTCACTATAACAATTCAGTATCAGCAGGGCTTCATGCTGCCTCGAAGAAGCGTTCACTAGATATAAAGACAGCCTTCAAGTCAGACTTCACTTCAAGGATTGAGTTCACTGACTCGGAGATGTAGTTCGTATTGCCAGAAATATTCATGCTGCCTCAAACTGCTCCGAGTAATGATTTCAGTGCAAATATGGCTCCATTAACCCCTACAAATCCTGAAGCATGCACATGGTAGCAGCACCTTTATTCGGCGTTTTGGGCTCAGTTTTTCTATTTTATATTTCCCCTGTAACTTGCAAGAAAGGCAAGGAAGTCCCAAAATTTCATTCAGCACCGCTGCTCTACTTTATTTGCTGTGATGTACTTCACCGTTCAAAGACGGACTCGAAGGAAAAATACACGATAATGTAACGCAGCCAGCTTCATCGTAGAGGCGAACGAACGTCTTCCTGTGCGTAGAATGCGGCATTCCTGACCGGACTTGTTCATCGGGCCGAACAGCGCTACAGCCTCAAGAGACAAAGTTGGGGGAGAGAAAACCAGAGATCAGTTCCGGAAACGTCCCAACGGGTGGAGGGACCGACCGCTGAATAGCGTTCCACTTCCTTCAAAAGATTCGCTTTTCGTACAAGCTTATCAAGGAGGATTTCCTCTTGAAGCTTATATACTATATGCAGCCACCGACACGTAAGGCATGACTTGTTTCTTATCCACTCAACTCACGCCTCGCATACTGGAATCTCGCCGTTAGGACCATCTTTTAGATGACGGCATAGCAGGGGGCCGGCGGTGGGGAGGCAATGGACGAGGTACATTCAAGGAATTTAGTTTGTAGGAACCTGCTGCGGTCAGGCTAGAGGTTTCAGGAAACGCAAGAGAGAGAAAAAAAAAGCTCGCCAAGAAGCCGCGCCAACAAACGCGACGGCGGATAAAGCAAAAATATAAACAAACCGAAAGCGATGCGCGCCTCAAAAGCGACGAAACCTCGCTCAAGACAGTCGCCAAAATAGAAAGAGGGTGAGGGGGAGGAAAAAGTAGGCCTCGCTCGTCTCCGTAACCCGGCTCGTTCGCTCTAAACGAGGCCCGCACGACACGATTCTTTTTTTTTTTCTTTAGCTTTCTTCTCCGTTTTCATCCTTCTCTCTTGCTGAGGAGTGGAGGAAAAAATAGAGAGAATAGGAGAATCGCGCAGATGTGCGTCACTGCAGCGGCGTGTACCGTATTTTACGGAATACAGTCTGGGAAATATCCACACGAGCAGACTGTACACAGTATTTTGTTTCCGAAATTGCAAATTACAGCGTATGCTATTCTGAACATGAATCTCACTATCACGACGTTGTTTCACGGTCGTACCTACCTGCGCTGTGCTTCCATTGCCATCGCGCAGGTGAGAGTGATTTTGCCTGCGCTCGTTGCTGGAAACTTACTATAGCATCTTGATTTCGAGTTACATCGATTCGAAAATTGTTTCCTTAATAAAAATTAAACAGTGTCTGGCAATAAGCGCCTGACTTGCATAAGACATGTACTGCTGTGTGTTAACACAGCTGTTTCATCAGTGAAGTATGTGCAGTAGCAACATGGTCGCGATGCCTTCGAAAAAAAGAGCCATAGCCTCGTTGTGCCTTTCCTGAAACTAACAAACGTATTCCTTCAGATGACTCCAGTGGGCTATATAGCGAGTGCGGGCAGTCTAGTAAAAAAGTTGAGCTTTACGGACACGTGCACGGGTGCTGATTGCAGTCCGCAAATTGCGGTATTCTCCTCGGCGAGGGAGGTGGGCTGCTCGAGATGATCTAAGAAGAAAGAACGAGGAAAAATCGGCGAGAAGCGAGCTGGAATTGGGCTGGGAAGAGAGAAATCCCGTCGCTGCGAGGACCTGTTCGAGGGCTTACGGACACGCTGATACGTAATCGCGTGCGGTAACTTCCAGTCCGCATGCGGTCGAGAGCGACGCCGTGGTGTCTGGAATGAATTAACATCGAAGATGAGGGATTGCCTGCTTTCTCGACATGTTTTTTCTTGCTCTTTTCGTCTCAGTTTGGGTTGGGTTAGGAGTGGCTAATTGCTATAATCCGAGTCATACGACAAGACGCAACATAAATAGGTACTCTTGGGATGATGCTGCGACTGAGGCAATGATCAAAGTGCCCACTCTCATCAACTTACAGTCTCAACTAAAAACTACGTGGAATGGCGGCAATAGACCGTGAAAACAAGAGAAAAGTCTATTCCTCTTCAAAATATTCACAATTCTTTTTAATCGCATATGAATTAATGCCGCATCACAAACAGAAGGGCCTAACGCCTCCTCCTAAATAATTTTAGCCACAACACCCTCCCCCTCTTTCTTCCTATTCTTCGTTCCATTGTCAGTTCATCCGACTTTATCGCTCGAACAGATTGATTAGCTTGAGCTTGATTATATTCCATCTCATTCATCTCACGAGTACTTCGCACTGAAGTGGAAGGTATGCGATCGCAAGGAGGCGGCTTGCATACTTATTAGGTTGGCTCGCGAGCGCTGGCTATGCCGAAAGCTTGTGGAATTATTTTAGACGCAATAACAGTACCTCGTTCTTCATTTTTCGCGATCTGTTTGAAATTATAAATGAAATAGCTTTCATCAGGCACCCCAATGCGATCAGCACCGCCAACAACCCCTTGACCACGGCACCAGTGTACAGTTGTTAAACACACTGCAATACGGCTAGACTGGGAGTTTAAAAGAAACATTGGTCTCACTCTCTCGCCCCCATGATGTTCGCCGTTCTATCAAATGTACGTCACACAAGCTGAGCCGATATCCCCCTTCCGTTTTTTTTTCTTCTGTGTAAAAGCCATCGCGGGAAACGCAGCTACCTTCGTACTTAGAAGCTGCTGCTCTATTCACGTGCAGCACAGCAACTGACGAATACAGCGAGTTGGCTAGGCGTATAAAGGAGAGCGGAAAGTCTGAGGCGCCATTTATGAGAATCACACTTACCGATGGAATACGAAGCCCTTCCTCCTCTGCCATTTCAGTATTCCCTTAGCTTCACACCGATGACTAACGGTCGGCGCCTATACGGCACAGTTCCTGTACAGTACTGCGCCGACACTGATGACACTCGCTATAACGAATCGCGGCATCCCCACCCGACGCTTTGTGCGAACCGGCCATCCGCATACAGAAACGCACTGCTCCACCTGACTGCCCACAGCACACCACGAATAGCAACATCGCTCTCCGCGTACAAAAACAGCCAGAAAACTCTCCCTCCGACCCGCGGGCGTCACATTAAATGACTATCAGCAACCGCCGCCTCGAGCCGTTTATAAGTGCGGCGTTTGTGGTCAGGGTTTTTCTCACACTTCGCCGTGTAGCCACCTTCCGCCCGCAAACAATCGTACATTTGGTTCATGGTCCGCTAATACTCGCGTCGATTGTGGAGCTATATAGCCTTCCAGGCTGTCGTCGTCACATTCTCCACGCCGCGCGAAACACGTCGACGTTGACTGCTGCCGTGGCTGAGGGCGTCAATTAAACCAAGAAATCCTCCAGGCGTCGCGTTCGAGGACGTCAGTCACGGTGCGGCGCTGTTCGCGAACGCACCTTCAGGGCGCGAGAGAAAAGCGTGGGCATCGGCGTATAACGCTATAAGGTCGACCGATCGATCGTCGACTCCGTCAGCGCAATCGCTTATTGAGAGCGATGCGAATTTGCCGTTCTATAAAGGCGCTCGAAGTTAATGCTGCTGCGGCCTCCCAGCAGAAACAAGAGAGATTGCGGTCAACGATGACGTCATCGCTCGCGCCGTGTAATGACCGCACGAAGGACTGCCGGAAGAGTTCGCAGTTCGTAGACTCTTCGCATCGGCATTGTCATCAACGCAGAAAGAATGAAAAAGGGGGGGGGGGGGGGGGTGCTGACATAAGAAAGCGATAGAGCCGGGTCAGTTATTCTTCTCTTTTCCTGGACGCCAGTGCACCAGGCCTTCTATATATATTTTCTTTGTTTTCCCCGCTTCCCTCACTTCCGGAAACAAGGTCAGCCGACGTGTCGAAGCCGAGCTAATGCGAGGAGTCACCTGCCGCAATATTACCGCCTTCGCTTACGCCTGTAAATGAAAAGAAAATTCGGCTCAGTTCTATTGTTCTCCGGAGAGCTGAATTGATTGACGCTTTACGGCGGCGGCTGCTCAAACCTTTGCCAGAGAGAACTTGAGTCGTGCACTCTACGTCGATAGAAGCTGCAAAATTATTCCTCTAGAAATGTCCGTCAGTTGCAGGGCACCCGCACAATCGGTGTGTGCTGTCAGGGAGAAGGGACATTTACAAACAATGAAATCACCCTTCCGCCAAGTGAGAAAGATGTCTACACCGATGGGGCTTGCAGGTGTTGGGAAATACGTTAGATTTCTCACTATTGATTTTCTAGAGCGTTGTAGCTTATGAAGGTTCATGCTTTTGCTATTCACCGGTGAGAAATGTAACGCGTTTGTGCTAAACAGCCAGAGAAAAAAGGAAATGTAATAAAGGGTCGGTCCTCGACACTGATACCTTCAGGGCAATGTTTTCGCCGTCGCGGCTATCTGTGCCTTACACGGCAACCAAATGGGTAACTAAGAACGTCCAGCATCCTCACATATTGGCAATAATGCAATTCTGTAACCAAGAATAAAAATGTTATGCTCACAAACAGGGTTTTTCCCCTTGGTCTGTAGAGCCAACACCGCAGACATCAGGGTGAAAATATTCGCCCAGTGCTCCGCCAGAGATTCAATAATCGAAAAATTATATGATACTGCGATCATAAGATTCCAAATGGCGACACTCAGAACACTAACGTCGATGGAGTTGCACTTAACCACCTTAGTTGCTTTGGGACGTTAGACCCCAATAAACCAAACCAAACGCAAGAGGTTAAGATGTGATAAAGCAAACAGTGACCCACTCACACTACACTTCATATTATATCCTTTTTCTAGTTCTTCGCTATTGCTTCACGTTCGTCGCTGTGAGATGGGTGAGTGAAAATGGGAACGGGGCTAAACGTGCCGTGTTTATATAGCTTTGTTTAAAGATCAATTTGGACATGAGAAAGAGTTTAGAATGGCAGCCGTTTCCAACATGCCTCCATTGTATAAAGCTCCTCTTCCTCCTCAGACACCAAATTTAGATGCGGTACATCCTCCACTGAATAAAATTCAAACGCTATGCAGCAGAGAAAATAATCACGCGTTCATGAAGCACTCGACCAAAACTGAGATACTCGTTCAAAACCTCCTCCTTCCCATACGAACAATGCCAGCGCTGCGTTATCGGTTCCTGGCTGAACTGCACTGCTAGCATGAACGGATTCCCGGGCCTACGAGCTCATGGGAACAATTTTTTATTTGTACGTAGTTGCTTACAACCCGTGCCCCCCCCCCCTCCCCCTTACCTTCACTTACTGGGCTTCCGGTAATTTTTTTTTTCATCGTGCCTAACCATCCTAAACTTTACCCCCCCCCCCCTCCACACACACACACACACACACACACACACACACACACACACACACACACACACACACACACACACACACACACACACACACACACACACACACACACACACACTTTTTTTGTCTTTTTCTTCTGGCTGACAGTCAGAAGAAAAAAGCACAAGTGATTTTATTCTGAGCAATGGTGCGTGGCTCACTGTGCACCCGAAGCGTTCTAAATCTTTTAATTCGAGCGGAACTTCAGTCCTAGCTCTTCCAAAATTTATGACTTACACGGATGCTGCAAGAGCCCCCACCAACACGGACTATAAACAAACCACTCCGGGCTCTTCACTTTTGACTGTCGCTGTCGTGTACAACATTCGCGGAAATTGTAAGACACTGTTATGGAAATATTGAAGACAATGGTCCATCCCTCTGATATAGAGCGAAACCTTTCTTTTACAGTGTTTGCATCGATCACATCGAACAGTTCAGACTGCCATAGAAAACCAATAGGGAACACTTTTGACGACAGCAAAAACGTTCATAGAAAGAAAAATTCAAGACTGCCGTCGGGTGATCTCCGGATATATTGATTGTTGCAGTAAAATCTTTCATTGTATAAAAAAATCGCGTTCACCAATGGTTTCCCGCTCAGAAATGCTTTTTGTACAGAACTGTTCGGTATGTTTCGGGGGTGTCATCAATTTTTTCTAGTTTTTGTTTTTACCTTATAAAGCTACTGCCACTACACAGCACAGAGAAAGGGCTAGAGAGAGAGAGAGAGAGAGAGAGAGAGAAAGAAAACGTCGTACAAGTCACCAGCCGAAGCGATGGAGGAGGAGAAGTATAGAAAAGAAACTTTCGCTTGTATAGCAACCGAACGTGTCGCAGAAAAAAACAGCTCGAACAATGCCGCGCTCTAAGCGGCACAA
This sequence comes from Amblyomma mixtum, assembly GCF_055824585.1. Taxonomy (NCBI): domain Eukaryota; kingdom Metazoa; phylum Arthropoda; class Arachnida; order Ixodida; family Ixodidae; genus Amblyomma; species Amblyomma mixtum. The sequence continues at coordinate 83,128,316 of NC_143016.1, read as the reverse complement.
ATGCAATGGAGAAACGAGCGTCAGTTCGGCGGCGTCGCCGTGCAAAGTGGCCGAATATACAGGAACAGCGGTGTCCGTCCTAAAGGCGGAACGGAGCGAGGCTGTTCATACGTATAACGGCGTCGTCGTGTTCGGACCGGCCTGCATGGGAACCCTCGTTCCCACTGCCTGCTCGTGCGTGGCTGTTGAGACGGCCGTTTCCGGGTTAGCAGCGTGCTCCTTTTTCCCGCCGTGCTTGTCGGTGAAATGTGCGGCGGCCACTTCGGTTGCGCCCTGGCGGAGTTGTATGGTCCCGTAGAGAATGGCCGATGGCTTAGGCGGGTGCGGTGAGAAAAAACGGGGTGCCCAGCTTTTCAGGAAAGTGCGCGGAAACAACGAGGATGTGAAAATGAGACTTAGTGCAGTGTATGGAGTCTTTCTGTTGGCAAGTGAGAAACGCGCCGTTCGACGACTTGCGCGGGGCGATTTGCGCCTGCTATGCTGCTTGTTGTCACGCAACTTTCTTTGCCAGATGGCTGAGAGTTATTTTCGCACTCTCTTTTTGTGCCTTAGATGGTGTCGTGTATTGCAATGATCTACCGTTGGACAGCTTTGTCTGCTCACAAAGACAATTATTTCGAAATTTCTCACACGACCAAAAAACTTGGTAAACAGTTTTGAAATCGTATGGTTGCGTTATGCGCGCGTAACACATTTCATTCATCTAGAGTAGCATGTTAGATCCATGGTCAAGCCAGCCTCGCCAATATACGCCATGGTTGACGTATTTTAAATTCTGAGTGGTGAGACCAGTGATCGTTCTTTCGTTTATAACATAATTTTTGAGAAGTAATTTTCGCCTATAGCGAAGTGAGTGGTCCTTCTATTGGATTTCGCGCAACATACCTGCGCCATCGCGATCGACCCACGATGACGGAACCACAAAGAGCGACATGGCTCACGCTTGTGATGGTCAAACGGTATCGACTTCGTGAAAGGCAATAACATATTCAAGTGTCATGACTGATAAGTTGCTCAGCTATCGCGACGTTAGCTCAGAAACTTCGAAAATTGTACGTCCAAACTACGACGATTCCGCAGCTGCAAAAAAAAAAAATCACGCTGACAATTCCATTATGTGTTGACAGCACGAAGGCAGCTGGTGATGCCTTTGCCGGTAGTGACGCCACTTCCGTTCTGGTGACGCCACTTTTCTCCAGCCAATGTGAATGCTCCAGTCTGGTGACGTCACCTCTTTAGCCAACCAGCCAATGGGAATGCTCCGATCTGGTGACGTCACTTCTCTCCAGCCAATCAGAGAATTTAGCTTCCGACCGCACATTTTTTTCCCGATGAGGACTGTAATGCTATCGCATTAAAATCTTCGCGTTAACGCACTGAACACCCCGGAAAATAATCACCTTGTGTCTCTATCCCTTACAAACGAAACGAGCCCGCGAAAGCAGCAGCCAAACGGTAGCTTCTATGCTTGTTCGCGAGATTGCTGTAACCTCCATAACACTTGTCATGCAGCGAAAACGCCTCGGACTTTTCCGCAGTGAATCACGCCCTGCATATATTGCGCCACTTTGCGCGGGCAGTTTTTCTCTCGATGCTCCTCTCTCTCTTCATTAGCCTATCAGCTGACAGTGTCCGTGAACGGCGATACTGCAAAGGACGCACTGCGTGGCGGGCCGCCCAAGTTCTGTGCCATGCGGGGCGGGGCGGCGCCCAGTCATGCCCTCGCGGAGCAGCTACTGTGACCTCCACTTTACGCTTTGTTCCATTAAAACCGTGCAGTTTGAGCGCATAGGAGCTGCCACTGGCGTCCTCAGACTAAAAATGGCCGTATTCACAAAACCATTCGCACATGGTCTCTCGTTATTAATCAAGGCGGAAAGCTGGGCTAGTTGGTGTGTCATCGTTAATTAAAAGACTAGGGCATAAAACTAGAACAAAGACATAGAAGGAGACAGGACCAATGATACAATAGGCGAAATGTGCTAACCAATCACAAACTGGCCCTTTGCGACCAGCTCTATGAGATCGACCCTGGTTGGTCGGCTCTAGCTAGCTATCATACACGCTGTACCGTTTTACTGAGGCAGAGTATGCGTCGCTAGGGAGAGGGCTGATGAGAGGGGGAGGGGCGCCATGTTGCGTGTACACCGCTGTGTCGGGCAACTCGGATATTATCGCCGTGCGAATAGGTGCGCCTGCCAGCCGCAGGGGGGAAGTAACAAAAAAACGTAAAGCACGCGAACAGACAACGGCTGTAGCGTAAGTGCCGGACTCCATCGCCGCGGCGCCACCGCCCTGCTCCGCGGAAACATGGCCGAGAATCGAGGTTAACCGCTCAACAAAAGAAACTGGACTGCGACCGGCGGCAAGGCTGTCCACACCCCTTCTCCGGCCGCACGCGCACGCCTGCTGCAAGCATGCGCTCGCTGTCGGGCAGCTTTCTCTCTTCGCGGCCGGGCCGCGTCTTGCGCATGCGCGGTGCCGTGAGACTGGTTCGTGCAATGCAAGCCGGTGACTGCGCGTCGAGTTCTCGAGGGAGACTTTCCCCTCAGCGCGCACTCAGGAATTTGTGACGTTACACAACGGCCGAGGCAAGTCATGGGCCACGTTGCGCGTTTCGTCAATGTTACAGTGACTCACTGGCACGCGGCTGACTTGGAAGACGGGCTGCACTGTGGGGCCCGACAGTGTACTGGACGGGCGGCGAGCAGTGTGCGTAGCCTTTGCTGCACTTTTTAAAACGCACAATGGTGTTATATATATTTACATATCAAAGATTAGTTGTCCGCTTTCATAAAATTGACCTCAGTATGTGTTTCGTGTTCTTTATTTCCTATTTTCTCCCTTTGCATCAGTTTGTTCGGGTATATAAGAACCTGCGCGTGATTAATAAAAGACATTGTATAGTTAGAACACAGTGTCAGCAATCCACAATGACGTTACTTCAAATATAAAACTACTGAGGATTATTTAATCTTAAAAGTTCCAGCCTGAACACCACTTGTTACCGAGATAAACACTACAGCTTCAAGTTTTACCTACAAGCCGCGGAAGCTTCTACGGTGTGCTGACAAAAGGACATTCGTCCAGCAAAACAGCGCCAACTGTCTTCTCCCTCAACAACCCTGTCTTCTTAAGCATGGGAAGCATGTCCTCTTGGACAATCCGAACGAAGACGCGGCAGAGATGGCCTCGGCCAGTCGTACTCTACCTGCAGAGACTGCTTTTGCCTGTTTCAGCAATCGCATACAAACTAACCAGGTATATAACGCTTCCGAACTACACGTTCTGCGATGCGGACGGCTCTAGCTGACTGCACACACGCGCTCTACGTCGACAAGGACACACCACTCTCACGAGCCTGACCCGCATGCTCAACTGCGGGCGCTTAAAACTCCGCGCAGTTAGCAGTACGTACTGTCTGCAAGGTTGCAGCGCACGGCTCCTGCAGCGCTTGTCCGCCTGGTGGGATTTCCTCTCCTTCTCTCCACCTTACTCTCTCACAACTCTGCGCGGAGTAGGCTAAGCTGCTCGCTAAGTCCTCCGCTGCATGCAGGCCCGAAGGACTTCTCTCGGTACACGTCGCTGTGCGACAAGACCTAGGCGCGTTTTCTTCGTCCTGAATGGTTTTCTTTTTGTCTCCTTCCGAACTGTTTCCTTTGTCTGGAGCGGCGGAGAAACTCCGTTCCATTCCGGAGGAGGTGTTGCGATAGCTGCGTGCCTCGAATTCGTTTTCAATCTGTTGTTTCCTCTCGTTTTCTATGCGCGGGAGAGAAAAGAAAAGAAAAGAAAACAAGCGTCACGCTTAAAACTCGAGGAGGGAAGGAAAAGAATCACCTGCTATCGTTTACTGTCTGATGCATTCACTGTTACCGCGTAGAGGCGGCCCAACGAGGTTGAGCGAAAGTGTAGCGAGCCTTCGCTGTCTTATGTGGTACGCGTTGAAGGAGTGCTGGAAAGGAATATGGGCGTTTTTGCAGCTCGGGTTCATTCGTATTTACTGACGATGGGGTCGCAGAATATGCGCTTCTATACGCTGACCAGAATTTGAACTTTCATCCGTGGCTTGGTATACGCGAATAAAATTGCCTTGCATCCATTGCGTCGGCTGCTCTTGTATAAGATTATGTATAAGCAAATGAAACGCGAACAAGACAACTGAACCATGAACTGCAAAATGAGAAGTTCTTAGCTGGAGGAATCTGAATCCTAACGGAAGAGGGCAGTTTCACTTAGAAGACTCGAAGGCTGTCCTTTAGAAGTGTTAATCAACCTCACTTTTATTTCCTCTCCAGGAGCTAATATGTTAGCATTTTTGTGTTGCCACTTCAGTTTTCTTGTTCGGGCTTCATTCATTGCTTATGGTGTACTGCGCATTTACTGATGAGCCGTTTATGTATATGTGTATACATGTATGTATATACATGCATGCGGACGTTTTCATTTTTTATCTTACGTTTTTTATTGATTTCGTCTTCAAATTTTTTCTTCCCGTCGTCGTGACCATTGCAGCGCTTACATGTTCGCTCTGACTTCGAGATAAATAATTTTCCGTAGCTAGCACTCCCAGCATGGCTTAATAAGCACAAAAAACAGACATATTTGTCACTTCAAGGCGAAGTATAGCTTTAAAATTTTTTTTGTCCTTCTGTGGGCCATTTTAACGTACTATCGACCATAAAAATTTACGGGATGTGTCTTCTTGGAAAAATGATTGCTCTAGCTCTGACTCACGCCACAGCCGCCTATAGTAATGCTACTATGTACGTTCCGACATATCTTCAGACATTTTAGGTGATTGGCATGCGTGACTGAGTCAAACTAAAATTTTTCCCGCACACCCGCATCCTGTAAACTTCTGTGGCCGATAGTGCGTGGCCCGCGTAACCTTTATCGCGCTCTATAATAACAAAAAAAAAAAAAACGTGTACTGGAACTGTTAAATTGTCTTCCCGATTTTTTTTTTTTGTGCACACATGCTGAGGACAACAATGTTCCCAGTTGACGTTACTTTTCGACGCTTACATGCCGCGCATCTTCGCAGTATTTTGTCTCCATATATACGCAACCTTGAAGCTCCGTAACGCAAAGTGCAAAGGTAGCACTATTTTCATTATCACCGCGGAAAAGGAAATAACGACAAAGAGACAAAGTGAGCTTTCGTGATCTCAATATGAGCGAGCTGAGCACGAACTCTACATTTTCCTAAACACAGCCTTCCTGCGAATCTCATGTGACGTTATGATTCGCACTCTGCAGTATCGCCAAGAAAAAAAAAAAGCAGTGTAGTCGAACCTCGTTATAACGAAATAATGGACGTAACGAAGAAATGCCGATTCTCCTTGGAAGCTCGGTCAATACGGGCTATAACAAAGTATTCGTCGGGCCACTACAACTTTGTTACAACGAGGTTCAACTGTATCAAGTGTTGATTAAGGATGCCAACGCCTCCTAATAAACATTGTTCTACCTAAATTAGTAGCGGTCCTAGCTATTCTTGAGACAAAGAACATTATGCCGTATCGGGGCGTCTGGCGAGTGGTGAAATGTGCTGAGGCGTACAGTGTACGGAACTCTGTGGTAACGACCACTGTGCATTGCTTTGCCTCGTGCAGCGGGAGGCGGCAAGATCACGTGATGCGGTGACGTCGGCACGGGTCAAGGGGCGCCGGACCCCGGAATAAGGACGCAGAGCGGAGGAGGGGGCGACCCCTCGACCAGGTCGCGGCGCCATGAAGACTGGCACCAAGGACGGCTTGCTCTCGGACGAGGACAACTCCTTCGATGAAGACGACGAGACCACGCCGCTCAACGCCGCCTATAGCAGGTACGTACCTACTCGGACGCCAGTCCTTTTGCGTCGTTGTTGCTGTTTTTGCCTCGGTTTGCGTAGATTGCTAGCGGGATATCGTTTAGTACGAAGTTCCGGTTTATCCGAACAAACGCTTTTGTCCCGTTGACATAGTATGCGTTAAAAATGGTTCTTTGATTTCTTACTCCACGGTTTATCCGGACAAACGCTTTCCTCGTGTTGACATCGCATGTCTTAAAAAGGCTACTCTTAATTCAAACTTCAAACAATTGAACAAACTTTGGGTCCTCTTCGAGTATAAATTATGAAGTCTTTCTACTTTGATGAAACCGTCGCACTGCGGGCTATGTGTATTTTGATAAGGCATGCTGGAGCCGCTGATCTTCGAAGAAAGTGAAAAGAAACTGCTTAGCCTCTACAGGCACGCTGATTAAGCCACATGCCACCCTTCCTACCCCACCAAAGTTGCAAAAACAGTAATGAATCACCTAGCAACAATTCCCTAAGAGCGAGCAGGTTTTGTGACAGCTGGAAATACCATAAAAACACTACGAACTCGTTGGAAGAAGCAAGCATAACAAACGTAGTAACATGAGCCCGAGTCTTTAACCAACGATGAAAAACACCCGAGCACTCTCGCACACCCAGTCTACTTCAAATCATGAAAACAAAAAAAAAACACATATGAAATAAAGACAGAACAATGCGCTGTTCGCGACAACCGGCAGCGACAAGGCCAAAAGAAAAAAAAGAACTGAAAATCCAGTAGTTAATGAGAGCATGCATAAGTCAGGACTTAGGCACTGCCTCTTGCTGTGACGCCAACTGCGAGGAGTGCACGTTTGGGAATCGCTTGCAGCTCGAAGTCTAACTCGAGAAAACTTGTCTCGTTAATTTTAGGATGGCGTCGCGGTCGAATACGCGTCACACACATCTCTCATGCTGTCTCCGCTGTCTCATGCTGCGCCTGCACACTTGAGTCGTGAATAAGACAGCCCACGTGCCACACACGTGGACCGCTCCGGAGGAGCGCTGCGGGATGCATTGAAATGTGCAGCTTGAACAGTGCAATACATCAGCCTATAGTGCCTCGCAGCTACGGCATCGCCTCTTTCTGGTATATACAAATTGCTGTCCTCTCCGGTTTAGTCGTATGTGACCTGTGACCTCTACGTACTGGTGGTACCCACGCCTCATGTGCAACATTTTGCTCCTTTCTATACAAGGACTCTAGATATAGGTGGGACTCCTGGCAGATGTGAACTCTGGGGGAAAACTCGCACTAGGTCTATTGCTAATGCGATAGCAGGGTAGGCAAGCACAGAACAGTAATACATTTGCAACGCAAACGAGTCTGGCGCCTGGAGGGAGCAGCCTTTACAATTTTCTTTGTTTTGGGCAGCGTTCAACGGTGAAGCGAAGGTTGCTTACGCGACTATCAACAGCCTTCTCACGAAGAAACACAAAATTGTATTTCAAGCAAACAGTTATCATCGAATGAAATGCGTTACTTTGCGCCAAAAGGCATGCTGTCGTAATAATAAAAAGAAAGTGCAGTGTGTCACATGCGAAAACATTACAAGGTACTTGTGAAAACGGCATCTAGACGAACCTACAATTTCACCTTCAGTACATGTCTTGTTGATACCAAAAACCCCTAAGTACTGCTATCAGTACTACACTAAAGTTCGCGATTGCCGACCTCCTTTATTTACTTACGTGCTTTTTTAGTTTTACAACACCCATTCACAAGTGCCAAGAAACCTGGCTTGAATTTTCGAAAATGTCTTCAAATATATTAATTAAATTCTCATGTACCTATTGTTATAGTAAAATGCTTTAACGTCTTAATGGGAGGCAGCAGTGAAAATGAAGCTGGACAATCTCGGTAAGATAATTAGCGTTAAAGTGACGCCCCCTTGTATCTCAATGAATACAGTAGGCGAACAGTCAATGAATTCTACACACTTAGAGAAAATGAGGTTTACGAAACGGAGCATACCTCCTAGCGGGGGTTTATCTGGACCAAAGATGTGGAGAGAAGAGGTTTATCGGGAGAAGCAGGAGATGTCTGTTTAGAGATGAAGAAAAATAGTTGTGGAAATATACAGCATCACATGTGTTCACCTTAGATGACAGCTTGTAGCTTTAAATGACTTCGTGTAAACCGCTGAGCTCTTGCGTGTCTTATTTCCCTATTAGATATTAGATACGATATATAGTCTTGATATTGTGCCTAGAAGTTCGCTGAATCTGTGTGAGAGTCTGAGCAAGAAAGAGTCCAAGCTCAAATAGACGGCAGATATTATGGATCGGCTCGCTGCACAGAAAACGAAACAAAACGCAACACTGCATCACAAGACACAGTGCTACGCAAGGCAGCGCTACGCAGCGTGACTCGACACACTACAATAGAACACCACATCACAGTTAACCCCTTAATAGACTATCGAGGCTCTGGCTTCGTACCACAGCACACAACGCCACGCCACGCCATGCCACGCCACGCCACGCCACGCCAAGCCACGCTGCACCGCACCGCACCGCACCATACCATACCATACCATACCATACCATACCATACCATACCATACCATACCATACCATACCATACCATACCATACCATACCATACCATACCATACCATACCATACCACACCATACCATACAACGAAACGCAGTACATTAAAATAATATATCGCACAGGAGAGAAAATAAAATCTGCTTTATAGCACACACGAAAAGAGAAGGTATACAGCTTCAGCATTGCCAAACCTAATGGTATAAAGGTATAAAGCTTTCTCTGACAGGGCCCTATAAGCTGGAACGCTACAGCAGGGCGCTCTACGCTGCGTTGCGATCCCCCACCGACAAGAAAGCCCGACAACAGATTGACGAAATAGGTATCCACCTGGAATACACGACACGGTGCGGCGCGAGAGATTCCGCGAAAGCGCAGTGGAACGGCGGAACGCGGAGGAGCGCCGGTCGGGTCTCTCGATCGTTTCGGAGGAGGTCATCACACTTGACACGCCACTCGCAGACAAAAAGGTCGTCCCGACGGTCTAGCCCTGCTCGTCGGGTCGCAACACAATTTCTCGCGCTGCTGAATAATGACATAACGCTCGGGCGGCCGTCCTCGTAATAACCTCTCAGCGACCCATCTTTCCTACGACTGACAGTCAGTACTAGTCTGCGGTTCGCTGCGCGCCACTCCTGAAAGGGTTAAAGGAGCGACCCCGTCGGAACAGCGAGAAGAAGCGGGCAGGCAAGAGCGTGGATGACAAGGCAGGATGAGGAGGAGAGGAATTGGGATGGGAGGCCGAGATAGGCTGCGGAGAAGGCGTCTGAGCAAAAGCGGCGCCGCCTCGATAGACAAGACAGGCAACCCCTCCAAAGCGCACTTAGGGGAGCCGCTCCATCTTACGCGGCCATTTCAATTTCAATAACCCCATCACTGCCGACGAGTGATGGACGCAGAGCAGTGCCAGCGGCGAAGGATGCTCCGCACAACGTTCTGAATGCTAGAGCTGGGCACCGTTCTGAACCTCCACCTTTGCGTCAGCTAATCACAGAGGCTTAATTTTATAGCGTTGTTCGCACAGAACAACAACAACAGCAACAACAGCGAAGAACATGGTTCACGCCTTACGTGACACCTCCACTATCATTTCGTTTTGCTATAGCTCTTTTAAAGCTCATAAATGCCCTGATAGGCAAGCCTTTATATGGTCTTTTGGTACTGCCTCTTATTGTGAATTCGACACCGCTGACGTCATTCCTAGGTTCCACTGCGCAATTTTAACTGAGACAGAGGATGAAGTATACAGGGCCATTCGCACGGGACGTGACTGCCCGCGTGCTCTCCGATGGTTTTCACAGTAAAAGCTGTAAAAGCTCCGCAGCGCGCCGCGATCCGGTCGGTGGTGGTCGCGGCGGCGCCGAGAAACATGCGTGGGGCCGAGCGCGGGTTTTCCCCTCCGGCGCATAAAAATGCGCGCCGGGGGAACTGCAGCAGCTGCGGACAGCCCGCCAACGCTGGTGCGTGCATGTACGCGCTAATTGGGAGACATCTTCTCGTAAAGCCGGTGATTTACTCCTCGTCTCCCTGGCCTCTTGTACGCGGGTTCTTATATGGGCTTGGTGGGAACGCCTCCATGTACAGTCTCTACTGCGGCAGCAAATTAGCTGCGGTTCACTTTCCGAGCCGCCTTGCCCGCGAAGGAGGCTTGGAGGAGGTCAAAGGTATACTTGTGACCGGGTTAACGAGGATCATATGCGAAAACGTAGTGTGGTGGGTCGCTTCTAGCTGAACCTCGCGAGCCTCCTGAGGATGTCGTTATTTGAAACCAAGTAAGAATTAATGCAAGTAAAAAAAAAGTCCTCCCTCAGGGTCAAGAATAAGCCTCCGGCGATATCTGTTCCTCACCCCCGAAGAGAGCGCCCATATTTCCAAGTGGACATGTAATGCGCATGGAATTAACACGCATCATGCATACCCCTACCTTAAATCCCAGAATCATAGATCGGGACAACGAACCGGTGTATGCGTGAACGAACGCAAATGTGCTTGATAAGGGGGGCGCGGCTTTAGCACGAAAACGGTCGGTCTCGTAAAGTGCTGTCGAAAGGCCTGGTATGGCCTCCGACCCTGAGAGCGGATTCATTATCGTAGCTGCTGAAGACGCACAGAAGAGGGTACACGTTGTGCTGATTATCTGCGGAGTCTTTATAGTATCGTCATGATTTCCCGGAGAGGTGTCAGCCCAATTCATTTTTCAACAGAATGTTTGGACGAAGAGGAAAAAAAAAACTTTAAACTCCACGGGTCAACAAAGCGTTGAAATGTGTTTAAAACTGACATTTTCTAACTTATGAAAGCCTTGACCCAAAGCATATGGCGCGAGGATCACGTCTCTTAGATTCGGCTTCATCTGTAACAGCGGCCAGAGGAGGAGTACATTAATGGCTGCCACCAGGTTTAGTAGAAATAAGAAGGGGGTGTGCGTGTGAGTGCGCCAATCGCTTTCGATATAAGCAGCATATTAACTCTATATTAAAGGTCATACGCAAAAAAAAAAACAAAAAAAAAACAGACTAAGTTTTCGAACGCTCTGCCGAAAGCGACACCAAATTTTCAAACTCACAATTCAGAATACCTCAGCAAAAACTGCAGCCTATGGTGATAACAGTATCGCGTCATATTAAACCTTAGAGGGGCGGTCTCTGCTGGTTAATATTATATGGCACCTTTACACTGAACGTAGAAAGCGCTGAAATCGCGAACGGTCGGGTACTCGGTGGGCATCCTATATAAGGCACTTTAGCGAAGCTTGCGAAATACCGCACGCAGTGTGGCCAGCGACTTCGGCTCATAATATACAGCTTTAAATTGGCGAGACATTCCAAAAACGTCGGTGTTCATCCACACTAGCGACCCAGCTTATTCGAAAGTAAAGAAGTTAAATTCGGTACAGACGCTAGACGCCGGATGTACAACAGCTGCAGAAATACTTCCACACGGTTTGACCATTGAAGTCTGTTTTGTTCTCTCGGGGTCCACCTTCCTCTTCGTCTTCCTCTTATTCCAAGCCCAGCTGAATAACTTGGATAACCTGCCCTTCTGCCTACGTGCCTATGTGTGCAGTGAAGTACGCTTTTAAAGAAATGGCCCACTTTTATTCCCATCCCCGTGTGCTTTTTGTCTGCGCTGCAGATACAAAACTGTAGCCGCGAAAAATCTAATGCGCAAACCAAACGGCGTATTTCTGCCTTAAAAATAAAACTGCCGCAGTGGGGCCTCTTGCTCCAACACGACCACCTTGGCTTTCAACCCGTGCTCCCAACTGACCCCTCAATGGCAATAGCCTCTCGCGTACAAGCACACAACCACCACAGGGCAGCGCCGGAGCGCAGTCGCCTGCTTCTCCGCTACTCTTGCGCGCACACACGCGACCAAACCTCTTCAAGAGTTGATCCACGCACACACGCGTAGCCTCCTTTCCGGCTCAGAGGTGCCGTGCCGCGTTCCTCGACCCCTCGAATCGAGACTCGCCACCCGCTTCTTCCAGTTGTTGCCGCACTCTCTTCACGAGCCCATCAGACGCGGAGGAACGAAGCAGAGGTGAAGGGAGGGCGGGCGGTTCACGCGCCGTCCAACGCCCAGCTCTCCCGCGTTCCGCGGCCGTTGGCGATATCGCCATCTTGATTCGTAGGGCCGCTGCGCTCGGCGTCGTGGTGGAGGTGCGCGCACGTCCGTCACTCTCCTCAAAGCAGCCCGCCTTGCTCACTCTTCTTCGTCCCACCCCCCCTCCACCCTGCCTCCGTCATGTCTGCATCCCTCTCAAAGCGATTCCGCCACAGTCACTGCACTTGGTACACAGCAAAGCGCTGCCAACTTTCGCCTCGCGTTGCGGCGTCGTCGTTCTCGCACCGGCCAGCAATTATTTCTGCCGACGTGACTGCCACTCCTCATCTGCTACCACGACGTCGACGACATCGAACAAAATCACAAAGAGGTCCTCGTCCGACTGCCGCCTTTTCAGAAGGGACATTCCTAGGGGCATTGCTTGTGTACGGCTCCGACTGCGACAAAATATAGAGTCCGACCACGACTGAAAGTTCGACCGGGCCAGCAGAAGTTCAGGGACTCGCCCGCGTTGCTCAAAATGTGGGGTACTGGACGAAAAGTGCACCTGAAGCCCTCATGGGTAATCTTGCTTCCGGCCGAGCTCCGTGAGATGCTTATCCGGGTCTTCGGACCGGCGCGAGCCAGCAGTCACGACTACACCCCACTGGCCCGCTCCCCATTGTATACAAGCAGCTGATACAGAGCGGGCAGCATCCCTCCCCTCACCGATTTCCTGACTCTAACCTATAATATTGCTTTGGGGTTCGCAGAAGACTCCAGCTGCAGCGAATTGACGCTTGCAGGGCGCGTGGTCCTTTTCGTAAATTACTATTTTTTAGGCATAGCGTCTACTCTAAGCAGTTAGACGAGTCAAATGAAATCTTATAATACAGCCAGCCGACAAGGTGAGGGCAGCATCTCTCCCGTCATCCGTCCCTCGATTGTCACCTTTCTTTAATATTGCTTTTGGGCGCATAGAAGATTCCAAATGGTGTGAAAAGAAAGCCCTTGGGCGTGTTGCTGCAGGGACAAAAAAAGAAAAGAAAGAAATGCCGCACCCACTAATCGGTAGTAAGTCAAACGAAATCTACCCCTGGCCTGCATACACTCTATCATTGTGCTACCTCAAGAATATTTATCTTCTTTTCCTCTAAAATTCCAAGACCAGCGATATCATGTGCAGTAGTTATGAGTATGGCACGCAACAAGCCGCCGACAACCATATTGCGATTTGCGCTTTATTACAGCATAGTACGTACTGTGTAGTGATACACGTTTCCGAACATGCGGGAGCACTACATCTATTATCTGGTTTGGTTTGGTTTATGGGGTTTAACGTCCCAAAGCGACTAAGGCTATGAGAGACGCCGTAGTGGAGGGCTCCGGAAATTTCGACCACCTGGGGTTCTTTAACGTGCACTGACATCGCACAGTACACGGGCCTCTAGAATTTCTCCTCCAAAGAAATTCTAGCCGCCGCAGCCGGGATCGAACCCGCGTCTTTTGGGTCAGCAGCCGAGCACCATAACCGCTGAGCCACCGCGGCGGCACATCTATTATCTAGGTTGCCAACTAAACTCAGAACTTTATATGGCTCTTAGGCTGGTAAACCTTCAAGGAATGAGTCGCAGCCACATCATGTGTATTGAAGATTCACGTTTGTTTGTTAGGTGCAAGCAAGGCAGCTAGTAACTGTCGGAAAGAATAGCTTTGCACGTATATTGTTACCAGCAGGGTTAAACACATCCATTCCTTCTGCTTCAGGGACAAATGACGCAAAAAAAAAAAAAAGAATCTAAGCATCTAAACTATAAATGCCCCAAATCCTCGCGAACGTTTTGTGGCGTTCATTAAGTCTGCAAAGTCTTTACCTTTAGTTTGAGTCAGTTTTGAGGTTCGTACACGTGCTTGTAACGTAAGTAACGGCCGGAAAAGAGCGTCTCTATCAAAATAATAATAAAAAAAATTGTGAAGGTTGCTGATGCGAAGCCATTTCGACTTGCATACTGGACAAACCGGACCACACATATATATTCATTCTGAACTTTTCTTCGCTTTCCCAAATTATGTCCTTCAGTGCCTTTCGCAACGAATGTCCCCGCACAGTGGTGTAGCCTTCGTCAGCTTCCGGGCTACACAAACGCGCAGTACACACCGGAAGGCATTCTACCAACAAATTACCTTATAGGTAATCCTTCTTGCGGTCACATCAGTGCAATTAATCTGTCACTGTCGCTTTCAAAGCTCTGAGCGGGCAGCGCTAGAAAAGAAACGGAAAGAGTTGATCAAGGGCAGCTGAAGGAGTGGGTAACAGCGCATACTCCAGCAATAGACGAAACCGGTTTCTTTATATTGGCGCTTGACTTCTTTTTGCTCTTTATGCTTTTCATGGGTGCTTCCTGCATCATTGGATAACCAAGCCGCTCACGAGACGTACCCAATCACTCTACTTGATTCTATACAAGCGGACCGACCGTGCGTGCTTTCTCCTTTGAATGCTTGTGTTCTGACAGAAGTGTTATTGTGAAAAAAAGGAAACAGAAAACTCCGGTACCAGTTTGTTACTTGCTGTTGCTAGCGGGATCATCCAGACAGTGCTAAATCCTTCCGGAAGCCGTTTGATTGGCGCTCGTCGCTGACTTTTTTGCCGATCTGTATAAACGTGCCCCTAGCCGCTTGGTGGCTTAGAGGTTACAGCGTTCGGCTGGTGACCTTTCAAAGACGCGGTTTGATGCCGGCCGCGGCGGTCGCATTTCGATTGAGGCGAAATGCTAGAGGCCCGCGTTGTGTGCGATGTCAGTGCCACGTGATTGAAATTATTCGGAGCCTTCCACTACGGCGTCCTCCATAGCCTGAGTCGCTTTGGGGCGTTAAGCATAATAAAACCCAAACAAATTCATTAAATTATCTGGCCTTTCCAACTCTCAGTCTTGAACTATGTGTGCGAATATAAAGCCCGAAGTGTTCGCACCTTTCATGCATGTGTACCGCCCTCGTTCATGAACGACTCAACATTAGGAATCGAATCGTTCAATGCGAACAAAAAATATAATGTGGGCTGAGATAGCAGACATGGTCGGCTGCTCGCATGAAAAAAAAAAAAAAAGAGGAAAAATATATGGCAACCTCTACAGCTTAAAGAGCGAGTATACGATGTTAAATTTATTCACAATCGTTCTGCACAGCATGTCTAACACGGTGTAACTTACCCTGGAAACGAACAACCGCTTCTCAGTGCAGATAAGAACGAGAACACACATTCGCAAGTCACGGAAAACCCGAGCGCACGCCTCTTTGGATACCTTCAACGATGAGCGATCCCGAGAGATGCCGGACAAGACAACGCATTGTTCTTGGCAGAACGAACAAACGGATAAAGAATAAGCGCTCCGGAAACAATTATTAACCAGCAATAAATACAAATGACGAACACATACAAGCGTCGTACGCCCGATGTTCTCGGCTTGCACCTTCATTTGAAAAAACGAAAAAAAAAAACTGACAGAGCATCTGATGGATTACCCCTTTCTTCGCGCGTATAAGAAAGCCGTAATGACTCGTCGGTCCAGCAGGTTTTCTGCGGCCTCTTCTCTTGCTATTCCCTTCTTCGACAAAGTGGTTTTTCTCCGGACAAGGGTTGCTCCGGCGCGCGAATCGAACGGCGCGCCGCGCTCTGATTGATCGGGGCGAACGGGTGGGTGGAGAGGACGGTGCAGGGTGCTCTGTGATGCTTCGCGTGAAGGAAAGAAAGTTGAGGGGGGGCTGAACCGTAGCAAGCGGAGCGTGCCAGCGACGATGACGACCACGATGAACGAGGTCGCGCGCAATCTGGTCATCGCGGCGGCTGCGGCGGCCCGAGGAAAAGGCGCCGGGAATCCGGATTCACGGCGCCTTTCCACGCGCGCACCGACACGAATTCGACGGCAACCGGCATCGGAACGCGGGCGCTGCCTGCAACCTGTTCCAGCCAGCCGGCCGGCTAGCGGATGAATCACAAAGGAGCAGGCTCTTTCGCACCGCAGGAGTAGCCGGCGCACTCCGAGGTGTAATTGATGACAGATGGGAAAGAGCGAAAAAGGGACAGAGAGACTGAACAAAATTATGTCCATCAGTGAATTCCCAGTTCCCTCGGGAGCCCGTCGTAAAAGAAGAAGAAAAAATTGCGTGGACACTTTGGAAACTAAAGTGTTGAGAGGCGAAAGCCGAGGACACTATGCCGTGACGACTTCCGGTGGATGTAACGTCACACCCTTCCCGTGGCTATATCGATACAGAAACTGTACATCTTTCGGAGATCTTAAGTATTAATTACGCTTAATTACGCATCTCTCTGTCTAATTTGACACAAATTCGGCGTTTTCCCAACCATTCTGTGACAATTTTCACTATGCGGTGACGACTTCCGGTGGATGTGACCTCACACCGTTTCCGTGGCTATATCGACGTTTGCGCTATTTCGACGCAATTTCGACATTTTTGCCTATAATTCAGCACCGAAACTATAAATGACCAAAATCCTCGCGAACGTTTCTTGGCGTTCATTAAGGCTGCGAAGTCTTAAAGGCCATTAAAGGCCGAAGCCATTAAAGGCTTTCGCCTTAAAAAGTAGAAAAAACAAAGACCGACAAGCCGCGCGTCAAATTTTGCGGCTGGCTATCGAGCGTGTTCGGGTGGTGATAAATGACAGCACCGTGCTTGGCTACGTGTGTACGGAACGGGTTGCTGAGATTAGAGGGGGGAAAATACAATTATAAGAGACTGCTTCTCAGTGGGCACGGAAGCCGCTGGCCGTGTGGGGAACGTGTCAGATTTGCAGCTCGTAATCGACAGCGTCTTTGAGTTGGCTCGAATTACCTCCCCGAGAGCGCTGCTCGTTCTTGGACCGCCCTGTCCAAGTGTGAAGGCCGCGGAGGATCAGACGCCTGGCGCGGACTGTCTTCCTCCGACGATACTCGCACGCTTGACGAACATATAGTGGAGGTCGCGGCTTTGAAACAGGTACACGCCTACTTTTTTTAAAGCTGACAAACGCACGAAGGTATGGACAGGGTCTGTATTTTGTTCTCATCTTCCTGTAACTAAAATACGGCGAAGAATGTTCACTTTGGTGAATCAGTGAGGCCACTCGTGGTGACCGTACCAGGAAAAGGAGATTTCACACGTGTGCAGACAGAGAAAAAATTGAAAAGAGGTTCAAACGCGCTGGAGCTTCAAATATCTCGCTCACTAAAACTTCATTTGCAGAGATATGCAGCGAAGCATCTTAGTACTGGTTCAGCGAATTGCAATTTTTTATCACAGTAGGAATAGACACTACGCAAAGGGGAGCGACTTATAATAAGTAAAAAAAGAAATGCACAGGCGATCATACGATGTGATGGATAGATGGGGGCCTTCTGGAAGCTGCAGGAGGGTGGAGCTTCTGAAGAGTGGAGGTAGGTGGGTGGGGAGTGAGTGAAGGCTCGTAAGTTGGAGATGCAATTTAATCGGCGGGTGCTCGGAAGTGCAACCACCGCAGGGTGCTCCGTAGGGGGCGCTCTGTGCAGGGGAAAAGCTGTTGATGTCTTTACCGGAAGTGACGTATTCCCGTCTGGTGACGTCACTTATCTCCAGCCAATGGGAGTGCTCCCTCTAATGGCGATATTTCTTTCCGGCCAATGAAAATGCTCCTGTTTGGTGACATCCCTTCCCTCCAACCAATAAGCTGATTTAGCTTCTGACAACACATTTTCTTCGCGATGTGGCTTCTAATGCTCTCGCATTACTAGGTTAAGTTGCGAAATTCGCGAACCTCTCAATGACTAAGCTTTAAAATAAGTATTAAAGTACCTAAAGCTTCCATTGACTTTAATCTATGATGTAGAACGGTTGTGTTTTACCAAAAACGGTTTCTGTAATGAAGTTCGGCTCGCAGCACAATCACGATATGTTTTCCATCCCTTTGAAAATTAAAATCGAAACATTAAAATAGAGAACAGTGGAGTCCTGCTTGCGCAGCAGGTGGGGTTTAGAGAACATTTCACTTATGCACTGTTAGCCCCACATTAATTTATTTTAGAAACTTCAGCACAGGATCAACAATGGCCTAAGACATCTGCAGCAACAAATGGCGAATATGCTGTCTCACTCGCTCAACCTAACTACATTGTTTTAAAAGTGTAGGCGTCCCCCAAACAATCCGCAGTAGACCTTGAATAACGGCATGCTCGCAGAATGCAGTGCTACACATTTCAAAGCTAATCAGCTCCTATCTTGACTCGCACACAAACACACAAACTCTAACACACGCATCCACACTCACAAAAGCTGACCGTCAAATCGTAGCTAATAAAACCTATTTCACTATTTAGCGGTGGCAAAAACACACACACTCACGCTCATCGCACAAACACTTTCCCTTTGGAAGGTCACGTCAGCCCACAGACGTCGCGTGCACAACGTTCTCATGCAAAACGTCTCCGCAGACCGTATCATGGACACACACAGCTCACGACACATAAGAAAGGGCGCGGCGGCGGCGGCTCATGCCAGCTCGATTGCGAAACTGGCCGCCATGTATAGCGTTCGATGGCAGCGCCGTCCGTGCACCGTTATGTGAGTTCTCCCCTCCCCCTCTTCGTGCCGGACAACACGCACACATGGCACATCGGCAAACGAGCGACCATCTCCGCGGTGCCTCCAAGGACGCTCCTCCAAGCACTCAGTCCGCCGGCATGCGTTTGTCCCGGCGAGGATGTCGTTCTTGCGTAATACATTGAAGAGAATGAAAGAGAGAGAGAGAATGAAAGAGGAAGAGGGAAAGGCGATGAGGATGTGTTCGGAGGGAACTGGAAAAGAAAGAATCCACGGCGTAAACGTGAATGGAATGAATAAACGAGGGAGCGAAAGGAGTCGAGTGCCGATGTATGTAACGACCAAGTGGAGGAAGAGGCGTCTACAATGAAACTGAGATGAGATGAGACGAGGCTTCGTGGGTCCCGCTATGTAGGCGCGAGCGCGCCAAACGTTGAGAGAGAAAAAGAGAGTGGGACGAAAGCGAGCTGCTATACAGGCAGTCGTCCAACGAACGTGACGCCATGCGTCGCTAACGGATCGAGCGTTGCTTGCTTTCGGGCGAGCGCTCGCCGACAGGACGTACGCGCTCTCCGCGCTTCAGCTTAAACTGGACGGAGAAGGACTTGGAGGCCCTTTTATGTGTGCGAACGTCTTCGGCGTTTTCCTGGCTCCGATGGGAGTTAGCGAACGCGTGCGCAGCTGTGTAGAGGCGCGCGATGGTCCGAGCCAACATTGGAGGTCCAGCTTCAAGAACAGCTCGCTGTATGAAAACTTGTCTCATGCATGGTATATAGCGTCGCTTATACTTCTGCTGTGGAGAGAGCATATGTAACATGTAGGCGCAAAAAATATTTAAAAAAAAGCTATTTAGGTTGCATTCACTGCACCGTAAGCTACGCATGATGCCAATAAAGGAGCCGCAGCTTCTTTACTGGCTTGACGCACCGAAGGACTTAGTTATCGATGCAAAAAGAGTAGCTAACAGTATAATGCTTTATACTTCTTTTTTTTTTTTGCAACTTAGAGAATCAAAAGATTAATCGGTACGGACTGGCGCTTTGAGCACTACTGCGGCATTAATTGAGCTGGTTGAGCTGTAATTACACCCGGTAGGCTGACGCAAAGCGAAATGAAGCGTGGATTCTAAACAGTGGATGCGCAAACCGAAATTTCCGCTCATTTTGGTGTTCTGTCCATCTGGCAATCATACGTGCGCTCATAGCCCAGCACTGGTCTTCTTCCCACTTTCCAAAAGCTAACCGCGCTCTTAGAGCTGAAGGTGAAAGTAACTAAGCTCTTCGGAGGTATAGATTAATGAGTAATATTAATGCAGTTGAACCTCATTGCAACAAAGTTGAAGAAGCCTGGCAATTACTTCATTATAGCCGTAGCTTCGTTATAGCCAGTAATCACGGAGCTTCCAAAGGGAATCTTCATTCGTTCGTTATATCCATTACTTCGTTACAAGCCGTTTCGTCATAACGAGGTTGGACCGTACTGTCATTACGCCAATCTTGGCGGTGAAGGGTTCTCACTTACGGTCACGCAGAACGGCGGACACACTTGCAGTAACAACTATGCGTGCTTCAGCTCTGCAATTACCGTACTGTTCGCATTTGATATTCGTCTTCTCTTTTCAGGACATGCAAATGCGGCGTTTCTTCTTTGCTGACTATCTTCCAGCAAGTGAGGCTTCCGATGTGCCAAAACTCCCTTTGGTCATAACGCAATCGGGGTTGTCGGACGCAGGCTCAGTTGAGAATTAGCTTCAACCATCTTACGCACGCTTGATACGACAACACAACAAACAAAAAAGAAACGACGATGGATGTAAAATAGCCGCCAGGGCCTTGTATCGCAGAGAGGCCAGAGGAGAAGCAGGGCAAGTCTCTCCTAGCACAATTAAGCCGCTTATGGGAACGCCCAACCGCTTTGGAACGAATATGTGGCCGAGCGGTGCGGGCCATATTACGGCGATGCCGCTGCCGCTCCTTCTGGCTGACATAACTACTTGACCACGAGTTTGGTTGCACGCAAGTCGCCGCCAAATGCTTCGGGGCCAACAGTGATTGGGGCGTGGGAATTGCGCGGTTGCGAAACGCGCAATCGTTCCCGTTATCTTCAACATAGATCGATTAGAAGCAATATGGCATGTGAGCATTCGGACGAGATGTGTTTTAGACGCTGCGGCGTGCCCAACATTTATTTAGAGCACGAGGGCTTCCAATGCTACAGTGGTGACTCAGGGCGACCAACTATCCCCACAGTAGCAGAAAAAAAGGAGGCCAATTACATTTAAAAAAGCAATCAAACGAATAATAATAATAATAATAATGAAAATATTTATTTGAAAAATGACATTGTACATGTCATTGTACAAAAATGACAATGTAGGCTACTCTTTCTTTCTTTGAATGGTTTGATACACTGCTGTCAGAAGTATCGAGTCTTTTTTTTTCTTTATTAGGAAGTAGCGAGTCGAAAAGTGTATAGTCGTGAAATTACATTCTCATTGAATGCACGCTGACTGCAGAGAAGGGTTGAATGACTTTACTACAAACTGTCCTTATGTGCCCAGACTTTAAGATGCCGCATGTTGAAAGGCCGCATGCTTTACTGTTTCCCTTTTTTGGAGTATTACTGACCTTATTGCACAAGCACTCTGAGCTTCCTTCTATCTAACCTTTTAACACGTATACGTTAACGCTTCCCATCTCCGCGTTGCTTCAAGCTCCAAGTTTCTGCAGTACTACCTTCGATAGTATAGCTGAGGGAAACGTGTAGCAAGTCGTTGCCGCTTTTGACGCTTCCGCGCGCTCAACAGCTTCTGGAGACTCAAATGCGTTCCATCAACAACCCCGTCCTCCACTGTTCCTTTCCTATTCTCCCAACAGTAAACTTTGCCTTCCGGCATTCCACGGTTTGCTTCCACAGATGGCCGGAACGAATTTCAGCCGCGTCCTTCAAATCTTCGCTTTGCTTCGACCGGAATGCGGACACGCTCTCGCGGGAAGGTGCAGGCAATACCGGCGGCGTGATTTCACCGGCATCTTTTTGCGGCGGCTCGAGTTCCCGTCCTATATACACGACGACGTGGGCGTCCAGACAGCTCGAGCGCCGCACTCGTTAACTCGTTTGCTCCCGGTATCGTCGTCGCAAGGGCGAACGAAGAGAGACGGCGAAGAAAGAGAGACGGCGAAGAAAGCTCCAGCGACGGTGTGTGGCCATCCTTACACGCCTGTGCACAAGAGCAAAGAAGAAACACGTTATGCGGAGGCGCGCCTGGCGCTCGAGCTTGAGACGCGTGGGCTGGAAAGCGAAAGCAGCGACGTCGGAGCTGGGAAAGAAAGCGCGACGCTCGCTCGCTTCTGTGGCTGCGGCGAGGCCGTGCCCGCAGTCTTGCGAGCCCACTCTGCACCGTGACCGCGTCAAACAGCCGCGAAGGATCACTAATCTTCGACGGCACGGACGGACGGCCGACACAACACGTTGTATACACGCCGCCGGACTTTCACTGCTTACATTTTTCTCCTACTTTCTCTCTATTTCTTTCTTCCTTTTTTCACGTGAGATGGTCGCTGGGACGGAACAGAACCTCGCGTTTTTGTACTGCGTTGCCGCTCCCACCGCGTACCCGCGGAGAATCACGAACATGCTGTTACGACACAGATGGGGTGCGGAGGAGGGTTAGACTTATCGAGGTCATCCGTCGATGCGTCGATTATTTTTATTATTTTTTAGCACGTTAAAGGAGAAAAAATGACTGAGTGACACCTGACTCCAAAGCTAAGATTTTAACGTGAGAAAGGGGCGATAATCTTATGTGAGAATGGGCGGTGAGGAGTCAAGAGGTGCTGAATGGATCAGTCGTCCAGGCTTCACCAGCGAACGATTTTATATTGCGGCAATGGTTTCAGTGGAAGGCATTGTGTAAATTGCAGTGCATATAATGACTTTCTGGATCGTACAAGCTTGCTATAGTTTCTTGCAACGAAGTATGATACCACCAGCTAATTTCTACTCTTTCATTTCCCCGCGCTTGGAGAACTTAAATATTAAAATCGTGGTACGCAATGTCAGATCGCGCTCCATCGCTGAAGCTGCCGATGTTATAAAACTGAACAGCTGAAAGTTCGACCACACTGTGTGGCTCGGGAATGACTCTGTCCACTTATTTACGCAAGAGGAAAGTTGTCGCCTCTACATCACCGGGCCCAAGGATTGGTATTCATGAAACGATCCCGTGGCCGCTTCAAAGGAAACATCACGAAGAAGGCATGCACCAGCGACACCTGAGCGTTACTTTGCTGTAGCCGGATGGGTGAGCACTCATGTAATGGAACACTTATAGAAGTGTCTTAGTGAGTCATGCGCAATTAGCATAGGCCAGTTCCTACGGGAGAGCATGCACCGGAACTTAGCAGTTGCCCTTCAACCTCTCACCTGCCTTTGCGCAGGCTCATAGTAGATTCCAAACACGCCAGCTTTTTCCCAGCGAAGTGTAAATTTGAGAGAGAGAGAGAGAGAGAGAGAGAAAACTTGCATCTGAGTCATCTTTCAGAGCAGCCTCCTGCTAGAGTGTCCGTGTTAACCGGCTCATACTGGCGTGATTAGCATTGGCACAAAGGTCGAACTGCCATCTTTGATAGATAGCTTCCTAATACCCCCCCCCCCCCCCCCCAAACACACACACACGCACACACGCACGCACGCATGAACGCATGCACTCATGCACTCATATAGTTCATAATTTCATTACGTGGAATGATGTGGTGTTTACGTTTCCCAGCGCAGGGGCAACCATGAGCTATTCTATTAATGCTTATAATATTCTCACTCTTCCAGTAAATGAATGCGGTGCTAATTCACGAGTCACATGCTTGCTGTCACGTGAGTTGCAGAAGTACTACGAGCAACAAATGAAACGCGACCAAGACAAGTGACATACGAACAAAAACGAGATCTTAGCAGCTCAATACAGGCGCAGGTTAATTTCACTTAAAAAGCGCCAGTACTTTGCTTTCCAAGTGTCAGCCAACCTCGCTTGTGTTTCCTCTCCAGGAACTCATACGTTTCTGTTTTTGTGCTGGCATCTCAGATTTCTTGTTCACGCTTCATTGGCTGCTGATAGTACTTTCGCCTGAGTGTACTTTTGCAACTCAAGACAAAAAAAAAAAAAAAAAAAAAAAAACCTTGCGAAGTCGTTTTGAGTGCACTGCATATGTTTACTTTTTCTATTGGCGCTATGTGGCAACCTTGAGACAAATGTCAATTTTAGTCACGTGGACGCTCGTGCCGGCCAGAATATTAGGTCGCATTTTTGTATGGGAAGAGACTGCAACACTTTTCGGATTATGCGCCTCAAGGCAGGAATGCACGACATGTTTTATTTCACTTCAGCGAAGTAGCATAAAAGACTCTTGTGCGCAATTCACACAAGGCATCCCGTCTTATATGCAAGCGTGCATACGACACGGCTTTCTTAACGCACAGGAAGCAGCATAAAAGTCTGAAATACGCTGGCTCGTATTACCTCACGCAAGCAAAATTTATGACCCTGCGTGGAGTCTGCGGTCTAGCTCGTGTAGAAATCTTGGCAGCCAAAAAATGCTATAAGTACGGCAAAAATTCGTGATGACTTTTCTCGGTGGTAATAACTGAGCCGACAAAAGGCAATGACGTCATAGCGTCAAGACGGGCGTCTCGATAAAGTGTTCGCGACGACTGGACCGTATCGCACAGAGCAGTCGTAACTGCTCTGTAGTCCCAAAGCTGGCGACGACAGAGCACACACATTTCGCTCCGTCATGCAAGACTCACAAAGGCGGCGTTCGTTGCGTCATCCTCGTGCACTGCCGCAACGACATGAACATAGCTTGAACAAACTTTCGCATTTCCTAAACCTTGAAGATTAGATAATGGATGGGAGAGAAATTTGTCGGAACGCTCGCGGGCCCCTTAAATGTGCCGGCCGTTATGCGAGAATAGCTGGCTGGGCAACGCAGTTTGCGCTCGCCAAACGGTCCGTTCACGATTACAGGTGCCGATGCGGCATCCGAGGCGGGAAAAGGCGATGCACATATACCGCTCGTTCACTAACGCGCGCGCCCACACACGCCGCGTACAATGCCGAGTGAGGCAAGCCCGCACTTCGCCATGTCCGCACGATTCGCTGCCTGCGAAGGTCGCGCCGGTCCGGTGGGCGACGTTATCGCGCGATATAAAGCGTGCATGCGTGCCTTGCCTAACGACCGCGCGTAGTGTTGCGAGCGCATAGCGGTGCCACCTACCGAGGGGGGCCCGGCTGAAGGTTTCGGCGGTGCTGTGTCGTAGTGCCCCTTCTTTAGACTTACGGACCGCGTGCCCAGCTGGGAATCTTCGAAATGGTACGCGCATGGCCGCACGGAGTACATTAATTAATTAATTAATTAATTCATTCATTCATTCATTCGTTCATTCAACATACCCCTAAAGGCCCCCCTTCGATAATATTACACAGGGCGCAGGAGGTCAGTGTAAAACAAACATGTATAAGGAACATCATTAACAAGCAAAGAAACAATAAAAAGGTTAGGCATAACAGAAATGAAAAATAATTAAGCACCAGAGAGTAAATAGAGAAGCAGGCGATAGAAAACTATAAAATGCAAATTATTGGTTTAAAGAAAACAATAAGGCATAACGGGACTGAAAAATACTGCAGTGTATGCGTTAGGCATGAAAAGATCAGAAGTAATTGCAAAAGTACATCAATTGAAAAAAAAAAACATTTCAAATGCCAACGTCGCTACGGATGAGATGAAGAAATGTGGAGGCGTTAGAATCAACGGCTGTGTGCGCTGGTAAATTGTTGCACTCTATGGTAGTGCGTGGTATGTATGAATTCGCAAATGCAGATGATAATATTTTTACAATGATGACTATATTTACAATGAATATATTGTAAATATATTCATTGTGCCATCACGGAGGTACGTGAAAACCCGTCTGAAGATTAATGGTTAAAGGGTTTTATTTGCCAAGGCAGCGCTGAACTATGAAGCATGCCGTAGTGAAGAGCCTCAGACTAATCTGGCATTTTCGCATCTCACGTACTACATCGCACTGATGGCGCCTAGGTCGGGATCGAACTGGCTCTCATGCAGCAGCTGAACGCCATTGTCAACAACCGACAGCGCCAGATTGCGAAAGCACGTCTGAAGAGTCAACAGCTGGAGCAAAATGTACTCTACCCCTCTCTTAATTACTATATACGAGCTAGCGGCCAAAGGGGTGCGGAAGGAACAGGACAGCAAACAGAATTTCGCCGGTTGGGTATGTCCATAATCAACTTCCATTGCATTTGACAGCTTTGTTGCTGCTGGCGCGAGGTCGTATTTGACAGCTTAAAAGTGAAAGCAGCACTTAAGTACAGTTTGTATACCTTTCAAGTGTGTGTTACGCAATACAGGGTCGAAAGGGTGGTCACGTGAGTGCTGTTTCGACCAGAGGCTTGAGTCATTATAGAAGTGTGAGGGCCACTCCTACTACGCGAAGGAGGCATAAGGTTTGGTATAACAGTGCTGATGAGACCTCAGGATTAATTAGCGAGCTTATGTATCTAATGCGAAAGGAACGCCTCTGCGTTGAACACTCGTTCTTTAAAATATACTTGAAAATAGTTACTTTCTGGCTGACTTAAAACGGATATATTAATTAGAGCAAATAGCACTCGTGGTCACATGGTACGCAAAAAGAACGAAATGCACATGTCCGGGGCAGGGACCTTGCTGCCAAGATATCTAATTGCTCAGCAGTTTTGATGTAGTTGTTGAAACAGCTTGTTTCAGGATAGAAACAAAGAAAATTTAGTAGAAGGGTTGCGCTACCTTTTTCACCACGTGCCTCCATCGGTTCGACTTAACCGCGACTTTCTTTCAACTCTTCAGCCACAGTGTGTTCGCACTGTTATGGCATGTGGGTCTAACGTAGGAGAACGTGGGCTATGAGAAGCGCCGCACTAGAGAGTTCCGGTTCAATTTCTACCACCTGGAGCTATTTAACGCACTCTCAGTGACATTGCATTGCATGCAAGTTTGTGTTTGCGTTTCGCCTGCACGGAAGTTCGGCCGCCGAGGCCTGAAATCGATCCGGCGACTTTGAGTTCAGCAGAGTGGCGCCAGAGCGCCGAAACAACTGAGCCAATGCAGCGGGTGTTCTTTTAATACAGATGCCGCTACAAATTTAAAAATTTAGCTCTGCTGTGCTCTGTTTAGCAGTCTTTCTACACTACCATCTTGTATTTCCTGTGACACTGCTCGCAATGGCGCCGAAGCACGGCAGGGGTGCCCCAACCGGTCCCTGCGCGCGTTTTCTCCGCTTCCCTCACCCGCTGGTTAAATCCGGCGCTCAATATCGACTTTCCCGCCAAGGCGACGAGTAATACCGCGGTAAGCGAAGGCGCGACGTCGCGAAGCGTCGTCTCGCTCGCTCGAATGCGCAGTGCTCCTTATGTATACGATGATCATATAGAGGCAGCCCGTACAGAGACCGATGTAATCGGGGCTTCAGCTAGACGATATGGGAAAAGGAGCGACAAAGAGCCCGGCTGGTGGAGCGGCAGCGCGGCGGGGGGAGCAGCTCTATGGGCGCACTCTCCAAGGTAGCCCAGAAGGTCCGGCGAGGCGAACCGGTCGGCGAGCGATTCGAATCGAGGTCAGCCGATCCAGTCCGCTATGCCGCGGCGTCGCCGCGACCTACGGCGATTCGTGCGGGCGGGCGGGGGAGAGGGTAGTGAGAGAAATGGAGGCAGCCATGGGAGGGGAAAAAAAAAAGAGCGCGAAACTGCGCCGCCGCTGGTGTGAATCGCGAGCGGACCGCTGCCGTTGCTGAGTGCTTTGCGCTACATGCCGCCGGCGGTTTTGTGTGTGTGCGAAGTACGCGAGGCGGCAGTTATGCGTGCGGGAGCGTAACTGGGCGCAGACGCGGGCATATGCTATAGCTGGGCGCCCAACCCTTTGTGCTCGAGTATAGACGCGTAGATAGATATGCAGCGAACGGTACAGGGCATTCAATGTTAAACTACCGGTTTAGCATACCGCCTCCATCGAACACGAGAGTGCAGTACCTCGCTCTCGCGTTTCTTCTCCCCCCGATTATTGTGTGCGTTGTTTTAAAAGCTCATGTTGTAAGAGATGTTTATACATGCATGCACATTGCGCTCGCCGATCACATATCGCTTCACCGTTCAGCTGGGCTATGAAGTGAAACAAACTATAGCACAACGCACGTCGCTGGGCGTCGTGTTTTATCACCTTGCCTATCGGTATGGTAGTACGTTTCTTCATGGCGTATAACATGGCATATAGCTATGGCGTATAACATGATGGTGCGTGGATATCATGAGCGATTATCTCAAGTTCCGAGGCTTTGGGGCGTGGCAGCCGTTACCCGGTGAGATCAGAATTCTCCTCGAGCAAGTTGGTGACCGTTCATGTTGACTTCATAGCGCGAAACACCGAAGTTCAAAAATAAAAACGACAGGCACGAAGCGCTTGTCCTGGTCGTTTTTTTATATTTGTTTCGCGCTGTGAAATCCCCTGCAAGCTTCTGCCTGAGTACTTCAGTAAACTCTGTTAAGTCTCCATAAGTGGCAATCGCGGTGCCTGTCTTATAAAACAGATTTGGTTTGGTTTGGTTTGTGGGGTTTAACGTCCCAAAGCGACTTAGGCTATGAGAGACGCCGTAGTGAAGGGCTCAGGAAATTTCGACCACCTGGGGTTCTTTAACATGCACTGACATCGCACAGTACACGGGCCTCAAATTTCTCCTCCATAAAACAGAGAAAATAGACTAAAGGGAAAGGCTACTTCCGACACACTTTTTGTAGTTTTTCAGCGGGCGGAGTACGTGTGCGAGGCAAGAGAAAACAAAGACTGCTTGTTCACTCTCAACAAAATTGGTTGCTGTAAGACGAGGAACTAGACGTTGCAGCAGCCGTCTTAGCAAAAACTTTCTTTCAAATTTTCTTCCTTTCGTCGTGTCTAGTAAATTCTCAGTCGCAGTTCCAGGATATCTCGCAAAAGCAGAGGTGCTTTTAGCGAAAAATGAGAGAGAGTTAACAGAAGATAATATCCGGCTTTCTATCATGTACTACAGTCAGCTCCTGTATGAAAGGGAACAGCTTTGTTTGCACACAAAAATCAGTTCAGTAGTTAATTACTTCGACACTGGAGTCGGAAATGTCTCACGGGCATTGTCCGTCTCATGAGAAAGTATGCGGAAAAAGAAAGAAGTCTACTTGCCGAGCAATCATTGGCTGAATACGGATAATGTTTTATATTGGAGCTACCTGCACTAGAAGGAAATACGAGCAGGTGCCGACAGTAAACATGAGCCCACATATACCAGCACGCTAAAAAATGTCTCGCGCAGTTTACGCAGGTACTTTACTGACTGCTTCGTGCATAGTGAGATACAACTCAATAAAGCAGCGGCGGATAGCCCTCAAAGGAGGCTTTTTAGCCAATAGAGTCGACCATTTCTCATGACGTCGCGGTTAAGCCCCTAACGTGACAATGCAGGTGACTGGCAAGTGACTGTGAAATGGGGTTAACTGTGACGTCTTTAGAAGCGGTCGATGCCATTGGCTGGAAGATCTCCCTTGAGGGGCATCCGCCGCTGCATACTTGAGTTGTATCCGACTATAATTAAGAGCATATCAGTTTCACCATGTTTCCTGTTGCAATAAGGCCCATTCCGAAACTATAAGAGATGCACTCTATGCGTTGCACATCAGTCACTTTCACTACAGGTAATAACGTACCAAGCTTGCCTCTTAGCGCGTTATAGGCTTGTTCCTGCCACACTGCGTCGTCTCTGCTAACAATACGAGGCACATTAAGTCATTAGAGGCTTTCAGCATAGCGGAGACGTATTAGCGTAGACGTATACCAATGTACCGGAGGCCTCCTGCGCACTCGCAGTGGCGTGGGTGGGACCAGGCGGGGAAACTGCGCATGCGCAGCCTTCAGTGGCTCCGCCTGGCCTCACCCCTGGATCTTCAGTGGCTACGTCTGGCGCCATCTAACGTTTTTAAATATACTTAGTTTCCAAACTGCCGCTGCGGACCAGGGCGTGACTTGTCCCGAGGCGGTGAGGGGGCGCAACGGTCGAAGCTTGCGCCACTTTCGCGGCGAGAACGCCGGTGGTTTCGGATTTCGTTGTTCTGTGCGTGGACTGCACACACGTTTGTTCTGTGCGGTGTGTGCTGTTCTTTGTGAGTGTCAGCGCGTCGTGGCATTTGTCAGAGGAGTGGGTGAGACGCTGGGACACGTACGCAGATAGACAGCTGCAACATGAAGTGCAGTTCGGCGAAAGCTACGACGTATGAATGTGCGCATGCATTGATTAGTGTAAAAGCAGCGTTGGAATAGTTGAATCGATCATTAACAGTCAAATAGCTATGCAAAAAAAAAATAATAAAGGCAAATGCGCTGTGCACACCGCCCCTCGTCAAGCAAGCGCAAGCCTGCGGCGCGCTAGCAGACTCCGCCGGCTGTGTCGCTCAACCGCGGTGGTAGGAATCGCAGCGGGCGGCCTGCTCCCAATGGGCACTGTGCGCAGTATATTTAAAAGCGTTTTCCCATCTATGCCACCGCGCATGTTCGAGGCGTCGGGCACAATGGTATACGTCTACGCTATGCTAAATGTCTATGCCAGCTACAGCCATGTGCAGAACGAAAGGTTCCGCGTTTTTTGCACTTTTCACCAACACTCGCTTCTTAACACCAACGCTATAACACTCCTTCATTAACACCCCAACCGCTGGGCCATGCTATGGTGAGTGCGTTTTCGTTTTCATTCGAGACGTATGTCTTTACCCCAAGGCGTACATTATAGGACCTTCAGTGCGTGTTTTTCACTTCTCTCGACGCTCCAATTCACGTCGCCACTTGAACCGTTTCGGCCGAACGCCTCCTCGTATAGCTAAAAGCTTAGTGTAACCAGGCGCTTTCTATGAACTGCTCGTATATCTTATTTTCTGTACCGCACTGGTTCTCCGCTCCTTATACAACCAGGATAAGAATGTCCACGCACATCACTTATCGCTTCAGGAAGCTCTCGTAAAGAGAATTCCTTGCCTTAGAAAGTACTCGTACTCCAATTGACTTATCCGACCACGTCCCGCCCTGGATGTCCCGCCCTGAATGTCCCACTCTAAGTTACACCTCCTGCCGTTCCTCGGTCGTTTTCACGCATCTCCCCCCCCCCCCCCCCCCTCTCTCTCATCTCAGTAGTAGGAGAGATGGCACATTTGACACGCAGCCGTTTTCCTTCTCGACCGCTTCTGCTGCAGCCGCCGCTGTCCTTATCGTCGTGAGCCGCAGAAACACACGCCCGCGCCGAGTGCTGCTCACGAAACGCTCCTCTCCGCGCGCGCGCGCGCGTGAGGAAGCTGCCCAACCGCGGTGCGTAATTGCTGGGCTAAAAACAAGCCCCTCCACGCGCACACACACGACCGCTGGCCGCACGGGACTCCCGTCGCCATCACCGGCGGGCGTCGTCAGCGTCGCCGTTCCACTTCTCCGCGCCAGCCGAAACACGAAGCCAACCCAACGAAGACCGGGCCGGCGGGTTCCTCGCGGTCCTCTTCTTTCTTCCTCCCTGCCGCCGGGTCTCTCCTCCAGCCGAACCGCTTGTCCGCAGTGTCCCAGTTAGCCCTAGCGGCGACACGCAGGGAGGCCGAAGAAGACCTGTCACAAAAGAACTCGCTGTCGTCGCCACCGCGGTGAGGCCTTTGAAAGCGCGCGCGCCGTGTAGCGTACGTAGAGCGGTCGAGAGTGAAACTGGCGCGCACATTGTTGTTTTGTCCGCTCGAGATAAACCGTCTCGTCCGCCAGGAGGCATACACGCGGAACGAGTGGCGGGAAACGCGCTATAAATGAGAGCACGAAGCCTCGCGTCTTCGTTGTCGTCGTATAGTCACGGAGATTGTGTATTTTGTTTGTCTTGGCTCTCGTTGGGTACCGAGACCTGCGGGTCCTTGTCTCCAACAGTGACGGTATTTGTTTTTGTTCGAAGACAGCGGCGGACTCGTTAGGAACGAAACCTAACACTCTCTCATGGTGCGGACAAGGCAGGGACGTGAGGAATAGCAACGTCACCGTTCTTTGTATCGCTGGGAGCTGGCGTTCAGAGGCTTTGCTAGTAGATCGGGTGCAAGGCGAGAGAACAAATGCCACGGCCTTAGCCCGATGGTACTGCGTACTGATGACAAAGCAGGAAGTATTGCCACTTCCTCGAAAGAGAGCAAACAGTATATATGAGAAACATGCCAGAGACCCGAGCGTGCTTGATGACCATGCCTCTCATGACCAGTCCATAATCGTCATGAAGGGCGCGTCGAGCTCTGGCAGCCTTGGTTTTAGAAAAATACAGAGGCGTAGTCATCACCAAAAATTTCGGTGGCGGGTCAGCGATTATTAGGTGCTCCTATGGACTGTACACTCAATTCAGAAATTAAAAGCGAAATTGAATTTCGCGTGCATCGGCCCGGACTGCGCGAAATGGTGCAAGTTAACTCAGAATCACTTAGAGTGTACGCAGGAGCGGCTCAAATTATTCATACTAGAGTTGTGAACAGCAAAAGAGGCAAAGATTCGTGTGCACAGCAATCAGATGGCCGATTTTTAGCCGTTGGGTATTTCTCGCAAGCCACTAAGGAAGAAACAAACAAATATTCACAGTTGCTGAACATCGGAAGCGCCTTCTGTTGGAGCGTGCGATTCCAGAACTACAGCGTCGTTTTTGTTCAGTGCGACCACCACTGACGCCTCAAAAAAAGAGTCCGGGACTGAGTCGGGACCTCTCGAAACAACGCAAAAAAAAAAAAAAAACTACATCAAGTGTGTCTCGCCGTCGCCACGCCATGAAGTTTGTTGCGTCGACCGCAGAATCCTAAATAATGTGCGCTTCGAGGCATTGCCTTGAAGTTAGTCTTTGTAAACAGAGAAAAAGAACTACTCTACTGACGAAGCACTCTCTTCTTCAATATGTTTAAACTAAATAAGGAAACCGTTAGTGCCTGAATGGCCTTTAGTGGACCATTCTTCACGCGACACCGAGCACGCCTGCGGTTTTTAGACCCTGCCAAAAAACTCGTTGCGTCGTTCGAAGGGCAGGTAACCTCTTTCGAAAGGCCCTGTGGCAGGCCATTGTTCGAAGGTAATTCCCGGGACGATGGCCTCAGGTGCCTCTGACTCGGAAAAACTACGCCAGCCGACTTTTTCGGTACGCTTTCAATCCACAGGCCTGCGCGGCCAGTTGTGACAGCGCAATGGGGCTCTTGACCTGCTTACGCGCATAACCCTATCCAGCTTGAGAAACATTAGATACGGTTGCGTCGCCCTTTTATTTTCTTATACTTTCCATCACCCAGCAAGAAACAGATCAACTTGATCGTAAATACAGCTAATTGCAGTCAACCACAACAACAGATGCAAGCTGATGAACACGAATAAATGGTCAGCAGGAAGGAAGCGGAGAAGAATGGTGGGAAAAAGAACGTTTTTGTGGTATGGACTAGAGTAACCTGTTTACTGGGGATGAAACAGACAGCCAAAGAAACAATGGTGGACGCGACTATGGCCTTTGCATAGTAGCGCAGTTCGCTGTACCTCCATATTTCTAGTTACATAAAAACACGGACCAGCAAGCCAGGTTTCGCACGTTGTGAGCATTTCTTTTTAATTTATATGGGCAGAAAACTCCCAGCCTTCATTTCTCTCTCCCTTTCTGCCTCTTGCAATAATTCTTTGGAAGTTAGAAGGTGGCGTAACGGTATTTACAAAATATGCTGGTAATAGGTTGTTCGCAATGCCGCATAGCGCACTAAGAGCAGATCAGTGGGAGGGGCCTTCGTTCTGAAGAGAACGTGACGTCACTAACTGATGATGATGATGATGATACTTCAGCAAGTGCGCGGAGGCTGTACTGGGCCCGTTGCTCACGCTTCTTGTTTCCTCCTCTCGTGCAGCCGGCGGAACAGCCAGGACAACAAAGGATGGGACATCTTCGTGGTGACCCCCAACTCCGAGGATGACGAGACCATCAGCTCCAAATGGGTGGACATCACGCTCAAGGTGATCAAGGTGGCCACCTATTTCATCACCTTCTGCCTGGTGCTCTCTTCGGCGGCCATCTCCAAGGGCACCCTGCTCTTCATCGTCTCCCACATTGCCAAGAGGACCGTGCCCGTCTGCCGGAACGGACTCGGTGAGTGGACGACGACCGCAAGGGCAAAGCACGCACCATTAAATCCGTTTGCGCACCACATCTTTGTTGATTATTAATTGGGACGTGCACATGCTTCATAAACCAAGTGCTCGTTTAACGATTGTGGGTTTAGCAAAGTCAAGATGTTTTTGAATGCGCCTGCCTTATAAAATGCTTTGGATTATTAAAAGCGACAACGATAACAATAATGACACAGGGTTTTCGTTAAACGTTGCAAGCCAGATGCTCTTGCTGAAGATTACAGCGCGACACATTGAAAGACGACAAATCGAACACAAACAGAGCGCTAACTCGCAGCTATGTTGTCTTTGTTTTGATCTATCTCCTACCGTTGTGCTTTGCGCATGATGGGCTTAGGGTTGCCATGTGCCATTCAACTCAACGCAACACATCTTCTACCCTGTTCTACCTGTCGTCTTTCATTGTGTCGAGCTTAAAGCCTCAGTGTGAACGTTTACCAGCCAGCCAAGCTTACTGCATTATCAATCCAGACGTCACTGCTACGTTTTTTTTTTTTTGAAACAGTGGATCTGCAAAAAACAAACTTGCAAAACACAAGGATGACACGCAAAGCCGTGTGGACTGCTATGCCTGTTGTATTTCCGCGGTAGCGAACAAAATGATCGGCTACCGGTGGGTTTCATCTGCGTGTGGCAAGAAATTAAAAAGAAATTGACAAAGCGCTTCTTTTTTATCGGGATCAACACGTGCGATTAGCAGAATTGCTATGAAAGCAAGAGGTGGGAAGATAGCTTGGAATTATTAGAATCTAATCTCAAGCATGTCTTTTGTTTTTTTGTTGCAGCCGTTGAACGTGATAAGGACCATGAGGCAACCATATCGGACATTGAAAAGATTGCGTGGCTGTGGGTTCTCTTTTTCATTCTCATCATCCCGGAGCTATTCACACTTTTCCGAAGCAGCAGGATATGTGTCTTCAAGTCCTACAGGCGGCCAGACAAGAGCACTTTCTTCGTCGTAAGTGCTTTACACGCTTGCCTTGACCTGAGTGTACAGCACTACCGTGCATATCTTCACTCGATCTTGGCGACAGGTTGCTCTATAATGCAAGCATTCACACAAAAACACCAAAATTAAAGCATTAATGTCTTCGGGTTCCCTGGGAAGGCATAAAGAGTGGCCTGCGCATTTATTTGACTGCAAAAAACCTTTGTACGCGAATAATTTTTCTCTCCATGCATTTCGATGGCGATGATACGTGCATCGTTGGCCTTTGTATTTTCATAGTCTTATGAGCTCTCACATAAGCAACGCGCCTAACTCCCATAACTATAATAGATAACGCACAGCGACAAAGGACCAATAATTTCAGATTTTAATGTTCGGATCCCAGTTGTTTCACAGTGAACGCATGACTAATGCGCGTTCTCTTCGTTTTCTTACATGCGTACGCACGTAGTCTCGGGTTTACAAATAAGTTTTAGTTTTAGTTTCTGAAGGGTCTTCTGACAGTAAGCGGTTGCTGGGCGCACATACAGTATCACTTCATGATCTAAAACTGAAAAAAATTGCGGAATTATTTTCATTTGGTACTTTTCGTAACTGAGAAGTGCGATTTTAATCCTTTTAAAAATTACTGGCGCTTGGAGAGCTGTTCTCAATTCCTACACCTGAGGATTAAACCTACGCACTAACGGTTGACACTAACTGCACTCCAGCTTAACTGGTGGTTGGATTCAGGCAGTATATATTTATTTGTTATGCATACTTTCAAGGCCCGTAAGCGCTACAGAAAGGAGTGGTGAGTTTGTTACATTAATTGCACAAAAAAAATTTTAAGGCACTTTCAACCGCGGTCTTGAAGTGAATGGCATCACAAATGGAGACTGTGGAGGCGGGAAGGTGGTTCCATTCAGTAGCTGTTCTTGGCAAAAAGGAAGAATGGTACGAATTAGTGCGGCAAGTTGGCACTTCAACCTTGTGTTGGTGGTCGATGCGAGATGACACAGCTTCCTACTTCTTTCTAAGGTGTTCCTCATGGAGACGCTGCACACAGTCGGACTCTGCATGCTCGTCTTCGTGGTTCTTCCCGATCTGGACGTGGTCAAGGGCGCCATGCTCACCAACTGCGTCTGCTTCGTGCCGGGCTTCTTCAGCATGCTGTCGCACTACAAGGGAGAAAGCAAGCGCTTCGCCAAGATCGTGCTCGACGCGCTCAGCCTGATGGCTCAGGCAACCGGGTTCGTCATCTGGCCCTGGGTCGTCACCGGCCCGCGGACGTGGGCCGTGCCCATAGCCGTGTTCCTCACGTCCTTCCGCTGGTGGGAGAACTACGTGGACCGCCGCTCTCCCGTTCGGTTCGTCGCCCGACTCGCCGAGATGAAGGATGACCTCCGGAAGAGCCGCTACTTCACCTACATCTTCGTCTCCAGCTGGAAGATCCTGGTCATCATCTGCTGCATGCTGGGCTTCATGAATCTGACGCTGGACAACGTCCTCACCATATTCCGCAACTTTGGAGCCGGATTCCGCACGCACAAGATCGACGTGGTACAGATACGAAGACAAACACTGGGTGACCTCCCGGATCTGCCGACGGCGAGTCCTTTGGACGACGACGTGACCATAGTGGCCAGCGAGTGGACGCCCATCTTCGTCGCCGCCATCCAAGTCCTGTCCAGCCTGCTGTGTTACGTGTCGGCCAAGTTCGCTTGCAAGATCTGCATCCAGGGCTTCAGCTTCGCCTTTCCAGTAAGCCTCACCATCCCAGTGTCCATATCGCTGCTTATTGCGGCGTGCGGTATGAGGACAGAGGACGTGTGCTTCTTTGAGAACTACATTCCCAAGTACCTGTTCTGGAGGTGCCCCGCGGGAGAGTTCTTCCAGGAGTTCATCACAACTCAGCACGCGTGGATATGGCTTGCCTGGCTGCTATCGCAGACCTGGATAGCGGTGCACATTTGGATGCCGAAGTGCGAGAGGCTGGCCACAACTGAGAAGTGAGTTGCTGCTTTTGAAACCCGTTATAAGCCAGCACTACACAGCCTTTGGTCATCGTTTTGTATTCACACAACCGCATTTTCGAAGCAACTTGTGAAAGTATGCAGCATTTAACGTGTGCCGTTATGAGCTCTAGAAGAAATGCGTGGCAGGTGGATCTCTAACGTTGAGACGTAAGCAGCCCCCCCCCCCCCCCTTTTTTTTTCTCCACTCCTTCAGGCTCAGCTGTACCGCATAAAAATGATGTCAGTTTATTCCTGTGGGGAAAGCAAACGATGTCATGATGTGTGAAGCCGTCATCATGCCTTCTTCCGATATTTGATCGTGCTCGTTTAGGAAACATAGTTTCTTGCACAATACTCGGATTTAGACGGAGTTTGTGCAACCATTGCTTAAGTGTCTTGGTACCCTGGAAACTACAATGTGTGTGCACGCATTATGCGAGCACACCTTGAAACAGTATGTCGTTTTGAGAAGTGAAAGGCGGTGGGTCTCAAATCATGCTCAGAGACCAGTAAACAGACTGTACACCCAACATCTTTGCACGGAAGAAAATAAACTCCAGAATTTCTTCCTCCCAGGCTCTTCGTGAACCCAATGTACTGTGGCGCCCTGATTGACCAGTCTCTAGCTTTGAACCGGAGGAGGGATGACGAAGGTGAAATCAAGAGTGACGTAAGCAACTTTTGCACGTTAACACAAAAACTTATTCTCCTGGTGGCGCAGCAATGCGTTGCAAAGTTTGACGTTTATTTTGCGTTGCTTTCGCAGGAGCTTGCCTTGGACCAGCACGACGACAACGACATCTCGCAGTACTACGAAACGATATCGATCCAGACCGAGTCCTCGAGCAACCAGAACGGCCGGACAGCTTCGTGCGCCAAAACAACGGACCACATCATTCGGATCTATGCCTGTGCAACCATGTGGCACGAGACAGCCGAGGAGATGATTCAGATGTTAAAGTCTGTTATCAGGTGCGTGCGGCACCCTTGGGCACTAGTTAGCACTAGCATCTTTCGTATTCTCACACGTTGCGCATTTTTGTATTTTAGCTTCTTTTTCTGTGCATAATGAATCTATGACGTTCTCCGGAATGAAGCTGCAGTTTTTCCAGAATGCAGCTGACTACACATTAAAGCAAAGCATTCAACAGCCCTTTATGCTGGTGTCAACCATGTAGTATGTGAAGAAGGATGGTAATGACGCCTATGGAACTAATATAAACCACCCACAAAGCCTCATTTGTCGCCACGACAGAAACATGTCGTTCGCGTTAAAACATCGGCACAGCACCACCGCGGTTCACCACCACCAGCGGTTTTCACCGCCGAGTTCATAATGACGCCTTTCATATTAAGGTTCCCCCCCCCCCCCTCCTCATTTCTCTCTTCGCGCTTAATATTTTTTAGGCTGATACATTATTGAACTGTTTGTAATATCTGTGCAGGATGGATGAGGACCAAAGTGCCAGGAGAAATGCTCAAAAGTACCTGCGTATTGTCGACCCGGATTACTACGAATTTGAAGGTACATTTTCAACAACCGTCGCTAATATTACTCGACCGTACTTAAGACTAAGCAAAGAAAACGCTTCTGCAGACACTGTTGAGCACAACACGTATCATGTTTCGCAGAGCACTTATAGATGCTCGTTTTCGTGCTCTTCTCACGTCAGTTCACGTCTTCTTCGACGACGCCTTTGAATTGAGCGATGACAACGATGAAGAGATGGTCGTAAACCGTTTCGTCAAGCAGATGGTGCGAGTGATCGACACAGCTGCTAGGTAAGTGAATTCTCTTTTCGCATCACAACTTAAGGTGTAATGATGCACAACATTCGCCACAAACCTTGAACACATCAATAATGCTCGGAAGTTGGCATTTACTTTCAGTAACTAAGCTTGTTTAAGTATTTCAAACAGAATGCATGCTGTCCTCCCGCAACTGCTGCTTTCAGATTTATCGTCTGAGTAATTTTATTTGTTGATTGATTTGTTCTTAGCCTTTGAATTATCACTCCACTTAACATAAATGTGCTGAGAACTTAACAATAGTCCTTGCTTTTTCTCCTACTTTTTTTAAAAGAAATTAATCGCTAGCAAATTATATTCACTACTGAAGCAAAATTCTTGCCGAGTGTCGCAGATTGAAGCAAGCTTCCTTAGATGTAATATTTCCCAGAACGTCACTCAGCTGCCCAGTTTCCGGAACTGTTACCGGCTTTCGAGCTGTGCGTTAAGCCGAACGGCGTCCTCGAATTATGGGTGTGCATTCACACGGGGGCCGTCAGAAAAACCGCAAGGGTTTACTGAGTTGAGTTGAGTTTAATGGCGCATAACGCATGGGTTCACTATTCGTCAACTGGCGACGTGTGCAAAAAGCTATCTTTGCCGTTTGAAAAGCGGCCAGGTGGGATTCCTAACGCAAGCCCGCTGATTCGAAGTAATAAAAGCATTGACAAGATCGTGGAATCATAGCTGGCTAGTTGGCGATTTGTTTTAGAGTCCGCAAGATGCCTTGCATGTGGTGTTTTTGGGACAGTCAGACTAGCATGTCTGCTCCTGGTACGTCGTACTGCTGTCCGATGGCAGCGAAAGCAGAAAACTACTTGGAAACATAGCCTCTTGCCCTTTGTTAATTCGCCGCTCGGCTCGCAGTAATGTGCACCAGTGCAACATCCGGCTGAAGCCCCCCAAGAAGCTGCCAACGCCGTACGGGGGCCGCCTGGTGTGGCAGATGCCGGGAAAGAACAAGCTCATCGCGCACCTCAAGGACAAGGGCAAGATCAGGCACCGAAAGCGCTGGTCGCAGGTCATGTACATGTACTACCTGCTGGGCCACAAACTCATGGAGCTGCCCGTCGACGTGAGCCGCAAGGCCGTCATGGCCGAGAACACCTTCATCCTCGCCCTGGACGGAGACATCAACTTCCGGCCGCACGCCGTGCAGCTCCTGGTCGACTTGATGAAGAAGAACCGCGGTCTGGGCGCTGCCTGCGGACGCATCCACCCGGTCGGAACAGGTGCGCCTGTCACTGCGCATACATCTAGCGGCCACGAGTTTACTGTATTCTTTTTTGCAAGCTACATTTTCTAACAAACCTGGCGACAAGGTGATAACGAAGACTTGTTTTTAGGAACGACATAATATTCCATTATATTCCAGGACACGCAACGTGAACTATACTTGCCATGCTCCTTTTTATCTGCCTTTTTTAGACACAATTTACTAACGCTATACACTATGATACCCCAACTATAAACTACACAACACAAACCGCCATCACTGCAATGTCTAAGCGGTAGCAAACTATTTGTACGCGATACAACCTAGAAAGCAGGCATGAACTCTCAAGTTGTGAGCAACTAGAAAATTTTACACGTGTATTTCATAGGACTCACTCGAGCAAGGATATTAGTTCAACCACACAAATACGCAAGTAAAGACTATCATGTGTGCCTGTGCTGTTACTAAGCTCTTGCTGTCACAGAACGCTTACTGCACCAATAACAGATTCTCGTATGCCATATTTCAGCTGTTGCGGATGGAGTCGTTCCCGTGAATGAATTATCGTCAAGTGGCGTACGACTGAGGCGAAGTGTACGCGCGTATCCCCTGCAGGTCCCATGGTGTGGTACCAGAAGTTCGAGTACGCCATCGGTCACTGGCTGCAGAAAGCCACTGAGCACATGATCGGCTGCGTGCTTTGTAGCCCCGGATGTTTCTCCCTCTTCCGTGCAAAGGCCCTCATGGACGACAATGTGATGCGGCGGTACACCACCCGCTCGGACGAGGCGCTCCACTACGTGCAATACGATCAAGGTACGACTACTACACCTCGCGCTGACCAATGCTAGGTCTGGCCACTTCGCATCGGGCTGGACATGTCAGCTCTTGTGCAGCGTTCAGACATGCGTTAATTTCACGGTGTGAACGCAGGCAGACATTGGGCTTGTGCAGGGTAGTGTGGATGGTAAATCACGTGGTGTTGCGTGATGCCAAGTGCGAATTTTCATTGCTAGCACATAACCTCAGAAGCAGCCGTTTCATGGGGTGTTTACAAATATGGGTGGCATGATGCCCATGAGGTAGTCGGCAACGATTTTGTCGCACACAACTGTAGTGGTCATTTGTATACACCGCACAACTCGTAATAAATTATGTACAGTGCCCCGCATTTTAACGCAAGCTGCATAGCGTACAAAGGGCGCCTTAAAGGAGGATGCTGTTGAAATGAGGTTGCCTGGCATTTTTGAAGGCAAACCAATGTCTCTGTGAACTGCAATGGACCAAATGAAATGCTCGCACTTACCAATGAGCCAGAACTTAGAGCAAAATAAAGTTTTCTCTGTTTGTCTTGCTCTTACCGGACATGTGCAACTTACTTCTCGCAGGGGAAGATCGTTGGCTGTGCACACTGCTGCTGCAGCGAGGCTACCGAGTCGAGTACAGCGCCGCCTCCGACGCCTACACACACTGCCCCGAAGGGTTCGGAGAGTTCTACACGCAGCGTCGTCGCTGGGCGCCCTCGACCATGGCCAACATCATGGACCTGCTGGGCGACTACAAGCGGACCGTGGCCATCAACGACAACATCTCGTTCCCTTACATCGTGTACCAGGGCATGCTCATGGTGGGCACCATCCTGGGCCCCGGAACTATCTTCCTCATGTTGGTCGGTGCCATGGTGGCCGCCTTCAAGATCTCCAACTGGATCTCGTTCTCGTACAACATCGTGCCCATCCTGCTCTTCATGCTTATTTGCTTCACCACCAAGAACGATATACAGGTAGGCTGCCGCTTCTGCGATCTCAGGGGCCTGAGTGGCACTTGGTGTTGAAATAAAATGGTTTAATTAGATATACATGCCCAGAAAGAAGAAGGCTACTTAAGTAAAGCTACTTGAGCTTAAGTAAAGCTACTTCAGCAAAATAAGTTTTCACAGAGTAATGCTGACATAGCTTCTGAACAAACCCGTGTTTTCCGGCAAGCTGGTAAGGTACCGTTTTGTCATGTGTCATAAGGGCTTTCTTAAAGGACATGAGCGCGATGCATTCATATCAAAGAATTTATCACAAGGTGCACGTACCATGCTGCCTCACATTCCTGTGCCCTTCTTTTCCTCCTGCAGATCATAGTGGCACAAATAATGAGCGCCTCCTACGCACTGCTCATGATGGCCGTGCTCGTGGGTACAGCCATTCAGATATCCGAGGACGGTGTCGGCTCCCCCTCTGCCATCTTCCTGATATCTTTATCGGGTAGCTTCTTCGTAGCAGCACTAATGCATCCGCAGGAGTTCATGTGCATCGTACCGGGCCTGCTATACTTCCTCAGCGTCCCCTCTATGTACCTCCTCCTGATCCTCTACTCCCTGATCAACCTGAACGTCGTCACCTGGGGCACACGCGAGGTACAGACCAAGAAGACCAAGAAAGAGATGGAGGAAGAGCGCAAGCTCGAGGAAGAAATGAAGAAGAAAAAGAAAAAGGGCGGCCTCCTGGGCCTCCTGGACCTCGGGAACAAGAACAACGACGAGAGCCTGTTCGGGCTTCCGGGGCTGTTCACGTGCATGATATGCTCGAACCCCAACAACCGCGAGGAGAAGGTGCATCTGGCCAGAATCAGCGACCAGCTCGACAACCTCAGCAAGAAGATCAGCAGTGTGGAGAGGCAGTTGGAGATTGTGCACGGCGTGCCACCTCAGAGACGCAAGCCTGCAGCGCACGGGCGCAGCTCGAGGCAGTCGGAAGGCGGCCTATCGGTGCTCAACGAGGACGCGGAAGAGGACGGCAACGAATACGGCAGTGACACGTGCGGGTCGCTCAGCGAACAGCTTGGTGAGTGCACGCCGCGTGATTATTGCCTCACATATATATCATTCATAATAAGCTTTGTTTGGTTTGGTTTATTGGTTTATTGGGGTTTAACGTTCCAAAGCAGCTAAGGCTATGAGGGACGCCGTAGTGAAGGGCTCCGGAAATTTAGACCACCCGGGGTTCTTTAACGTGCACTGACATCGCACAGCACACGGGCCTCTAGAATTTCGCCTTCATCGAAATTCAGCCACCGCGGCCGGGGTCGAACCTGCATCTTTCGGGTCAGCAGCCGAGCGCCGTAACCACTGAGCCACCGATGGCTGACTGCTAAACTGTTCGAATGTGCAAATGGTCCCGTCTTGTGCGGATTTGAAAGAAGGCAAAGGTGAATGATACTTCGCATCGTGATAAATTACACAATCAGTAAGCGCGAAATTAAAAAAAATCCGATGTTTGGTTTGGTTTACGGGGGTTTAACGTCCCAAAGCGACTCGGGCTATGAGGAACGCCGTAGTGAAGGGCTCCGGAAATTTTAACCACCTGGGGTTTTTTAACGTGCGCTGACATCGCACAGTGCCCGGGCCTCTAGAATTTCGCCTCAGTCGAAATTCGACCGCCGCGGCCGGGATCCAACCCGCGTTTTTCGGGTCAACAGCCATGTGCCGTAACCACTGAGCTACCGCGGCGGCAAAGTTTATGCTTTAACATCACAGTAAGACGTAGAGACCGGCACTGAACTTTTGCTATAGCGATGAGCGCATAAAGAAACTCTCTAGGAGATCATAATATATAAAATGCCGCGCCGCATTCTTCTTTCATTTGTGCAGAACCACGCCAGGAGAGAGACGACCTAATCAACCCGTACTGGATCGAAGACAAAGAGCTCAAAAGGGGCGAGGTTGAATACCTGCCAGGACCGGAGATCCAGTTCTGGAAGGACCTTATAGAGAAGTACTTGTTCCCCATCGATGAGAACAAAGAGGAACAAGCCCGGATTGCGGCCGACCTCAAGGAACTGCGCAACCGTGTGGTCTTTGCCTTCTTCATGCTCAACGCTCTGTTCATCCTCATCGTGTTCCTGCTGCAGCTCAACAAGAAACAACTCCACGTCAACTGGCCTCTGGGAGTCAAGACAAACATCACCTTCATACCGGACACGTCTCAAGTGGTAATCGAGAAGGAACATCTGCAACTAGAGCCAATCGGTCTCATCTTCGTGATCTTCTTCGCCATCATTATGGTGATACAGTTCACCGGAATGCTGTTCCATCGTTTCGAGACCCTGTCGCACATCTTGGCATCCATCGAGCTGTCCTGCTGCCAGCAGAAGGTGGAGGACGTCAGCGATGACGCGTTCATTGACCGAAACGCCATACAGATCGCCAGGCAGCTACAGAGGCTAAAGGGCATAGATGAAGATGACGACAACAGCGACGAGTACTTGGGTCCTGAGCGACTCGAGCGCCGAAAGACAATCCAGAACCTTGAGAAGCGCCGGCATCAAAGAGCAAGGACTGGGACCCTGGATGTGGCCTTCCGAAAAAGGTTTATGAGCATCAACGCTGTTGATACAGAAGGTGAGCGAAAATTAGTCCGACAATCTCACTGACTAAACCACTCTGACTGTAATCCCTCTTTAATTTCTTCCTCTGCTCGGTGAGGACCGTTGTAAACCACTGGGGCCGATTATATTGGGTATAGTTTCTATCTCAAGCCTAGCTATTGTTGGCTGTGCAAGGGTACGAGCTTCTGTTTAACAAAGCACCTCAAGAAACCGATGCACGTGTATGCTATGAATTTAATTTCGCCGAAATGCGCAAGACGCTGCATTATAACACTCCTCCGTGCGTCGATAATCTTCTGATATGTAAGAACCGTAGGAAGTAGTGGGCTGAGAAAACAGAAAAGCCCATGTTGCCAATGCTCATCGAAACTCGTCAAGACCGTCTTGTTCCACTGTCCCTTGCTCATTTTTTTCTTCATCATATGTGATTTTTGTACTTCTAGTCGTATGAAAACTCGTTA
Source organism: Amblyomma mixtum (assembly GCF_055824585.1). NCBI lineage: Eukaryota > Metazoa > Arthropoda > Arachnida > Ixodida > Ixodidae > Amblyomma > Amblyomma mixtum. The sequence continues at coordinate 83,083,735 of NC_143016.1, read as the reverse complement.
TCAAATTGGATACGCGGTATTTGGGCCTACGATACATGCACAGGCATGGAGCAGTAAAAAAAATAAATGGATGTTTTGATACAAATCTTGTCAGAGTTCAGTCCAGTTGCATCAAGCCGACCACCAAAACAGTGTGTCTTAACTACACGGTATCCCACACGATGTCTTAACTACTCGAGCTTGATTACACTCATATCATTTCAGATTAGATTGGAGGAGACATACGGTACTCCCTTCGTCAAAGATATGCATCCCACCGTGTTTCTTTCTGGGCCATGCAGTGTAACTCGTTTTGCATCGTCAGCGTTCTAAGTCTCTCTACTATACGACAGGAACTAATGCTAGTGGTGGTAGAGAGCACCGCTATACTTTTTAGAAGTATAGCTTTTGGCCTGCATATTTTTATCAAATTCTGTAAATTCACACTGCATACATGGCTTCACAAAGAAGCAGTAACAAAATCAACAGTCATGCTTTAACTCTGCATCTTTGTTAGCAGTCGACTAGAGCTGTGCTCCACGTCATTTCTAGCACCATCACCAATGCCAATACTCTGCGGCCTATGACCTCAGGAGAGGGCGCGGTGTCGTATTTCAATGAGCCGCATTCACAAGTGGGCTTGCAAACGATCAACTAGCGTCTTTTAAGTGTCGTATGTGCGCAAGGTTGCCGTGTGTCAGCAATAGTGAAGAAGGCGCTGATGTATTCTCGTGTTACCATGATGTTTTTACTGCTCTTTAGCAGGACTGCTTTATCACACGCTCAGTGTCATCTAAATGCTACCGCATCTAACCGCCTATACACTCCATCGGTTGACCCGCTTTGCGCTTCAGTGGGATAACAGCCCGCCAATGCATCGGTCCACGCAGGAACACCAGTGCTGAGTGGCCTGCGGCGTTTCAGCCGCAACCGGGACACGCTGCGCGCGCTCGAGGTGCGGCGGAACACGGTGCTGGCCAACCACAGCAAGATGCAGACGCTGGGAGCCAAGAACCAATACTCGGCCGCCGCCGCCGCGGCCGCAGGCAGCGGTGGTCCCCCTGGCATGCGCTCGCGCCACCGCAACAACAACGTTCCCGCCGAGCGCGTGTTTGCCGCCGCCAACGGCGAGGGCTACACCAACGACGCGTACGAGACGACCACGCCCGACGTGGACGCGTCGGCCGCGCGCCAGAGCCTACGGCTGCAGGTCTACAACGACCGCAGGAGCAGCGTGGCGAGCTTCGCCGAGGACTCGGAGAGCGGCGCGGCGGCGGCGCGCAAGCCGCGCCACAGCCACATGTGATCTTGGACTACTTGTAGGAGGGAGAGATGATTGTGTGCGTGTGTTGTGCGTACGTGTGCCTGTTGTGTAAGTACGTGTACTAATGACGGCCCAGCGTGGAGTTAATGCTCAGCGGCGAAGGCCCTCCAGCAGAGTCCTGGCAGACGCCGTCGCCGTCAGCCGTTCTAATACAGGCATGGAAACTAAGCGCGCTTGACTTAGGGAGGGCTCGCTGAACCGAATGCGGCGACTGACGTGCCACTGAAGCGCGTCTTGGCGCAGAGTATTTCACGTGCCGACTGCCGAACCGCGCTCCTGATACAAATGGAGGTGTGACGCCTTCGCTCGTAACCGGTGGCTGATCAGGAGCTTGCAGTCTTCCTCTACAGCGGCTTCTTGATGAACGAGGTGTGTTTATGGGGCGTGTGATGTCGACTTAACGGACTGTGGGCTCAGGCATGTGACCCTGCATTGACAAGCTGCGCGTGTTTTCTTGGGTTCGAAACAATAGAATATATGGTTCCGTGCATCTAAATAAGTGACGTTAGGAGGTGGTTAGCACAAACCATGCAGAAAGGACTAAAAACTAACAGAAATCCAGCACTTTGAAGACTTTCCAGGTATATACTTAATTACGCAACGTGTATTGTAAGAGGGGGAGAAATTATTCTTTTCAATGTTATCCTTTTTCTTTTCATTTTCTCTATTCTACCAGGAACGTCTCTTTAATTTCCATCGAACATTCGGGAATGAATCCATGCTGGTCCAGGACAACTAATTCCCTGTCGAGTACTGAAAAATCAAGTTTGAAGATTAAGCATTGCAGTGGCTGGCGAGTAATCGATGCCGTCACGACAAAGGGACGCGCTTTAATCCTAACCTGCAATGGCAGCAGGTCAAGCTGATTCTTCCTTGACGTTATTAGGCCTCGACTACCTTTTCAAGCCAACTTTGTTGCCCAGAATAACATCCGTCGTTCCGCAGCTTCGGTCAGTCACCGGTTATAAAAGCGGTTACGAAGGCGTATAAGTTCGCTTCTTCGTGCCTCGACAAATCGCCGTTGCAGTGCCAGCCTTAGCAAGTCCAGTAGAGAGGCAACAACCGAATTCACAAGTTTGGTTCTCGGAATAAAAAAAAAAAAAAGCGCGCCGTTGCTTGTGCGCCGAACGTTTAGTGCACCGGTGACATACCACACTGCGCTGTTGCGAGAACGCCTAAACAAATATCTGAGAAAACGAACTTCTCCGAAGCGGGAAAGTCACAAAATAGAGCCCAGTAGACTGTTTCCTGTGCTTGGGACAGACAAGTGAATGCACAAAATTGTTTACGTAAGGACTCCAAGGTTTAAGCAGTGCAGTGTTTTTCGTAACGTTTTCATCATCTGTGACCCACATAACTGCGTTAAAACGCCCCCAGTGTCTAGGTGAAGATTGCAAGGGCAAGCAGTGGGACCGTTTCTCCGGTTATCTGTGACCCGCATAGCTGCGTAGATACGCCAGCAAGAAATTATCTGAAGGAGGAGAGCGAACAATGTTCGGTTTGCGTAAGTGTGCAGTCGGCGTTTGTGTTTGCAAGACAGGATTAAAAAATGGCGCTATCCCACGAGGCTGCGTTTCAAAACAAACAGTGCCGTTGTGACTTTTTAACGATGCTCCCGTGCGCGCGCTACCACTGTTAAAACCCGCACCTACTGAGTGCTCATTTTTTTTGTTTTGTCACAAAGTGCCCAGCAATGCTGGGTAAATAAACTGATCACTGCCCAGAGCAGAGTGTCATTATTGTTACTGTTCTTGCTGTCAACATGTACAAAGATGACAATAGGCTATAAAGGAAGACACATGACTGAGAACTAACAGAAGTACAGTCGCTAGAAAAGCTTACAGTGACAGTAAACTGAAGACGCCTTCTGGTGGCCTTCCTCAGGCGAGGAGTGAGTATACAGTGATCAAAGCTCTGCTTTTTTTTACCGCTCTTTCTTGCCTCGCCACAGACGACTCTATTTAGCTCTTATCTGTGTGTGCCTTATTCTTCTACCTTTCGCACTACTGCCAACAAGACGCAGACATTGCAATTCTCCCAAATGTCTGTGTTAATTCATGAGAGAAGCCAACAGCCACCTGGCAGCCTTGACGCCATAGGAAGCATGAGAGGGTTCTCACACAGCTTCCACCCTCGCCGTTCGATGACGTTCTACGTCACATCAGCGGTAACTCAGGACGTGCTACGTCCGCCGCTTAAGAACGTTGGTGGCGCTGATGAACACTCTCAAGGTTAGGTTATTTGTAAACATAAATACCCCCGAAAGCAGAAGGTTTGACAGCCGTCGCCGTAGCTCAGCGGTAGAGCACCGGACGCGTAATTCGGAGGTCGTGGGTTCGGATCCCACCGGCGGCATGTGGTTGATTTTTCTTCTGCTTTTCTAATCAATTAGCTTTAAGCGATAACATATTCAGTAATATTCCAAATTGAACAGCAGCACAAAATAAATAAATAAATTAAAATTCCCCTGTGCCCCTTGGTTTCTGTGGCTGTTGGCTTCTCTCATATTTATAACGAGCTCCTCATTCCCCTTCCCTTGTTTGCTTATATGTTAATTCATGATACGCAAGCCATTTATAGCCCCTTGACATGCCGGTGAGCAACCTGTCGATAACGAAGGTTATGACTCAAGCTCAGGATCGCGCACCTGACTGATCACCTACCTGGTTCCGCGTTTTTTTCTTCTTTTCGCTGACCACGGGATCACAGTAAGTGCGGTATAGATTGCAGTGCATGCCGCAACACGAGAGGCTATCGAGTTCAGTGCACTATGCACGCCTTCGTTATCGGGAAAAGGGCGCAGAAATTCTGTCGCACAGACAGGCAGGTCGTATGAGAAGCATTCGCTAGGAAATGACGGTTGTAAAGAAGGTGCAGAGGCAAACTTGTAAAAAAGAGACAAAAAAAAAAAAACAGGCGTTTAGTTTGTTTATCAACGTGTGAAATGGATGGTTTCGGACTAACTATGTTTATGCGAAAAAAAGAATACTGTTTTCTGGTCACCTGAAAAGGAGCTACGCTGTGCAACCAGTCAAAGGAAAATACTTTCATCTGTATGGCGACATACATGCAAGGGCGTCCGCAGAATTTTTTGCAGGGGGGGGGCCCCATTGGTTGTTGGCGCCGGAGGGGGGGGGGGGGGGGGGGCATGTTCGTAGCAAAAAGGCACTATTTGCGGTATGAATTTATTTATTTATATATAAATAAAAAATAAGTGAAATACACACATGAAATAAAAATTACAAACAGCAAATTAAAGTGTGGCTAGGAGAGATACATTGCAGTTTATCAACGAAGAAACAATTAAAATTAATAAAAAATCCGAAAATATACTGTCACTTCGTGGAGAAGAGTGCTCAGTATTGCTGCATACGGGTTCTCGACTCACCCGGATTGATGACCAGCACACAGCACAATATGGTCACAAACACGCAACTACAGTCACTCAGTCATCTTCCTTGAACAGCAACTGTAGACTCCACGGATTTTTCTGGGCGAATTGCGTGATTGCACGGGTGATAAATTCATTTCTGTGCTTCATTACTCGCTCTCGGTGCACACTCGTCACACACATTGATTGGAAAAACGGTTGAACGCGCACGTTGAAAACAAAAGATGTCTATACATACAACGAAAACTTATTTACAAGATAAATGCACGCTCGCAGCTTCATACACCTCGCTCCATCTTGCTCGCGCATCCGCACAGTCGAGCAACCGCACGCACACTGCTCGCCGCTCGTAGTTTTCTCGTCCACTGTCTTGGTTGTTCTCAGCTTCGTTGACAAACGGCCACTAAAAACACCGAAGCACAAATACAGAGGCGCGCACACGTGCAAGGGCTTACTTCCGTGCGACTTCCAAGGGGAAGGGACACTCGCCACTCCGGTAGGAAAATTTGTTTTGTGTGTTTTTATGGGGTTCAGAGCCCCAAAACGACTCAGGTTATGAGGAACGGAGTAGTACAGAGCTCCGGATAATGTCGACCACCTGGGTCTCTTTACCGGGCACTGACCTCGCACAGTACACGGGCGCTGTTGTCATTTGAGGCCCAGCCAGAGGTGACAGGCGAGCCAGGCAGGCGCCATCGGGCTGTGTTGACCAAAGGCGCTGGTTTTCGGAGAAGACGCAAGGGACGCTGGTGTGGGGGCGCCTCTGGAGACTGCGTCGCCGTGAACAAAAGATGCTAATCTCCTTTGCCGAAGATTCTGATAGCGGCGCTTCTACCGCACTGCGCTCTCCCGTGGATCGGAGGCACAGCGAGCGGCGGCGGCGCCAACTGATCGCCCGCTTGCCCATGAGCAGCCCGACAAAGCGGGGGTGGACACGGCTGATTTGTCTTTCCCTCCTGAAGAATTCATCGGTGGCCGGCATAACGAAGGCGAAAACAAGATGCACTGTGCACTGTCTGCCTCCGTGTCGCTATCTGTCTAGAGATCAAAGAAACAGGCACCCATTTCAAGACGGCTTGAAACACATGCTCGCCGGTGCCGCTGTATGTCTGCAACAGGTCGGCCTTCAACAGAGCTAACGATGGCGTGGTTTGAAAACGGCATAAAGACGCGTGCCCGGACGCGGCATTTCGCAGATGTGACCCAAAGCGTGGAAGCGGGGCTGCTTTTACCCTTTTGGCTGAGCCCACCACGGCCCCTGGCGTGCGGCCATCACTCACGGTTCGAGGGAGTGATTTTCCAGGGGGGTGCAGCCGCCCCCCCTTGCCCCCCCCTCCGGACGCCCATGCATACATGTATTTAGGCGAACGGCAAATATCTTTGTCGACACTAGGCAGTCTATCTCCTTTTCTTGCTACAGCGAAGGGTGTACTATAAAGAATTGTCATCATCATCAGCCTGACTACGCCTACTGCAGGACAAAAACCTCTCCCATATCTCTTCAATTAACCCTGCCCCGTGCCAGCTGCGGCCACCGTATCGCTGCAAACTGTAGAACTGTAGAACAGGGTGCACAGCTACCATAGTCCTCCATAGAGTCAGAAATAAAATTCCAATAAGAAAGGGTGTCAGGTAGGGAGACACGATCTGCCTGCCTGCACAGCTGCTTGGAAACATAGAAGCCGTTCATATATACACCCATTGGCATGCAGCAAGGCGATGGTTTTTATTCGTGGTTTTACAGAACTGAACATCTCAACGCCATTTAGTTTCCTGAAATATTGTACATCTACACCACACTGTTAGTGCTGCCAGGCACTAAAAAAGTATTTTAATAAATCGCAGTACATTAGAATTTTGGGAGATAATAGAGGGGAGTGTAGCAGCCTGAAAAAGGTCTTTTTTACTACAAAAAATTTCGGAAATATTCAGTAAACCTGGCTCGTCTGTAATGGCTAGGAACTACGCTTGTGAGAAAACGTGATAGTATTCGTTAAAGGCCTCGTTCACCAGAAAATCTGGTGGCGTTGCGAGCGAAAAATTACGAGCATGGCTGTGGCAGGTGGTCCGCATAGGCAGACGGGCCACCTGGGTCACGTGACCCTGCGGCGTCATCACCACCTGCCCACCGTGGCAGGTGGCAGTTAAGTTAATGACTGGTCGGTGCTGATCCGCTGCACCACTGCGCCAGGAGAAGTACGAGGACTCCCAGGGATCTGTGAATGCAAAGTAGAGAATGACATTCTGCATATATGGGCATTAACCCATTGCATTAACGCGTCGTCATACCCTAAGGCTGAGCTCAAGTGTCCCCTCAAATTTTTTTCTTAACATTATTGATTGATGTAAGTTGTACATTGATGTACATTGATGTAAAATGATGTACGTTGATGTAAATGTCCCAGTTTGATGCAAAGGGGTAAGAGGGGACAAGATAATTTTTTTGCAGGATGCAAAGCATTTTTTCGACGCGTTCATGCCCATTTTGAATATCGGAAAATTGTAAGGTACTCTCATGGAAATATTGAAAGTAATGGTGCATTCTTCCTCGTCATTAGGGGCTTTTAGCATACCTAAGACCTATTAGCGTACACGTATACCAGTTTACCGGACCCCTTTTGCGCACGCTCAGTGGCATAAGAGAGATTTAGCATACCGGAGAAGTACAGCGGAGGCATATACCGTTTTTACGTAAGCCTGTTGAGCATGCTCAGTGGTCCTATTCGACTACGCCCTTGTCACGCCCTTGTAAAACCGGTATACGTCTGCGCGAGTACGCCGCCTGTATGATAAATCTCTCTATTGCTGGCGCCAGGCGGGGCTATTGCTCGTGCGGTAAACCGGTATACGTCTATGCTAACACGTATCCGATAGGCTAAAATCGTCTGTCATCAAAAACTCCGTCTCGCTGTCGCAATTGCTGTCGCTGTCAAACAGGTATCTTTGACGTTAAGGATAAACCGCTTACCTGATCTATGAAAACTCCCGCGTATTAGAAAGAATGCAGCATATTTCGCTGGATATGCACCCTATACACAGACGAAGCAGCTCGCTGCCAGATCAGAAAAGAGGAAGTCGCTCAAGCACCGATAACACTACAAATATTCCATGCCTCTTTCATTGCCGTTCGCAATACCGCCAAGAACTAGGATTGTATTTACTTGTTTTCGGGAGATTGGCTCCAAACAAGAATGTCAGAGCTGGCTTATGGGATTTCGCTTTCACTCTAACACAAATGGGGCTAAGGCGGGAACAGAACTGTTACACTAAAGCTTAAATAAAGGCTGAACGCGAAATGCGCTCAGAAACCACTGAACATGAAAATTTAAAGTGGATTAAGGCACTCGCTGTCACCATTATTTCGCAGACGACCTTCTCAATTCCCTTTCATTTACGGTTGCCAAGGTTACCGTTGCGCAGGTAACGACTATTTCGGCCTTTCCCTCTCTTGAGAAGAAGACCGAAAAGTGTACCAGAAGTTTCTCAACAGACAGATGCGTCGTACATAAACCCCATGGAATCCGGCTTAAATTTACCGAGGCGTATCTTTAAGTTGATAACGGCCCGTGGGTACGAGAAAAAGCGTTCTGTTCCCGGCCAGCATTTTATTTTCTCGCGGGAAGATACAACGCTTTCCTTGCGTCATCGTTAGCTTTTCTGCCTTTTGTAGGCGTCAAAGTAACACCAGTTAAGCCTTTGTCGGATAGCTCAGATGGCATAACACGCGTCACCAAAGCTGGCTTTGCATCGCGTGGCACGTTTCCGAGTCTCCTGTTCTTTAGAAGAAGGGTCAGAAGGTCGCTTTATGACCTGCGCATACTTTTCACAAGTGTGCATACTTTTCACAAGTAAAACCATGCTGCAGCAAATCACGAGCGTTGTGCACGCTACGGTCACAATGTCAGGTGGCGGTCAGCCGAGGGCCACATGGGGCGTAGAATACGAATAAAAGAATTGACGGACACCTCCCGTTTACGTACACAGTGTTCGAATGTTTCGAATGTTTATTGGTTATTGTTGCACGGATTCTCTCCGTGCAGGGGGCAGAGGTAAAGACAAAATGTCTGACAGAGCCTCTGCGCTCCCACCGTTCAAGGCAGCATGACGTATCATTCACACACATATTTATAATAAGGGAGTAATTACTCATTGACATCCACCCAAGCGCAGCCATACGACTACAAAGGAAAGCTATACAGCTTTCTCCGAAACTTCGTAGTTAAAGAAAAATTCATCCTAGTCCGGGGTTCGAACCCAGGGCCACCGCTTCACCGGAGCAGTCGCTCTACCAATAGAGCTAACCGGGACGGCAAGCTTATGGTAGGGCGAGAGCGAATTGATCAATAACTCGAAGTGGGAACAGTGTTGGTCAAATGTTTAGGGGAATCCCCCATGGTGGAGTAGATTTGTAATATGGGAGTAATTACTCACTGACATGGTGGACGTCAATGAGTAATTACTCCCTTATTACAAATCTACTCCACTTTGGGGGATTCTCCTAAACATTTGACCAAGACACATATTTGCCAAACATATTTTTAGCACACAGCAGACAGCAACGAAAAATTCGATTATTCAGATCGCATGTCTTCAAAGCATTACACTTTCTTGAACATGATAGATTTTGAAAAGGCAGAAGATACATAAACAATAGGTATTATGTAATAAAAAAATTGGCTTACATCAGAAGTCAACAAAAAAAAAAGAAAACCACACAATTCATTGGTCCGAAAAATAAATAGCATATGCAGTAAATAGATCATTACATAGAAGCATTTCAGAAAAAAACAAGGTTTAAACTGACGTGCAGTGTAAATGCTGAAATAATGGCAAATATATTTCACAAGCGATGAGAGAAATAACATAACATATAACATAAATAAAACACAGAAATTACATAATGTAATGCAACATAGCTGAGGTTACATCTGTTATCAGGGATGAGCGCAAGTTAACAAAATGAGAATGCAATGTTACTGCCCACTAATAGCTTTTTACAGTCCTTTTTGAAGCTGTGGAAGAATTGTGCATATTGTACGCGTTAAAGTGATCACTGTTTAATATATTAATTGTTTGATAATTCAATATTTGCCTTCTGTAAGTAGTTCTTGTGGCGGGCTTAATTTAAGATGGTGTGGTCTACTTACTGGGTATGAAGTGCAACCGTCTACAGGTATTGTGTACAGCCTATTTTTATAAATCCACAGGAGTAGTTTGAAATAAACTTGATCTGCTTTAAGCATGCTGTATTTAATGAAGAGCGGTTTTGCTCGGAGTCCTCGTTTGTCACCAATATAATGTTCACACATTCTCAATATTTTCTTTTGAATCATGATTAGTTTGTTGTAGTTTGAAGCTGTCATAGTTCCCCATACTAGAATGCCGTAAGTGAGTTTTGAATAAAAAAGTGAGTAGTATAATGCTTGTTTCAAACAGGTGGGTAGTATATTTTTTATTTTATACATGCAGCCAGTAACTCGAGATAGCTCACTTTTTAATCTGTTAACGTGAGTATTCCATGTAAGGTCCTCTGTAAACCATACGCCCAAGAACTTTTGCTCTGTAACTTCTTCCAGTAGCGTGTCCTCAAATTTCAGATGAACATAGCAGGGGTCTATTTTATTTGCTGGCTTAAAAATTGTATATTTGGTTTTGCATGTGTTTAAACTCAGTCGGTTGCTGTTAAGCCAACTGGAGAGGTGTATGAGGTAACTGTTAGCTGATGATTCTATTACCTCTTTTGTGGCGCCAGTGAAGAAGATATTCGTGCCGTCAGCATACATTATTATTTCCGGGGAGTTTGGTATTGACGTTATATCATTTATGTATACCAGAAATAAGAGGGGTCCTAAGATTGATCCTTGAGGGACGCCATATTCGACTTTCAATTTTTAAGGCGAAAACCTTTAATGCCTCATCGTTGTAAGCAGGAGTTGTCGACAGAAATGTCACGCTTTTGTGATGCCAGATTGTCGACGTATACATACTGATACCGCAAATATTTTCGGTATCAGTATATATTGCAGTATATTTGCGGTATCAGGACTTGCGAAGACCGCAAATATTTTTCTACCTTTTCTTTTTTAGGCCACGAAGGCATTATTGCGGAGTATCGTGACGTACCCCAAAAAACACTCATTCCACAGCGAACGCTTTATAAGCCAAAAGAGTCCGCCGAAGCCTGCGCCCGTAAGGTGACTTCACTGCCGCAGCTAGGAAATTTTTGCCCCATACAATGAAATGCCGTGAGAACGCGTACACACGATTACACGCATATCGTAACCCTTTATCACTGTCACCGCCTTGCACGGGTGATAGGATTCCGCGCGCTACAAAGAGGGGATACAAGGCCGGCCGAGAGATTGTCGCCTCATATACTGCGATGTTTGGTACGTGTCTTCACCGTTAGGCATTCAGTCTCTTGACGAGCCAGGAACATGAAGGTGATAGAGGGTCATCGCGCTCCACGGGCTTTTTCTGAGGCTACGCTGAGGACTCCACGCTTTATATCTAACACCTCGCCTGCCGTCCGAGTGCCTCGCGAGCTTTCCTGACTTTGACGCATCGACAGTTGGACTGCCACTATCGTAAGTAATACGTTTTGCACACTTATCCAGCTGCTGATACAAAATCGGGCCCATCGGATTTCGATATCCCATCTGTACATCTTCGCGCCTGTCTGACAATTAATGTTCGTGATTTGCAGTGCGAACGGGCTGTTTGCAACTAGTAATGGGGACAACATGAACGCTGTGGTTTGTGCTTTGCGGTGAACTTTGTACTTGAATGGCCGAAGTCCCTGCTCAAAATTTTGTGCGCTGGAAGCAAAAAAAAAACGATGAAATTAGTGTTCGCGGCGCGGCATAACCTATGCGTCGGCAAGAAAGTGATCATCGTTATAATGATGAAAAAATTAGGAGTCACTTTGGCGACTAAAGTGGTGCAAGGCGAAAGCCTGAGTACAGCATTCTGCCACGAATGTGGTTGTGAATGATGATTCAAGTGCTGCCAGCGAATGACGCGTCCATTGGCTGTCTGCGTGTGTTACTGATGTGTGGTTAACATGTTAAGCTTCGCCTGTAAGAGTGGAACGCGACAGCGTCTTGCAACGCTGCCAGGGAGTCCACAGAACGCCATCGCCAATTCGGCTGTACGCCTTGCTGGACGGTAAATTTATTTTTTGAGGAAAGGAAATGTATCTCTCTCGCATATCTGGGTGGACACCTGCACCTCGCCGTAAGGGAAAGGGGGAAGATGGGAGTGAACGAAGACGCCGTATTAGCTAGACGCGCCTTTGTTCATTCCAAAACCATTCAGCTGGCATTACGGAGTGGCTAGCGTGCTCGTATCGCACTCCGGAGACCCTGGTTCGATTCCCCAACTCGACCAATTTCGTTCTCGGTTTTATTGATTTATGCGGTCTAACTAGAAAGGTTAATTAGGCTTTTTCATATTTATGTTATTATATTTCTATCCATCTTGTTCTGTCATTCACCTGTCAAATGTTGGAACTGTCTAGGATGTTCGACACAACGTATATGAAACGAGCAACGTCGAACTGAGTGGGGAAGTGCGTGGTGGTGGAGCGAACGCGGCTTCGTACTTATCTGTTTTTTTCAGCACCGTCTCCTTCCGCGGACGCTGTTGTCGCTGCGACGCGCGTCCTTCTTTTCTTTTCCTCTTTCTTCTGACCTCTTCATTCTCCTCTGTCTTAATTAGGCTACTTGATTAATTAAGCAATTAACTAAACTCAGTCCCACTTACTTGGAGCATCACTATACGATCCCTTTGATTGGTTGCATGGTTACTAGCCAAAGTACAATTGGCCCCATTTGAAATTCGCGCACTGTGACGTCACGAGCATTTCGACCAATTGAAAAACGTGACATTTTCTGTCGACAAATCCTGCTTACAACGACGAGGCATTAAAGGCTTCCGCCTTAAAAGCTCTACGTGCTATTGGAACGGCGCTCAACGAACTGATGTCAGCACCGGTGGACGGCAGGACCCCGACACTCCACGGGTTATCTTCGCTAACACTGAGTTCATTGATATGAAGTAATTAACATGCTGAAGTCGTTAGGTATGATGACTGGACACTGCAACACTGTCAGACGCGGCACTGGAGAAGGCGATAGGTCACTCCCGCGTGTCTTTTGCGTAATAAGCGCACGAACGCGTTTAGTGGTCAGAGAATTTTGCCGTGGCATCAAAGCATGTCCTTGGGACTGAAGAATCTGAGCAGTGATCCCTGCTGAGGGTAGCGGGAGATAGAGCCATACCCCACTACAACAAAGCGACCTTGGACTGAAGAAATTGCATTGAATTTTATGCGAAGCATATTATTAGAGGTACACTACAGCCCTTCGCCGTGGTTACGCGCCGTGCACACCACGTGGTACAGTGACGTCACACCACGTGACATACCACGTGACACATGACGTCACGACAGAGGAAGACGGAGGTACACTACAACCCTTCGCCGTGGTTATGTGCCGTGCACACCACGTGGTACAGTGACGTCACACCACGTGACATACCACGTGACACGTGACGTCACGACAGAGGAAGACGGAGGTACACTACAGCCCTTCGCCGTGGTTACACGCCGTGCACACCACGTGGTACAATGACGTCACACCACGTGACATACCACGTGACACATGACGTCACGACAGAGGAAGACGGAGGTACACTACAACCCTTCGCCGTGGTTATGTGCCGTGCACACCACGTGGTACAGTGACGTCACACCACGTGACATACCACGTGTCACGTGACGTCACGACAGAGGAAGATGAGGGTCCACCTCGCGCCGTCGCTGTGGTTGCACGCCGTGCAGACCACGTGGTACAGTGACGACACACCATATGACATACCACGTGACACATGACGTCACGACAGATCGCCGTCACGCGCTGGGAGAGGGAGAACGATGCCATCGCACAGACACCGGAATGTCCTCGAGCGGCATTCCCGCGCATTTCGAACGCGCGTTCACACTCGGTGTAGGTGAAACGCTCGCTCCACCGGGCAGGCGGACGCGGCTTCCGTGGCAATCCAGGCGCCCACCCAACGCGCGTCTCGGGGTTAGTCGGCGTTCCGCTGTAGCCATGCCGTTGTCTTCCCCCACGACGGAGGCTTCTAGTGGTTGTATTAAAATGACCAAGTATTCAACCAAGGAAAGCCATGTATTACCAAGCCTAGCCATGAATATGCTTCGCATCTGACCAGGGTTAACCAAGTTAAGCCTCAGCCATTTTTTTAGACTTTAACACTCTTTGCGCATCGAACTGCCGCACTTCATAAAAACTATAAGCATGAAAGGGGGTGTAAGGTATCGGTAGTGCGTGCGGGGTCATTACTACCGCTAATTCTTTCTCAGTGCCCCGCAGCTGCCTTCTTCAATGGACCCCCCCCCCCCCCTTCCTCGACGGGACGGGACGGGACGGTGGGGCGCGCTCGAAGGGAAGAATGACATTTCTTGGAACGATGCGCGCGCGCAGGCGCCGGGCCGCTCGGGCGTCCATCGCCCCTTGGGGCTGATTCGCGCCGGCTAGGCTAAAGAGCGGTGAAAGCTATGTGGCTGAGGGGCCGCCACACGTCGACCCCCCCTTGTCTTAATCCCCTCGTCTTGGCGGACACCAGATATGCGACACAAGCTCGCGACGAACGTCTCGTTCGAAAAGTCTGCAGGATTCCTGAGAGGATTAAGCACTGCCGGACGGAACGGCGTCAGGGCGCCGTTGACGAGGGGGCAAAAGAGATGAGGAATAGCCGGCGACAGCGCGTCTAGCCGCGAGCAGCGTAGGCCCGAGTTGGGTGACGCTACGGGTATCGGTGAGGCGCCGACTAGCAGCCTTGGGAAGGCTAAGTCGCCTTGGAATGCAGGTCTGAGCTCGCAGCGTCAGCTACAGTGGTAGCTGCCCGCTTAAGCCCGTTAATCCCGAATTCCGAGACGACGCCAAAGTCGAGGGTCATAGGGGAAACCGCCGTCACGTGCTCGCACGAGTGTGTTTTGTGTTTGTGTTTACTTTTATTTTGGAGGGAGAATGTTCTACCCCGGACATGCTGGCACTGGCTGGCACGACTGTGCGTTTGTTTGTTTTTATTTTTTTTTTGCAATGGAGAGGGTGTTTTGCCCTACGGAGGCTAGAGGGCTGGCCATGCTCTCGAGAAACCAATCATGGGAGCAGTGTCACATGATTGGGTGCTACCAAATGTGGGCCGGGCCTTTAGGTCTTTAAAACCGGGCCCCGGAGCCGGAAAAAGGGTTCTGGGCTAAGGTCAGGTGCTATGCATCTTCGGCTACGCCGAGTAGGGGCCTCCCCTAGTGTTAGCCAGTTCCACCTTTTTGTTGTTTGTCTTTTTGCTGTTTAATGTTTCTCCAGTGCCTAACTTGTATGTGATTGTAAATATCTGTACATAAACTTCAAGTATTCGCCTTATCAGTTATCCCTGCATCGTAACTCATCTTGAGACCGTCTCTGACGGGGCACCCCTGGTGCGAAGAAAAGCTTCAGTTTTCAAGTTAAACAAACCGCCTCTGGCGGGGCACCCCTGGTGCAAGGAAGGAAGATAAAGAACTTGTGTGAAACTTTACTGGCGCAGTCGACAGGATCCTGCGGCCATCGGAAGTCGGCGCAGGAAGAAGACTGAAGGCAGGGAGAAAGGCGACGACCAGGCAACAGGTCAGCTTTCGAGAAAGGACCTGCGGAGAGATGGCAACCAGGAGAAGCAGCGCGTCGAGTCGGAAACTCGACGGTCACCGGCGGGTCGAAGCAAGGCGACAGCAGCGGGCACAGGAACAGCGGCGTGCGACAGCTCATCGCAGCGCGCAGTGAAAGTGGCGGTGGACTCCGACACCAGGAGGCTGGCAATGCGGATCGACGCATCGAAACCGTGAGTTTCCTTGGTTGCATTGTTCTCGTCCCTGTGCATGTGTTCGAGCCGGTAGGACAACAGACGTCGTTATGGAGGGTTATCCATGGCGACCCTCACTCGATGGGAGGTGCCAAGTAGAATTGGCGAAGGCGCGCTTGGCGTACTTTGAGGCCAAACTTGCAAAGGTAAATGGCGGAAAGACGCTGCTTCGCGAGGAAAAACCTCAGGACGTTAAGTCCGTCTTGAAGGCGTTAGAGGCAAAGCGCCAGCAGCTAGAGCTCGAGCTGGCTGAGCTCAAGGGGGTTAGGAGGGCTAGTGAACTAGCCAGGGGAAACTACTCCGAGTCCAGACAGACTGCGCTGGAAGGCAAAGGCTTGTGCTCGCCGAGCACAAGTGAAGGAAGCAGCAGCCAGGTGGCTGTAAACAAGCAGCCGGCATGCGGGAACACCTCGTCGTTCGAAAAGGCCGAAAAAAAGGCAGGAGGTGAGGGCGAGATTCCTGAGGGGCGCGAAAATATCACAGCTTTTCCGCCGCTACACGCGGCTAGCAACGAAAAGGAGCAGCCAAATTCCGATGTTTCGGGGGCAATCGAGACGAAGCTGTCCGATAACAAGCTGGACAGCGGCCTAATTCCTGCAGGCTCGATTGCTGAGTTGGGGACCTCCGACACGGAGCTAGTGACAGCAGGAAATATAACGTTGCCGCAACGACACATTATGTCAGGCATAGGGCATGAAGTGCCCCATAGCGTTAGTGATGACAGGAACATTCCCTCCGAGGCAGAGAACGAAGGTGGGCCTGATGGGCCGACCGGACCGGGCGCCGCGCAGTTCTTGAACGCACCCGACGGGTGTCACACCAGGTCCTTCGAGGACAAGGAGATGCGTAGCGACTTGCCAGAAGGCAAATTCAAGTCGAATGACTGCGAGGGGGCTCATGCAGCCCCAGAATTAAACGATGCTACGGAGCCGGCCAGCGCCTACAATGCAGGGAGCGGAAATTTCGATACTTGCCCGTGCAGGAACGAGGCAAATGGCTCCAAGCGAGGCAAAGTGGCAGAAGGCAGGGGCTTGGCTTGCAGATTGATAGTCGATACGAGGAACAGTACGTTCCGTGCTACAGGTCGCAAAATCAAGTGTAGCAAGACGGACCGTACTGGTACGGTTGGACGGGGCAGGGGCTATGTCCCTTACGCCGCACGCGGTGCGTACTTGCGCGCCGGAGAGCGCATGCCTTCAGGTGCGTTGTGTAGTCAAGGTTTTGGACCTATCAAGGACCAAGAAGTTTTCGATCCTGGAGGGCAGCAGCTTTTGAATTCTCGCCCCGTGGCGTCATCAGCCTAGTGAGCTGAGTGACCGTCAGGCGTTGGCGTTAATCGGGTTGATTAACGCGTAGCGGCTCGAATACGCACAGGGACACTCGGTGCGACTAAGGAGGCTCACGTGGCCACCTACGGCCATCGTACGAGTGCTGCTGAACGCTCCAGTTGCGAGTGTCTGTGTGTGTGTGTGCTCGTTCGCGAGCAGGACGACGGTGTGCATGCAGATGGACTGGGTACAGCCTATCAACATGGACTGCGTTTTGCGGCGCACAGCAGGCATGCCACTGTGTGTAATTGTGCAATTTGCTTATGTTGTATTGGTGCCCGTGTGCATTTTGCTTTTAGTTTTGTTGGGGCAAC
The DNA here is from genome assembly GCF_055824585.1 of Amblyomma mixtum. Taxonomy (NCBI): domain Eukaryota; kingdom Metazoa; phylum Arthropoda; class Arachnida; order Ixodida; family Ixodidae; genus Amblyomma; species Amblyomma mixtum. The sequence goes on along the minus strand of NC_143016.1, from coordinate 83,066,476 downwards.
TGGTCGCAGCGCGACGGCTTGGACTTCGGTCAATGCGCTGGATTTAAATGACTGAAACGCGCATTTGAATGTGTACATGTTCTTTATGTTCCTCGTCCGGCGAGGGTTTTGTTGGTGCAAGTGCTCACGTAATTACTAATTAAGTGCAGCACTACAGTATGTCACCCGCAGGGTGGTGTCGTGACAGATACCGATCCCTATTGTTTGTAATTCTAAAAGTGCCATTTGAGCCCTTTTTAGAATCTTGGAAAGGGCGTGTAAGGTATCGGTAGTGCGTGCGGGGTCATTACTACCGCTAATTCTTTCTCAGTGCCCCGCAGCTGCCTTCTTCAATGGACCCCCCCCCCCCCCCTTCCTCGACGGGACGGGACGGGACGGTGGGGCGCGCTCGAAGGGAAGAATGACATTTCTTGGAACGATGCGCGCGCGCAGGCGCCGGGCCGCTCGGGCGTCCATCGCCCCTTGGGGCTGATTCGCGCCGGCTAGGCTAAAGAGCGGTGAAAGCTATGTGGCTGAGGGGCCGCCACACGTCGACCCCCCCTTGTCTTAATCCCCTCGTCTTGGCGGACACCAGATATGCGACACAAGCTCGCGACGAACGTCTCGTTCGAAAAGTCTGCAGGATTCCTGAGAGGATTAAGCACTGCCGGACGGAACGGCGTCAGGGCGCCGTTGACGAGGGGGCAAAAGAGATGAGGAATAGCCGGCGACAGCGCGTCTAGCCGCGAGCAGCGTAGGCCCGAGTTGGGTGACGCTACGGGTATCGGTGAGGCGCCGACTAGCAGCCTTGGGAAGGCTAAGTCGCCTTGGAATGCAGGTCTGAGCTCGCAGCGTCAGCTACAGTGGTAGCTGCCCGCTTAAGCCCGTTAATCCCGAATTCCGAGACGACGCCAAAGTCGAGGGTCATAGGGGAAACCGCCGTCACGTGCTCGCACGAGTGTGTTTTGTGTTTGTGTTTACTTTTATTTTGGAGGGAGAATGTTCTACCCCGGACATGCTGGCACTGGCTGGCACGACTGTGCGTTTGTTTGTTTTTATTTTTTTTTTGCAATGGAGAGGGTGTTTTGCCCTACGGAGGCTAGAGGGCTGGCCATGCTCTCGAGAAACCAATCATGGGAGCAGTGTCACATGATTGGGTGCTACCAAATGTGGGCCGGGCCTTTAGGTCTTTAAAACCGGGCCCCGGAGCCGGAAAAAGGGTTCTGGGCTAAGGTCAGGTGCTATGCATCTTCGGCTACGCCGAGTAGGGGCCTCCCCTAGTGTTAGCCAGTTCCACCTTTTTGTTGTTTGTCTTTTTGCTGTTTAATGTTTCTCCAGTGCCTAACTTGTATGTGATTGTAAATATCTGTACATAAACTTCAAGTATTCGCCTTATCAGTTATCCCTGCATCGTAACTCATCTTGAGACCGTCTCTGACGGGGCACCCCTGGTGCGAAGAAAAGCTTCAGTTTTCAAGTTAAACAAACCGCCTCTGGCGGGGCACCCCTGGTGCAAGGAAGGAAGATAAAGAACTTGTGTGAAACTTTACTGGGGGTATTGTGAAAAAAGAAAGAATCATACATTAACCCACATATACCTAAACACCCGTAAATCGAAAAAAAAAATTTCAATATAAAATGTTTATTTAACTTCGGAGCTCAGGATAATCCTTGTATTGATAAAAGTGTGTGTCACAACGACGACTTTTCAACCGTATTACAATGATTGGTTGGTTGGTTTATGGGGTTTAACGTCCCAAAGCGGCTAAGGCTATGAGAGACGCCGTAGTGGAGGGCTCCGGAAATTTAGACCACCTGGGGTTCTTTAACGTGCACTGACATCGCACAGTACACGGGCCTCTAGAATTTCTCCTCCAAAGAAATTCAACCGTAAGGACTCTAGGCATATGCACTTTACCTTTTCAACCGTAAGGACTCTAGGCATATGCACTTTACCTTTTGGTGCGGTAAAACTTTAAACATTTGGCATTGACTCTGAGGTCACATTTCTCACCACGTTGAGTGGTTTTCCCACGACAGCGTAACAATCTTGCTTGCTGTTCTTGCGGAATGACAATGTGGTTGATGCGGTCAAAGATGCTCACAACTTCCAGAGGGAGACTGGCGGATATTATTGAGTATAGAAAGCTAAACCCACACAACGCAATGCTCGCACAGAAAAAAAAAAGTTTAGAGCGCTTTGAACCTACTCTAGCGGCCGCAAGCGTTATACAGTAAACCTTTAGATGTTAGATGTACTTCGTAAAAATGTGGTTCCCTACATGCAGGACACTAGGCAGATATATGTTAACTGTGCTCTTGGCATTCTTTTCTCTCTCTCTCTCTGTTTGTGTGTGTGTGCACAGCAGAACGCAGTACATCGTAGAAGCCGTCGCCAGAGCGCTTGTAGCTTCCCCTCCACTGCGGTCGGTCAATCAATCAATAAATCAATCAAATTTATTTGCATCAATCAAGGTGATGCTGGTAGCACGATCAAAAAGCCGACAAAGTTGTTGGCTTGACAGGGCTCACGCTCCCGACTAACTTACTTGTTTCTGCGGATCTCAGCTCACCGTGCGCCTACGAACTGCAAACGCCCCTACATGCAAGCTGTCAGTGCAAAGATCATTTGCAGCGTTTCACTGAATTGCCATCTTGCTCCTAGAGCTGGTTCCAAGCGACGGGATAGATGTCAGCCACCCGCCTTATCACCACGCCTGTACTATTGTTTCTTGTAGTGCGTCATTCGCGATACATGTACGATATGCGTGACATTTCGCGACCCGGACATTGTCCTCAAATACCTACATTGATGCAATTGTATCAGATTGAAGGAAAGGGGTAAGAGTGGACACGATAATTTTTTTTTGTGAGGGGAAAGCCTTTAATGCCTCATCGTTTCGACAGAAGGCTGTCAGAAGAAGCTTGTCAGCAGATGTGTCACGCTTTTGACGGGTGTCCACGGAGAATGCGAGACAGTTACTGCGTAATTTCCTTTCCTCAAATACAATTTTCATTTTATTCATTACGGCCCCTCTTTCTCTTTCTTCTTTCACTCCCACTTCTTCCCTTCCTGTACAAACGGATGACGGGTGTCCACTGAGATATATGTGAATGTTACTTCCTAATTTTCTTTCCTCAAATACAATTTTCATTTTCTTCATTACGGCCCGTCTTTCTTCTTTCACTCCCACCTCCTCCCTTCCTGTACGGTGCAGTTCAGGTGTCCACCGAGATGACAGAGATTTACTTCGCCATTTCCTTTCCTCAAAAGCTCTGCGTTCAAAGGGAAAGGCATCGCACCGAACGGGCGATGGCGTTCCTCCGTAGAATTGAAAATTGGTTTTGGAGGAAAGAGAATACGCAGTAACTGTCTCACATATCTCTAAGGACACCCGAACCGCGCCACAGAGGAAGGGATAAACAGTGGGACCAAAGAAAGGGTTTATGGTTTTGAGTTTTGTTTAACGTCCCAAAGCGACCTCAGGCTATGAGGGACGCCGTTGAGAAGGGCTCCGGAAAATTCGACCACCTCGGGTTCTTTAACGTGAGCACACATCGCACTCTACACGGACCTCTGTAATTTAGCCTCCATCGAAATTCTAGCCGCCCGCCTCGTCAGTTGTGCTCATGCGCGGAGTGTCGTCAGAGATGCGGCAGGAATAAACAGGGTGTCCAGGCTAACTTTAGCCAAGGGTTAAAAAATAAGATATTTGAGGTAGGCCAGGGAAACCACTTACATACACCCAACAGCCGACTTGCGCATCTAAGCAATTTTTTGTATTATTATTGATTAAGTAGTAATTAAGACAATTTTTCTAAATGCGTAAATATTGACTTTAGACAGAAAATGTGAATAGCAAAGTTGGAGCGCACCATCAGAAACCCCCATTCCATTTATTTGCGATAAAGAAAGCCTCACGTGTATCTTTTTTTCGAGCTCCGAAGGAAGTCCGCAAAATACAAAAAAAAATAACGTGACTAGCGCGCGCGCCACGATTGTGCTACACTCAATCCTCGCTTGAGTGAACGAAATCAGTTGCTGGTATGGCGCGACGACCCCCTTGTTCCGGCAGGCCGATATGTCGACGGTGGTTACGACGGCCGCGCGAGCCGGTCTGCTATCGTGACGGTGCAAGTTGCGCCGCAACCACCGTCGACATATCGGCCTGCCGGAACAATGCTCTAGGCACGAATTCGTTGGTAGGTGTATGTAAGTGGTTTCCCCGGCCTACCTCAAATATTTTATCTTCTAACACTTGGCTAAAGTTAGCCCGAACACCCTGTATATCACAACGACACGGACGGAGCCTGTGGTGCAAATAGACAGCTCGGAGGAAGGTAGCGCTCGTCGTACGAACGAAGGCAGCAGGAGGCGGCAAGCCGAGGAGACCGGGGAAAAGCGCGCTAAGCGTCTCGATAAGCGACGTAAGGACGACGCGGCTAGAGGGGCTCGCTCAGCCAACGACAGTGCATCCATGACGACAGATGACGATGAATCGAGTTCTGCGTCTCTGAAGAAAGCTAGACTCTCGCTACTCTACTAGGTTTAACTAGAGATAAACCACAGCCATTTTTTTTATGCGTAGCATATTGCAATCACTCAGTTCAGCCCTTGGGCGCGGCCGGGCAGCCACCAAAGTGGCGTCACGTGGTTTGGTGACGTGACGTCACCAAACCACGTAAAAAATAAAAAGAGAGAAGAAAAAAGAAAAAAAAGGACGGCTGAGCATGGTGGCGGTTGCCACCACCCCGTTTCAAAGGAGGCGCTCCTATCCATCCATCCATCCATCCGGATCCATACCTCACGGAGGAAAAGCTGCTGAGAAAATCGAGTGCCGCCAAGCAATACCTCGCGCAAAAAGACCGCGCAATATGCAACGCATCCTTGGCTTAACCAAGCTAAGCCTGGGCATTTTTAAAGCCAACCCAACTGAATATTGACTACAGTGTCCTGAAATGGACTGAATACTTTCTTCTAAACCGATCGCAGTTCGTTTCCACTAAATATTAAACCCACCTTTCAGTGAGTTTACTCGGGTATACCAAAGGGGTCAGTGCTTGGACCCGTTTTGTTTCTCATTTAAAAATTACGTCCCATCCATTGTGTCATCTAACATTCACCTATTTGCAGACGATTGCCTTGTTTTTCGTGAAATAAAATCAATCAACGATGCTAACCCTCTTCAACGTGGTCTCTCTAAGATTTCTCATTGGGGAAATGAATGGCTTATGGAACTCAGTACTAAGAAGTGTAAGATTATGCGAATACCAAGACACGCTAGCACTCCACCTGCGTAATAATAATAATAATAATAATAATAATAATAATAATAATAATAATAATAATAATAATAATTAAAACATTTATTTGAAAAATGACATTGTACAAATGCGAGCCAGCACAAACCAACAATGGGCTTGTGGGGCAGTGCTCGGCAGAATGGAGCGAGAGGCAGAGAACGGCATAGTCAATCAATACTGCACAATAATCAGAATAAAACTAAGGAAAGACAGTAAGAAAGGACGGGGGAAAAAAGAAAAAAAAAGAAGAGAAACAAAATTACACATACAAATCAAAGATAGCAGATTCCACTTCTTTCCGAGTGCTGAAAGATAAAACATTATCTGGCAGGTCATTCAACACATCTGGTACACAAAAGCCCGGACACGTTTACCATATCTTGTCCGTACTCTGGGCAAGGTAAAGCGGTCGCGTGGACGTAATGCTCTGGCGGGGACATACGGGAGGCAGAACTCATTGTTCCATATATACATAAGGATTACAGTTTCTTTGAATGATAGCCTGAACGAAGGCATGTGCGAGCATGAAAAATGACTGGAATTGTTAGTAATGTGCACACCATACATCACTGCCCGAATTATAGATTTTAGTAAAGAATTAACTTTGTTGCGCCAAAACACTGAACACAAATAGAAAGAGCAGATTCCATATCGCAGCACACTGTACGTCAATGCATGTGCTATTGTTTTTCTTATGTAAATGTTTATGTATTGTTTTCCTTATGTAGTACCTAAATAACGTCCCTTTAAAAGCAGCCACTACATATAAATACGTAAGTGTCCACATCTCTGCTGGCTTCACATGGACGCGCCATATTGAGAGCATTACTAACAGTGCTAACCACATGTTGGGCTGCAGCCACCGCGGTGACTCAGTGGTTATAGCGTTCGGCTGCTGACCTGAACGACGCAGGTTCGATTCCGGCCGCGGCGGTCAAATTTCGATGGAGGCGAAATTCTATATGACCGCGTACTGTGCGATATCAGTGCACGTTAAAGAACCCCAGGTGGTCGAAATTTTCGGAGCCCTTCACTATAACGTCCCTGATAGCCTGAGTCGGTTTGGGACGTTAAACCCCCATAAACCTTAAGGATGTTGGGCTATGTATGCCATAGCCGAAACTTTTATAAAGCCCCGTCTTCCTTGAACCTGTCACTTTACAAAACACTGATACGTTTTAAACTTGAATACACAGCTTCCAATTGGCATCCTCACCACGAAAAAGTCACTGCCTCGCTGGAGCAGGCCCAGAATAACGCTGCTCGTCTAATCTTGTCCAACTTTAAGCGTACCGCGAGTGTAACAAGTACGAAAGCCAACCTTTCTTTGCCACTCTTAACATCCGGAACATCCGGCCGGAGGGTAACTCGTCTGGGCCTTTTTCATGAGCTGTACCATCATTCCACACGACGCGATGCCCTCATTACTACTACAAGATGCTTGCCACACCGCATTGATCATCGTCTGAAAATTGGGATTGAAACATGCAACACCATGTCCTTTCCTCACGCATCACGTGGATGGAACCACCTTCCCGCAGACCCTTTTTTCGAACCACACTAGCTAACATTGTATAACAGGAGGATGAAAAATACTTTGTTTTGTAACATTCTCTGCATTTGTTTATGCATTTTGTTGGTTTGGTTTATGGGGTTTAACGTCCCAAAGCGACTAAGGCTATGAGAGACGCCGTAGTGGAGGGCTCCGGAAATTTCGACCACCTGGGGTTCTTTAACGTGCACTGACATCGCACAGTACACGGGCCTCTAGAATTTCTCCTCCAAAGAAATTCTAGCCGCCGCGGCCGGGATCGAACCCGCGTCTTTTGGGTCAGCAGCCAAGCACCATAACCGCTGAGCCACCGCGGCGGCTATGCATTTTGTCATTTGTAACCTGGCGCTGAATGTTATATTCGTATAGTAATTTGTAGCAGAACTTTTTTTCTCGGTGTTAAGTTGCATTCCAGAACGCATACACCACTCATCAATAGCCTGCAGGTTTCCTTGTAATACTGCGTGGTTAATTTGACGCTGTAATTTCATTAAAAACCGCGCAATCATCCGCAAACAATCGGACAGAAAGGTCATCATAAATGACGTTTGCCACTGAAGCGGTGGCCTTGTGGTAGAGCATCCGCCTCGCATTCGGGAGGTGCTGGGTTCGATCCCCAGCGCAGCCGGGTACCCACCGGTTTTCTAATGGGTAAAAGATTTCCCTCGGCCTGGTGCTCAGCTCTTCTAGGGTGAGATGCTTGGGAAAGGGTCTTAGACCACAGCTGGAATGCTGGCAAAGTGCTAGCACACTAGAACAACAGCGGCCCCAAGACAGTGCCTTGGGACACACCAGAAGTCACGGACAGCATTAGGAACACTGCAGAATTTCAACAAACTGCTGCCTATCTCTAATGTAGGCACTAATCTATTGCAGAGATACAAGAGGTAATTAAGGCCGACAGAGTCCAACTTGCGCAATTACTTTCAATGCAGCACTTTATCGAGGGCTTCATAGAAATCGAAAGCCTTCATCTAGCTCGCCGTTCATATATAGTATTCGCACAGTAGACATGTGTTTCCTGAAACCTTGCTGATACAAAGATAACAAGCTGCGGCTTTCTAATTCCTAAGAATTATCGGATGTGGGAAGCGATCATATGGTATAAGAGCTTACAGCACTCGTGATTGAAATGGGGCGGTAATTTCGGAGAGAGAAATGATTGCTGTTTCTGCGAACGGGAACTGCACGTGCTTCGTGCCTGTCATGAGGTACTTTACCTGTGCCAAGCGATAAGTTGAAGATATCTGTCACAAATGGAGAATTTGGTATGCCATCATGAGCCGCAGGTTTTTTTTTTTTTTAGTATCGGGTTTTAAAAGAATAGCTATGATACCTTCTTGAGTGACCACAGGTTCATTTGTGCCTACACACTGTGCAGTCAGACACTGGAGCTTTCTTCAGCTTCAGTTAATACACTCTGGAAGTAGTCGTTGAAATGTTCTGCGATTCGCCGGGGATCGATTATTGTTACATCTCCGATCTTGATTTTATTAATTTACCTTTTTCTTCCATTCGGGTGGCACCAGAATTGTACTGCGTCGCCTTTTATGAATGAATTAAGACGTCGAGAAAAGTAATTACTCCTGGATTCACTAACTTATGCTAACACCTCTTGCCTCAGTTCATTGAAGCGCGATGTTATCGTGCTATGGTGTCTTCCCACTTTCTTGATCTTGCGTTTCGTTTTAATAATGTCGCGAGTAATTCAGGGACTGAAAAGCCGGCTGCCAACATTTTTTTTTGAGGGCACATAGTTGCTAACACTAAACCTGATGACGCCGCAAAAGTTTTTCCAGGAATTGTGAACAGGATTCACTACATAGTCATACTACATGTCCAAGTAGCCAATTATTGTATCATCATCTGCCCTGCAAAAGTCTGACTGCTCTTAAGTTTTTTTTTGCTATCGAGTCCGATTTTATTACCGCCTTAAAGGTATCAGCTTGTGGTCAGAAATTCCTAGCTGTACTGAGATATTTATTCTATAAAATAATATGCATAAATAAAAGATCGAGAATAGATGTCCCGCGAGTGCATTCACGCATGCTCTGTTCCAAGTTAAGATAGAACATCATATCCAGTACTGCATCCGCTGACCTGGAAACGCCATAATTCAAGGAGCTCACATAAATTTAGGGCAAAGTTGAAATCTCGTGTGATCAGCACGTTTTTTCAGGCCAGAACTTGGAGGCGGTCATATATACGATACATGAAAGACCCATCCGTGTCCAGAGGGTGATATATACCGCACTAAGAAAAAATGTGACTCCTAAAAGGAAAATTTTCAAAAACACGCATTCATGTGTAGCAAGTTGCTAACAGACAGTAACATCAACATAATCCTTCGTAACGACTGCTACTCCACCTCCACGTGCGCCTCTGTCACGCGCCGATATAGGTGATATATCCAGGTGACGCGATATCATTGTCATGCATATCGTTGTTTAGCCAAGTCTCAGTGATCACACAGATATGGGAAATACGAAATCAAACGTGCCACCAGTGCGTCTGTTTTATTCACGACTCTTCTAGCACTGAGCGAGAACATGCTCAGCTGACAATTTTGTTTGCTAGCTTTCAGATATAGACTTAACGAGACATCGTGTCGGTCGGTCGGTCGGTCGGTCGGTCGGTCGGTCGGTCGGTCGGTCGGTCGGTCGGTCGGTCGGTCGGTCGGTCGGTCGGTCGGTCGGTCGGTCGGTCGGTCGGTCGGTCGGTCGGTCGGTCGGTCGGTCGGTCGGTCGGTCGGTCGGTCGGTCGGTCGGTCGGTCGGTCGGTCGGTCGGTCGGTCGGTCGGTCGGTCGGTCGGTCGGTCGGTCGGTCGGTCGGTCGGTCGGTCGGTCGGTCGGTCGGTCGGTCGGTCGGTCGGTCGGTCGGTCGGTCGGTCGGTCGGTCGGTCGGTCGGTCGGTCGGTCGGTCGGTCGGTCGGTCGGTCGGTCGGTCGGTCGGTCGGTCGGTCGGTCGGTCGGTCGGTCGGTCGGTCGGTCGGTCGGTCGGTCGGTCGGTCGGTCGGTCGGTCGGTCGGTCGGTCGGTCGGTCGGTCGGTCGGTCGGTCGGTCGGTCGGTCGGTCGGTCGGTCGGTCGGTCGGTCGGTCGGTCGGTCGGTCGGTCGGTCGGTCGGTCGGTCGGTCGGTCGGTCGGTCGGTCGGTCGGTCGGTCGGTCGGTCGGTCGGTCGGTCGGTCGGTCGGTCGGTCGGTCGGTCGGTCGGTCGGTCGGTCGGTCGGTCGGTCGGTCGGTCGGTCGGTCGGTCGGTCGGTCGGTCGGTCGGTCGGTCGGTCGGTCGGTCGGTCGGTCGGTCGGTCGGTCGGTCGGTCGGTCGGTCGGTCGGTCGGTCGGTCGGTCGGTCGGTCGGTCGGTCGGTCGGTCGGTCGGTCGGTCGGTCGGTCGGTCGGTCGGTCGGTCGGTCGGTCGGTCGGTCGGTCGGTCGGTCGGTCGGTCGGTCGGTCGGTCGGTCGGTCGGTTGGTTGGTTGGTTGGTTGGTTTATGGGGTTTAACGTCCCAAAGCGTCTAAGGCTATGAGAGACGCCGTAGTGGAGGGCTCCGGAAATTTCGACCACCTGGGGTTCTTTAACGTGCACTGACATCGCACAGTACACGGGCCTCTAGAATTTCTCCTCCAAAGAAATTCGACCGCCGCGGCCGGGATCGAACCCGCGTCTTTCGGGTCAGCAGCCGAGCACCATAACCACTGAGCCACCGCGGCGGCCAGACATCGTGTTGTCATCCCATGCATAAAACTGTTCGTCAATATGAAGCTTATTATGAAATAAATTCACTTTTTTCTCTTGATCTTTTCCGTTTCTTGATATTTTTCGTTTCTCGATCTTTACCTTCAGAGTCACTGCGTACGCTCAACTAAAAATGTCTGTTAATCAGTGCGTGTCCGTGGCATTTCTCAATGTCGAGCATGGCAGGTTTTATGGCTGGGTTTGCAAAGCGAGTTTGCCAGTTGGCCTGGAAGGTCATTACCCTGCTGAAAACAATTTCTATGATGCAATTACCTCACACAGGCTTCATCATAGAACATCATACAATTTGTATGGTATCCTATGACATATCTATGATGACTGCATGATTTTACAGAAATGTATGACATTTGTACGATAATTTTCTATGTTTTGTATGATAATTTTGTGATATTTGTAGTACAAACTGTATGAGTTTATTGCATCATACAACTTTTTTCAGCGGGGTATTCTGTTTAATACCGCTGCTATAACGCTTAATGAGCATTGTTTCGCAAAATTAAGGAAATATAGCAAGGTTCATCCCCTTCTTAACAAGAATTATTTGACTACTTTACTTGACTACACATATCTAACGCTGCAAGATCATAGACACTTTCCAGCAAATGAGTCACTGCTGAATGTTTTCGGCGGAAACATTGCTGTCGGCCATCAACAATACTGTTCTCTTCAGCAAAAGTGGAAATCTGTGCGAATATAACGAGCGGACGCAGAAAGTAAATGAGCCTGTAGGAGGAAATGAGAACTTGATCGGTTGTTTAATTGCGTTAGCATTAGAAAGCTTACGCCAACGGAAAAACGGCGGCCGTCTCTCAGTGTACAGCTCTAAAAACTTGCTATACTTAAGGCTTCGAGCAGAAATCGAACCACGGTGGCGCAAACAGATCACCTCCACTAGTCGCTCCTTTAGACCTCTCGACCACCGCCGCAGTCGTTATCCCCGCTTGTTAAACTGTCAGTCTCTCGAGCTGCGCTTTGGAAGTAGCCGTCTTTTAAAATAGTCATCAGCGTGATGGCTTCATCACCATCCGGGGCTCTTTAACGTGCACTGACATCACACAGCACACGGACCTCTAGAATTTCGCCTCCATCGAAATTTGACCGCCGCGGCCGGGATCGAACCCCCGTATTTCGGGTCTGCAGCTGAGCGCCATAACCGCTGAGCCACCGCGGAGTTTGACATCTGGACTGAGCAGAAACGTTAGTACACCTTTTTCACTAACAGATATATCATTTATCGGAGGGATTTTGTCAAATGCAGGGAGCTGCGGAGTGGTCTCATCATCCCTGCAGAAAAAAGCGCAAATAAAGATTTGAGGCACCAGCTTTCTCTCTGCTCTGTCTGTTACGGCACTGCCTTTGTCAAGATAATCGAAACCGATTGCTTATCGACTCACGATAAAATTCTGCCGGGGACGCAACAATAAGCTCTTTTAAACGCAAGCTTTGATAATGGCCCTTAGCCTTATTTATGGATTTTTATCGAAGCAGACATAATACAGAAAAGCAGTACTTATGCACCTGCCGGGAAAAGGAGATTGTCAGTATTGCTTCCATGCTTTTGTGACCTTACGAACTGAAAGGGCTATTTCTTTGTCACCCAAGGGTTGCAAACGCGTTTTACGAAAATTTTCTGTGGAATAGAGCACCCTATACAAGCGTACGACTAAATCTTTGAAAAACATCCTTAGCTTATCGACAGATATGCTATGGCATACACCTGGGGAAACAAAAGACGAAGACATACTGGCCAACGCGGCGAGCTCGTACAAATCACTGGCGCGGGAATAACAGAGAACAAAGGTTTCCTTTTTTGAAACCTTCTTGAATTCTATATCGAAGGTCACCATTTTGTGGTCTGAAATGCCCCCAAAAATGTGCATGGTTGGATTCATGCTAATAACTATGTTATTGACAAGGAATAGATCTAAAGTTGACATACTTCTTCTGGAACACGAGTAGATTGTTTAAATAATTGTCGTAAATTATGTGATAAGATTATGTCAGCAAAGAGCGGTGCAGAACGAGAGCACGTATCTGGGAACTCGATATATATTTAGGGCAGGTAGTGACAGCTGATCCGGATCATGGGAGGAAAATAACTACAAGAATAAGAATGGGGTGGAGTGCATATGGCAGGTTCTCTCGGATCATGAATGGCAGTTTACGAATATCCTTCAAGAGAAAAGTGTACAACAGGTGTATCTTGCCGGTACTAACCTATGGGGCAGAAACGTGGAGGCTAACAAAGAGAGTTCAGCTTAAGTTAAGAACAACGCAGCGAGCTATGTAAAGAAAAATGATAGGTGTAACGTTAAGAGATCGGAAGCGGGCGGAGTGGGTGAGAGAACAAACGCGGGTTAATGACATCCTAGTCGAAATCAAGAGGAAGAAGTGGGGTTGGGCAGGGCATGCAATGCGAAGGCAAGATAGCCGCTGGTCCTTAAGGGTAACGGAGTGGATTCCAAGAGAAGGCAAGCGTAGCAGGAGGCGGCAGAAAGGTAGGTGGGCGGATGAGATTAAGAAGTTTGTAGGGATACTGTGGCCGCAACTGGCAAAGGACAGGGTTAATTGGAGAAACATAGGAGAGGCCTTTGCCCTGCAGTGGGTATAGCCAGGCTGATGATGGTGATGATGATGAAGGCTTAAAATTTGGAGGGCGATAACATCCGCTATCGAGAAGGTGAAAACCTACCAGAACAACACTAACAACGCACTCCATTTCAACTGGATCAGGTAGTCAGACATACTGAAGGACTCTAGAAAAACATGGCTACACCCCATCCTTGGGAATTTCTGTCACTAGGGCAAATTCCGTAACATGCCGGAGTGATATTTCGACATTACCATAGCCAACAATTCGGGACAGACACATTTTTAAAAGGGAATTTTTTCATATATTGTAAGTAGTAGTAGTAGTGGTTATTTATTGGTACATTTAATATGGACGGTAAAAGAATGTTTGCTGCCCCGGCATCTGCTATCGCAGCTGGAAGCATCTGAGCTGGGGCAGCGAAATATAGGATAGCAGGCAGTATGTAGATTTCACTATAACAATTAATATATCAGGCTTACATTTTTTTCTATTAATGTTTTTGCTATCGTCAAAAACATTCCCCACTGGTTTTCTGTGGCAGCCTTAACTGCTCGATGCGAGCGATGGAAAAACTTTAAAAGAATGGACAGTTACCTTCAATATAATTTTTCATAACAGTACCTGACAGTTTTCTAATATTCAAAATTTTTGGCCACGAACGTTGGACATGGCTATGTCTATGTAACAAAGTTTCTGTGATGACTATAATGTGCGAGCTATAGGCCACAATAATGCTTTCTGGATCTTCTTTTTTTTTTAACTATACAACGTGCATTTACGCCGAGACAACAAAATGTACTTTTGGCGCGAGTGTCGGTATATGGTACCTCTTTAGACGCAGTTAAACGTGCAACGAAAGGCGCTGTTTTCATTTCAGTTCTGTACCAATTAAACATTTCGTTGTCACTTTTCATTATGTCGCAGACCAACCTGGCATTTCCTCTCTGCCCTCTAACGTCAGGTGTACTGTCCCATAAAGTTTTTCTTACTTGTCTCATGGTTGCTGAAAAGTCTTTACAAAAGGACATATTTTTTTCTATTTTTGATCTTAAAGCAGTTTTCAAGAACCTTCGCTTTATTCCCGATGACCAGTAAGTTTCAGAATTACTGGACGCGGTTTTCATGGTTTCTTTCCGACAATTCTGTGTATCCTTTGTGCTGAAGATTGCTGCTTGCCAAGGGTATTATGGAACAAGTCATCGACCATATCTTCCATACGTGATAAAAACATTTCGTCTGCGCGATCAAGGATGCCAAACACAATGAGGTTATTTCACCTACTGCTGTTTTCGATGTCAACCAACTTTGTTTTTAAAGGTTTAATCGTTTTTTTCGATATCTCTCATCGTTGTGCCTACTTCCTTCATTATTGCTGCTGACTCTTCAACCTGCCTGAGATTTGTCTCGAACGCGTCCAGTCTTTCCTGCATACATTTCCGACCACCTAGAATCTGCAACAGTAGCTGCCGAGCGTTCTGTTCAGAATTAACCTCAACATTGCCACAGCAGCAATAATGACAGCAGAATAACCTGCGGCCGCCGCGGTGGCTTAGTGGTTACAGCGTTCGGCTGCTGACCCGAAAGACGCGGGTTCGATCTCGGCCGCGGCGGCTGGATTTCGATGAAAGCGAAATTCTAGAGGCCCGTGTACTGTGCGATGTCAGTGCACGTTAAAGAACCCCAGGTGGTCGAAATTTCCGGAGCCCTTCAGTACGGCGTACCTCATAGCCTGTGTCGCTTTGGGACGTTAAACCCCAATAAAACCAAAAGAATAACCTGCGCGTAGAGGTAGACGACTAAAACACTTGTGGCACGCCAGGAGAACCGGAGAACGATTGCTAAATTTTGCTGCGGAAATTTTAATGTTGACCTACGCAGAAAGCGGGACTGTGTTTGCCTTGGCGTTGACCAGTGCCCCTCGGTGGCCGGTGGCAGAAGTTATCGGTGCAAGGCGAGCTTCTTATAAGAGCAGGGGCCGAAGTGGAGGGCAGGGCCGTCCAGACGTGCGCGTAATGTGGCAGTCTGGGCGCGCAGGCGTAGAATCTGGCAGTGGCATTGACACATGTTCCGTCATCGAATGTGCTGGCCGGTCCAGTTGAGCCCAGTGGTAGTATCTGTGAAAAAAACAGGAACCGGTTTCTCTTGTTCCATGTCACGGCATAAACATACAGTACAAAAACTTTCGTCGTAAGCATTCTTTAAAAACCAGTGAGTTCAGGGTCTTTTATGCTCAGGGTTTCTGACCGGTCCCTCATAGCTATATTGCCACGAAATGCACCTTGACTAAACAAATTTGTCTCTTTCTCTTAAGCGAATGTCCTCTTGAGTTTCGGGTGTGTATGTCGAGTGAGCGACCAATAGAAAAATCGGTAGGCAAATGCCGTATACGTGCATTTACCACACCTGAGGTAACAATTGAGTCGTGAATGTTTATTACGAAACATCAATTAATGTGAAGAAATAGTCCTGAATGCGGGTTTGGTAGCGAAACCCGTCTGCCTCTAGGGTTCTGCAGATTTCAGCCTTTATCGCAGAATCTTTAATAAAATTTGCATTTAAATTCTCCGGCCAAGATTAGTTCACAGCTGCTGTCATTTACACATTCTCAGTATTCATTTAAAATACCAAGTTTTATGCACTGCCCCCAGAGGTTCTCAATAACGTACAAAAAAACAGTGTTACTATGACAGTTATTGAGTTTTTATAGTCGATACTAACAGAAAATTAACGCAACATAGAATAGATCAAGTTGCAAGTTCAACCTGAAAAATAAGAAAGCAGCGTCGGCCGTGTTTAATATTATGAACAGTGGGCTTCTGTAATCTGTTATTGAAAGATTCATGCTTGGCCCAAGCGTGAGATATAGCTAGAATTCCCGCGTTATTTATTTCTTATTTCTCTCCCAAGCCCAAAACTCGACAGAAAAGCTTAGTTGTATTACATTAATACTATGAAGAGACAAAACAGCAGTACAGGTAAAGTGATGAGGCGTCTATTAGCGAAGCGTTAGTGACTAAAGAGGACACGTCATGGTTTGGGTACAGCGGGAGGACTCGATTCAAAGCAGTCAACTTCGCCTTGACCCTAGCCGTTCCTCTCCACGAGATTGCGCAGCTTGCTGAAACATTCTTTCTTGGCTGGCTTCATTGAAGGAAGGTGGCGAATCTGGCTGCTATCGCAAGTTCAAGAGGAAGGCTGTCGCACAAAAAGCCGTTTGCCGCTACCTTCGGTGAAGGCAAGTGCGCCTGATAAACCACAGCACAGAGCATGTGGTATAGCCGGCGTTGGAGAGATAAGTATTCGGTGCAGGTCGCGCATTGTCTCGGAAAAGGCAACTTTGTTTTGACTTTGGCGGCACCGATTATAGCAGCTGCCTCCTCTTCATTGTTATCAACGGCAGGGGAGGTATCAAGAGACGAGGAAGGGGCTCCGTTCCTCGTTATATCAGTTCTTAGCTGCAGAATTCTGAGATAAGCCCAGCAGAAATGTCAGGGCCGCGAGCTTGGACCTGAGTTCAGTGATCTCCACCCAGCCAGCTCAAGCTGCACATCAGCAGATGTTTGAGGGCCCGTTAGACTGCTATCCTCGCGAACACACACACACACACAGGGTGACACGCACAGTCAGTATGGACGGCCATAGTCCTTGTTCCAGCGGTGCTACTCAGCAGGCCAGCGTTCGGAAGCGCAAAACCCGAACTTCATTTGCGTCGGCTTCCTTCTTCTTCGTCGGCGCTAGCTGCTGAGGCATCAAACCCCAACTGTCTTGCTTACAATATATATATATATATATATATATATATATATATATAGATCGATTTTGGTCACAAAACTAGTCTTCCACGAACTTTCGTTGAAATTCACTATTTACGAATGAGAAGAATTGCATAATTAGGGAATCGCCCGTCTCGAACTGCTACCTGTTTGAATCTAAAAAATACTGCATAAAAAATACTAAACGAAACATTAAAGCGAAACTGCGCCTGCATATGACGCACCTATTTCGCCACGCTCGGCGGGTAGGCATGAGGTTCCTGCAGAAATCAGAACGATAGTGGCTAGCACTGAATCGCTATGGTCACGCTTGAGCGTGTCATGTGTGACAACCGAAAGAAAACGCCGGAGTTCTAGCCGAGCTCTGTGGTCGATTTGGAAAGGCCGTTTTTTTTATTATTTCGAAAGCAATACTGCTCGCAGTTTGAGCCCTTCAGCGTCGTCCCGGCGGTGTAACCACGTTTGACCTTTAGCATGACCTCCGCTGTGACGTCACGCCAGACGGAGAGAGACAGAGCCCCAACTCGTCTCGTCGCGGTCCTCCCAGCGTAACCACGGTGTCTTTCTCTCAGTCTTTAAAACGTCACGCAGCTGCCAAGGCCGCGGCCAATAAGAGGCGCAGCTCCGCCGGGTCAGGAAGCTCCGCCCCCGAAGGTGGGGTCGGCAGAGGAGCGCCTACCTCCCAGCGTGAAAAAAGTGACGAGAGGCGAGGGAAAGGCGCGAACACGCTGCAATTCAAATTTTGACTACAGATAGCTCGGACTCTACAAAGAGCATTAAAAAAATTCTTGCAGGATAGTATACGTCAAGCGGCGTGCTTTAACATCCCAGACATACCGCAACGTTATTAGAGCACCTTTCAGAGTCTCTTTAAGGTTTACGGGACCACGATTGAATCTAGTGGGGACAGTAATGTGTCCTGGATTGATGTCTCATTAGGTGCACTGATACACTTTCCACATAGGTACAGTACAACGGGATTTGTGTTTAGTGGTGACGCAATCTGCAATTAATTTTACGAAGTTGTTTCTTCGTGTTGCTTCAAAGTGGACAACGTTTCTCTGGAGTCAGAGGATTGCCCCAAACCTTCCTGAGGATGCTGAAAGCATCCTTTTGTTGTTGTGAAGGGCACGCAATGATGTTCTAGGCAGTAAGGAAAAGTCCCTTACTTAGACATAAAAATCCATATTTTGGGCATTTTTTGCTGCGCAGGAGTTTGGACATTTTCTGCATTCTTCCCTGCTTTATTTTATAGTATTTCTTCATTATTATTTGCTGTTCACCTGGGTGAATGAAAGACAGACTGTAGGAATTCGGCAAGTACCGGCCAGTTCAGTTTCCGATTTCAGCTTTGTATTTAAAGCAGGGGCGACTTAAGTTGACCACTATCACCCTCTAAGGCTGCACGTTTGCTGGAAGAGTTGCTAGGAATCCAGTTTCCAGCTTCATTCAATCAGAATGCAGCTCTTAACGGAAGAAAGGGAAGCAGTCACGGAAATTACTATAGCATTCCCCCGAACCCTGACTACTGCCTGTACAGCGGTGGCCCCGGGTTCGAATCCCGGAACAGGTCGAATGTTTCTTTAACTAGGAAGTTTCTGTGGAATCTTTATAGCTTTCCTTTGTACCTGTACGTGCACTCGTGTGGCTGCTAACGGGTAATTACTCCCTTTTTTACTATAGCATGAACTGGCATCTCGTACGTGACTTGCTTCTGGAACTGCAAAAGAAATTTAAGTCCTGAACGTCGTTTAGGTCAGCTAACGAAAGCGCTGAGCTGCCAACACGGTGTTATCCCAATGAGTTGAGGGAAATCTTCCAAGACAGAGCAGTTCTGAAACGAGGCAGTAAATACTCACTAGGTGTCCTGGTTGGTTTCGCTGGTAGATCGACTTTCCCGTACAGACTGCAGTACTGGTGCGATATCCAGACCAGAGAGGGTTTTTCAACCACGAAGCTTCTGAGAAAGCTGTATAGCTTTCGTTCATAACCATATGGTTACGCTTGGGTGAATGCCAATGAGTGATTACATCCTACTTTGCAATTTACTCCACCTTAGAGGATCTACCTAAACACATTGAGGCCCGTGTACTGTGCGATGTCAGTACACGTTAAAGAACCCCAGGTGGTCTAAATTTCCGGAGCCCTCCACTACGGCGTCTCTCATAGCCTGAGTCGTTTTGGGACGTTAAACCCCATAAACCAAACCAAACCAAACCAAACCAACATTGAGTATATAGTAGAGCACGAGAGGATACCCGTTATTTAAGTGCCTCGTTTTCGGTCTAATACACCCTAAACACCCGACCTCTCGGCTACGGCTTACACTGAGGGAAGTAATGGAAACAACAATAGCGGGAACATGCTATCAACCATTTCACAGCACGCCCGATGGGGCTCAGTGCTGATCGCCGTATCAGCCTTGTATCTGTCTGTTTTTTTGCAGCTCTCTTAAGAGAGACGGCTCGTAAAAAAATTCTGCAGTAGCAGAGGTAGCCATTGTCACACTATGAGATGGCTCGAAGGCGGCCGTAAGGAAAATATTTCCGCACTACAGCGGTCGCGTCGTCCTCTTCCTTCGTTTTCTGCGTTGGCAGTCGGATTTGTGCCGTGGCCAGGCCGTGATCTTTACCTTCGCCCAAAATGATCTTCAGCTTCAAAAGTTCTTCCGATTTTCCTGCCAATTCCTGAAATTCCAGTTTTGGACCGAAAAGTCCCCGAGGGAAAGTTCACCGCATGGATAATCACTGAACGGCATCCATCGCTTCTTAATAGGTGAGTTAAAATATGCGGCAACTGCAAGTATTTACTAACCCCGAGGGATTGTTACTGTTTGCTATATGTTCTTGAAAAGTTCGTACCCGTAGCGTTTATAGCTGAAACGAGAGCTTTTATTTGAAGCCATACCCAACAATTCTGGACAAAAGTAATTTTGAACGGGAAAGAGTTTATGAGCGCAGTTTTTCGGATATTGTAAGATTCCACCGTAACGATCAATATATCCGCAGTTCTCCCGTCGGCAGGCTAGCATTTTTATGCTACTAATGTTTTTGCTGCCGTCAAAAGCGTTCCCCTTTGGCTTTCCATTGCAGTCTTATCTGCTCAATGCGAGCGATGGAAACTCTTTAAAAGAAAGATTTTGCTACATACCGAAAGAGTGGACTATTACTTTAAATATTTATATACCAGTATCTTACAGTTTTTCAATTTTCAAAATTTTTTCCAAGAACGCTGGACACGATTCTTTCACACGTAATTCGATCTTTGATAACGGGGCCAATGGCAGATGCCCTCTGCCTGTTTTTTCTGAGTATTTTTGGCTGGTTGTCACTAATTTGCTACTGCGTTCACCAAAAGCATAAAAGTACCCCTTTTGTCAAAAGTAACCGAGCAAGAGGTTTTTGCTTCTCAGCCGTATAACGAAGCCTTTACGGCACTCCTAAATGCCGAGAGGTATCAGAACGTGAGAACAAGGGTTCATCTTACTTTACGCATATTCAGAGCTTAAGGGCTGCCGTGAGTGCTTCGCTAGGCGCCTAAGAAACAAACCACCTGTGCCCGGTTACTTTCGACAAAGGGGGTACACCATACATTGCCGGTACGTTACTTCCAAGTCATGGCGCTTTACCTCCACAGAAACCCTGCAACTAGTTATCATGGTCAGCAGGCCCACAGCGGGAGAAAAGCCGATCTTCTAGTTAGCCCCGTCTTGAGCCTGCCGCCGAGGCCTCCCCATACTAGCCAATTTCCTATCCGACTCAGTTGACTCCCCATGGTTAGATTCTACAGTTATCCTCACAGTTGTCTGGAGCGCCGGAACGGCGCGTTCTATTTTACATTTATGGCCATCACCACGGCCTGGCGGGTATGATGCAGCTTTTGAATGCACTCGATCTATGAGAAATGCGGGTCGAGGTCAGGTTTCGAGCCCTAGGCCAGTCGTAAATAACACAAGTGCTGTCCGCGGTGCGCCTTCCGAGCTCTAGACAGGTTTGTGGACGACTGTACTAGAGAAAATTAATGGCTCCAACCTTGACATTTCTAAGCCGCAGAAGAATTTGCTTGCAGCGTTCATCAACGATATGTGTTCAAATTGGACTCTGTTGATAACGGCGACAGCGTCGGCAAACTCGCGCAACATGTGCACTGACGCACTGTCTATGGGGACTATGAGTGACGTGGCGGTCATTCATTGTCCTCAGTGTTATTTACAGCAGTGTTAGCTACAGTTCAGTACGTGCACTTGTATGTTCCTGCTGCGTGCGTCAAATGCGTTGTGAAAAACTGTACACCCTCCCATTCGGCTACCCGTCATTCCTTTTATTGCTGAATCACACTGAAGGGCTTTCAGAGTGCTGAAGTTTTTAGTTCACCGGCCGATTTTAGTAAAGAAGTTCGGTTTTCGCTTTGAAATTGACATTTTTTTTATTTAGTGCGCTCAACAGTGACTTCACTTCTACGCATGGGAAGTCTAACATTCATCCTGTTTCGTTTTACTCGCCTCCAGATGTCACACTGCTGCCTCTTTCATAAACTGGACTATCACAACTTGGCGAGTTGAAAACGCAACTGTCCTTCATCTCACCTCGCATCTACCGCGTCCAGAAAGTTTCCGTTTCCCGCTTCACAGACAATCCCTTCCTCTAATTCCTTCCTGAATGCCTGAGACTTGCCATGGCTGGAATCGTTTCCCACAGCCTGAATGCATCCATGAACTACACCTTCCAGCAAAAATTTAATAACTTTGTTTTCGTTTGACTGATGATTGTCTATTGCTCTCTCACTCCGCTATTTATTATTCGGGTGCTTCGTGTATTAGCGAGGTTATTATTAAAAATGTTCCTGTGTGTTGCGCTTCCGTTTGAATCTCGTGCTTTAATTCTGTTTGAACACTGAATCCTATGCTTTTTCATCGCTGTCTGTTTCACAATCGTATGCCCCCTCCCTCTGTAACGAAAAAGCCTGAAGGATGAAATAAATCAAATTTGATGCTTTTACTTCCATGGAGGCAGCCAGTGAAGTGCGTGCGCACGTTAATCAAATCCCTCACTTCGCTAAATTTCGGCACTTCAGCAGCACCCGTGTCCTCGTCCAACTATTCGCTGACAACAATTTTTGTGATCCCTGCTGAAATGACGTCCGCGCTACCATTGACGCTTACGTATATTTGCTAGAGCTGACGTCTGCCGGAATCCTATACTTGGTGGTCAAATAGATTTTTTTTTTTTTTTAAGTCGAGTACGTAACTGCATCACCCTAAACGGATTTCTTAGAGGAACTCTGACTTTGTTCGTAACATCGAGACATTCTCGTATCTCCCGCAGGAATTATTTAAAGATTGTATGTTGCGCTCTTGGAAAGACCACAGAGAGAGGAAGATACAACAAAGAAGAAGGCTACTAACAAATGGTTTCTCTTTGGCGCCAGGAATGACATTTACAGGCATCACACCCCATGCCCACAATGGCGCGGTACCAGTCGTAAACATGCTATTGCCATGGTTCATACTCTTATCTACTTTCACTGCGTGGCTACCCGTTACTCGCTTACCCACACAGTGAAAGTAGATAAGAGTATGAGCCATGATTATAGCATTTTTGGAGCTGGCGCCGCCCATTGTGTGCGTATTGTGCGATGGCTATAAATACCATCCCTGGAGCAAAAAAATAAACCACTTGGTGGTAGCGTTCTTTGCTGTGTATGTTTGTTTGTTTGTTTATGGGGGTTTAACGTCCCAAAACGGCTCAGGCTATGAGGGACGCCGTAGTGAAGGGCTCCGGAAATTTCGACCACCTGGGGTTCTTTAACGTGCCCTGACATCGCACAGTACACGGGCCTCTAGAATTTCGCCTCCATAGACATTCGACCGCCGCAGCCGGGATCGAGCCCGCATCTTTCGGGTCACCAGCCGAGCGTCGTAACCAGTGAGCCACCGCGGCGGGGCATCTTTGCTGTGTCGTTCTCTCTCTGTGGTCTTCCCAATATCGCAGCATCCAATATTTAATAAATGAGTTACCAACTAACCCAGTGCCAAGTTCTACTGAAGTATACACCCGCAAGAAGTTGGCAGCGAGTAATCACCGTTAACAAATCGGGCGGCCCTGCTGTCTCGGCGTCAGGTCGGTTAGTAACCAATATCACATATCAAGTTCAGTAACGACATTCGCAAAAGGGCAATGCCGCATCGCTGTTAGTTAGAGACGAGATGCAAGTGATAGGCATGTCTGTCAAATTGATAACGGTAGACTGCACCGGCTTGTATATCAGGTTAGTTAAAAAACCGTTCCGAAAGGGACGTTGATGCGACTCGTTAGCTACAAGAAACTTTGAGAAACTGAGTCTTTACGTAGTCTTTAGTGCCTCCATATTACGTAGGTTAACTGCGTACTTTCGACCTGCGAGTATAAACAAGCAAGAAATGCCCAGAAGCGCTGCCTTGAATTCCCTGTC
This sequence comes from Amblyomma mixtum, assembly GCF_055824585.1. Lineage (NCBI taxonomy): Eukaryota > Metazoa > Arthropoda > Arachnida > Ixodida > Ixodidae > Amblyomma > Amblyomma mixtum. Next base: position 83,043,072 of record NC_143016.1, on the reverse strand, counting down.
ATCGACGTGTCGTTAACCGCTACAGAGAGTTCAGGTTGTTGCATGGCTCAGAGGGTATAAATATTTATGTATAAAGGAAAACGTCAGAATCAGTGACAGAGGTCCGTGTCCCGTGTCGAGCGGAACTTGGCACCTACTGGGAGGAAACACAGCAACTCACCGGAACTCTAACTGTGATAAGTTACCCTGTCAGACAGCGGCGGACAGTTTCGTGCATTCTTTATAGCGCGCAAAGCAAGTAACCTCCAATGAAACGCGTTGTTTGCTTTATCTCGCTGAGACCATACACCTTGGCGCCCAGGCTCCGTAAATAATTCTACCTGGATATGCTAATCGCGGTTCTTGTTTGTGCGCCGCCCAGTTCTTGGACCCATAACAACATACCTGATTAGCTGGCCCCTGTTGTGTAGTTTCATCCAGAGGAAATTTAGGTTAGATTGCGTTTAAACAGCTCGGTCATACCGACTGCAGGCGGCTAAAGGCTCAGGAGCACACTTCCCGAAGCCCTGAAATTATTAAGGTAGAAGCCTTTAATGCCTCATCGTTGTAAGCAGGAGTTGTCGACAGAAATGCCACGCTTTTCAATTGGTCGAAATGGTCGTGACGTCAAAGTGCGCGAATTTCAAACGGGACCAATTGTACTTTCGCTAGTAGCCATGCAACCAATTTAAGGATTCGTATAGTGATGCTCCAAGTAAGTGGAACTTAGTTTAGTTAATTACTTAATTAACCACTTAGATTAATTAACTTTCCTAGTCAGTTCAAATAAATAAATAAAACCGAGTAGGAAATTGGTCGGGCTGGAGAATCGAACCAAGGTCTCCGGAGTGCGAGACGAGCACGCTACCACACCGCCATGCCAGCTCACAGGTTTGGATTGAACGAAGGCGCGTCTAGTGAATACGGTGTCTTCGGTCACTCCCACCTTCCTCCCTTCCAGTTACGGCGAGGTTCAGGTGTCCACCGAGATGCGCGAGACAGATACATTTTCTTTCCTCAAAAACCAATTTACCGACGATCAAGGCGTAGAGCCGAACGGGCGATGGCGTTCATTGGACTCCCTGGCAGCGCTGCAAGACGCTCTCGCGTTCCACTCAGGCGAAGCTTAACATCTTAACCATACATCAGTGACACAAGCAGCTACACCGCACTCAAGGCTCACCGCACTCACAGCATTTTAGGTCAACAAAGCGCCCCCTGGATTTTTATGTTAGAACGGGAATTAAAAAAAATAAAACTATTGATAGTTACTACAACTATCAGCTGCAGTGCGGGGTCAGAATTAGCTTGTTAAATTGAGAAATTTGTAAAACTGAATTTCAGCCAAACATCAGTTGTTTGAGAGTTGAGTGGTTCCTTCGCAATGCGTCGGCTTGCCCAACAGCGGCCACCGCGGTGGCTCAGTGGTTATGGTGCTCGGCTGCTGACCCGAAAGACGCGGGTTCGATCCCGGCCGCGGCGGTTGAATTTCTTTGGAGGCGAAATTCTAGAGGCCCATGTACTGTGCGATGTCAGTGCACGTTAAAGAACCCCAGGCGGTAGAAATTTCGGGAGCCCTCCACTACGGCGTCTCTCATAGCCTGAGTCGCTTTGGGACGTTAAACCCCATTAACCAAACCACACCAGCTGTGAGCGCGCGCTTTGTTACACTCTGAACAGAAAGGAGTGAAAAGGGGCTAATCTGTCCTCTAGCGCATAAAAGAGAATGAGCTAGAGGACAACTTAGTTCCTTTTTACTCCTCCCATATATTCGTATTCGTGATAAGAGTGCATATGAGAGCGCATAATTGCATTCGTATATACTCGCTATACAAGAAGCAAGGAGCCCCGTGTACGTTTCACGCCGAATAAATATCGAACACCTCATGCATGCCACGCTGGCTCAGTGGTTATGGTGCACGGCTGCTGACCCGAAAGGCGCGGGTTCGATCCCGGCCGCGGCGGTCATATTTCGATGGAGGCAAAAGACTAGAGACCCGTGTATACACGGGTCTGTTTCGATGTCGCTGTACGATAAAGAACCACAGGTGGTCGTATTTATACGGTGCTCTTCACTACGGTGTCTCTCATAGCCTGAGGCACTTTGGGACGTCAAAGCCCATAAAGGCCCCGCCGCGGTGGCTCAGTGGTTACGGCGCTCGGCTGCTGACCCGAAAGACGCGGGTTCCATCCCGGCCGCGGCGGTCGCATTTCGATGGAGGCGAAAAACTAGAGACCCGTGTACTGTGCGATGTCAGTGCACGTTAAAGAACCCCAGGAGGTAGAAATTTCGGGAGCCCTTCACTACGGCGTCTCTCATAGCCTGTGTCAATTTGGGACGTTAAACCCCATAAAACTAAGTATAAAACATGCGTATCGGGGGACGATAAGAAACACAGTAAAAAATGCGTTTTTATTTGATGACTTTTTCTTTTTTTTAGAGCGCAGCTCTTTGGCGTCCGTTCCTGGGTTTCGCGTCGTCGTCGGCGTCGGCCTCGTAACCAGCTCCGCCCCCCTTTCATCCCCCCAGCGCTATCGGCGTCAGCGGCATCAGTCAGTCGCTGCTATCTCTTCCCTCCTCCCTTTATCGTGTTGTCCGCTTGCTGCGCGCGCTTCTGCCCCCATCGTTTGCCGCTGGGTGTACACGCCGCCCCCCTCCCCCCTCTTCCTGCGAGTCTCCGGTTGTCAAAGCGCCGGCTCGAACTTAATTCCTTTCTTCGCTCCTCCTCCAATGCAACCCCTGTGCGGTGGCAATCAGAGAGCCAGATCGGTGGCGGCGGATCTGTATATGTGCACCGCCCGAGCCGAAATTGCGAATACGTGTGAAAAATAAAAAAAAAATTCTGTGATAGCGCATACATGTTGCTCGATTTCTTTGCCTCAATCTATCGAAAAGGTGAAACAGCTTATTTGCTGCGCTCAAATTTCGCATTAGGAAGTAACGTAATCGTCGGTAATGTTTTTTAATATCTGCTGTGATCGTGGGCACGAGGCAGAACGCGGATGCGACTGCAGGTGCGCACAATACACATCCGCGCAGTTTTTCAAACAAAAGTGACATTTGGCAGAATCATGACCCACGCACACTGTAGCTAGATGGCTCGGCGCGTACATTCCGGTAAAGTTGTTGCCCACACTGATCGCCGTTTCGAATGGGCACGACACACGTTCCCGCCTTTTATTTTGTTTACGCAGTGTGTCTAGGCCCAAAACGCCTCTTCACCGAGGGTTTAGCTCGCTTTATCGCCTATAACCTGTTCGTGGAAAACAGAGAATACATGTCGTAGAATACGTGGCCTTATAATAGCAGTTCCATCGGCCCCGAATACCCGAAAGGAAAATAAAAGAACTAATACGGCCACGATTTAATGGCTGGAATGCCAATATATCCCCATCGAGCACGGCGGCTCTGGCTTTGTGTTTTCGAATACCCCTTCAAGCCCAGCACTTGCGGGGCACGTAACGCATGCAGTGCTCTCTGATACCTAGGGCAGTGTTCGAGTGGGAGAGTAAGAGGATGTGTGCATTTTACGGATAGGCAGTGCGTTCTCTTCACGTGGGTCGGCAAAGGGCGTCATACTTTATCGGGAGCACCGATGAACCCCAGGGGAAGAAGAGTGCTAGCTGCCCAGTGGCCGAAGCGGAAAAAGGGTGAGTGCAGTTCGGTGCGAGACATCTATCAGAGCTCGATCTCAACCGCAAGATCTTTGTTCATCTGTTTGCTGGGTTTCGGGTCGTAGAGCTTGAGTCAAAGGTCGAGTATTGCAGAAATCTTTGCTCCGGATAGTTCGTGAGTTCTTACCTTCCCTCCCACACTCTGAAACAGCGGTATTCAATATACGGTGACGTGGAAGTGTGGATATGCATGTCATTATTGTTGAGGAATTAAGGGGAAAGTGAAGAGCTGAGGATCTGCGGCTAAGCCAATGGCAGCACATCGCAATGGGCACTGGAATTCCCTCGGACGTCCTGCGGACGTCTTGAACGTCCGCATTACATCCATGGGAGTTTTAATGTCCATTGGGATGACTCTTGAATAGGCTTGTCGGTGCCTGCGGTAGGGCAAGCTAGTCGCAACGGGATTGCGAGTGAATAAACTTGTGAATGAATTTTGTACTGTAGGCTTGAATTTCGTCCCGAAGCGATGCATGGGTTATGAGGGACATCACCGTAAAGAGGGCTCCGGATTAATTTAGACCACCTGGGGTATCTTCAAAGTGCGCTGACAGTGCACGGAACACGGGCGTTTTTGTATTTCCCCTCCGAAACGCAGCAGGCCTGGTGCGGCAAGTGTGGCATACGTGAAGTAACGAAAAGTGCCGTTGAGGCGTATAACAACGCCCTGTCTGCATTTGTTCCCAAATCATAGTCTAGTGGCTCGACAGCCAAAAGTGAGCGCGCCAACGCGATGCTCTGATCTCACATCTCGCGAAAGTCGACGAAGGTGCACCACAGCAGACGCTGTCGGACTAATTTGCACTGGTTTCTTGCCGGATCGCCCGCTTTCCGGCACTCTACTCAACGGGATATCTGGCGAACAAGAACAGTTCAGCCAGTATATGCAACAGGAATAATTTAGTTTCGTCTTTTCTTAGTTTATACGCCATTTGAGTCTCAATAAATACAATTGGAGCTCTAAGCAGGAAGTGCAGTCGCCGCTGGTTGTAGAACTTATCAGCGGACGCCGTCGAGAACCCGGCCGGTCGCATTCGCTGCCGATCAGCTGACGCCATGTTAGCGAGTTGCCTGCAGCCGCAATTCTGTGCACCAGTTGTGCACTCGGAGTCGCGACAAGACAGGAATCATGGAGAACTACCGTGGCAAAAGCGAAAGCGGGCGGACTCCAAACCTAGTAGTACGGCAAGTACTAATGAAAATTTATAAAGTAATTATTTTAAAAGAAATGTGAGAGTTACGAGTCATTTATTAGCAAAGAGTTTATAATAAGATCCCTGAGAGAAACGAGAAACGTCCGGCAACATATTCAATCGCGGCACCTCCTCACTAAAGCGCTGTGACGTCATGACTACGCTCCTTCCTTCCGGCGCGACCCCAACCCGGAGTTGCGTGTCATCCTGGCGTGAATATGCTCGGAACATGACGCGTTCCATAACGGGCGCTACCAAGAGACAAAGGGGAGTATGTGCCCCGTAGCGGACGTACCTGGCAATGATGATGATGATGATGATGGTAGTGGTGACGACGATTATGACGACCATGATGATGTATCAGTACATCTGGAAGTACATTTCAGCCACAAACCCACAAACCTCTCAGAAGCGCCTGGCGTTGACTTTAGATTGCGATTTCGTCGCCTGGATGGCAAAAGCTGCATGACAGGTGCGCTGCGGTCTTTTGTCTAGAGCAAACAGCATCATCTGCGTATGCCGTAGCAGAAGGCACGCGTTAACCTGTTAGCCAATGAGAATTTCTGTGGGCTGAAAGGGGCCTCTTTCCAAAGTGTACAGTTAATCATCATCATCAACATCATTTTCAAAAAGTGAAATAAATAAAACAGATACATTAATTTACTAGGGAAGGTGGCGCTCGCTGTTACTCCGATTGAAAAGAGAAGCCTATACTGTATGGCCAATGTAGTATAGGCATAGAATTTCTTACTATTAAGTAGAGGAAACGCTGACGCCTCTGCACTTCTGCATTTCATTCACCAATGACGTTCGAGGCGTGCCGCGAAGATAGAGGCTTCGGACTGACTTCTGCTGGCTTATTGGTTGTGCTCAGGATTGGATTTCTTGGTTGTTCAGTTTCATATTCATTGATATTTTTTGTGCGCTTTGTGGTGGTGGTGTAGTTCAATTTAGCTACGAAGCATCAGAAGGCGCTTGACTGGAAGCGAGCAGAGCAGAGTGTCTGGGGCTTACTAGGCCTGAAGTCCGTTTGCTCCATCGTTTGGAGCCATCTACGCAACGAGCTGGGTTCGCTCAGCGGGAACCTGTGCTACCTGTGCGTTGAAAGGTGAAAGAAGGGAGCAAAAGTGTTTTTTCTAAATTTAAAACTGAACAGTTTGGTACTGTGAACATTCTGCACATTTCTTGTAGAAGACTCGGGGACACTTATCTTTTAAATGTGCAAAGTACTTTGACAAGCGCAACTTTATTTAATCGTATGCTCGTCGAGGATTGCGTTTGCTTCATTTCGAAGTCTGGTGGTGGCCACGTATTGCATGTGGAAACGACTTCTACTTCATGAATTAATTCACACAGATATCCGCACGTTCCACTTGTCAGCATGAACACGGCCGTAATTTACGGGTACGGTAGGTTTCCGCTTCCTAATTTATGTTTTTCTTCGCAAAACCTGTAAGCGCAGCGCCAGGAGATGGTGAGAGCCGGCACTTGGCACGTGAAAACTAATTTCTCATAGAAAAGCGAGGGTTCGGGCCGGTTTATCATGGCGTGAACCCTAGCCCATGCACGAACGTGGGGCGCGAACTCGCAATAGCAGACGACACCAGTGAAACGTTTCAATTTTTAACAATGCGAAAACGGAAGCTTCTATAATTTGTTTTTTTGAGCACTAACATTTTCTTTAAAGCACATTTGCTCTGAAAAGTGTCTGTTAAAGGGGAAAAAAATGTTTTCGGCGCTTAGCTATACTTCACGACATGAAGAGAAAGCGTCTCTCCCCACGGGTTAATTTGGGGACTGTTTGCGCCTATCTGCTCATACCGAACAATTCTGGACAAAAGCATTTTTGAACTGTAAAGTGTTTATGAATGCTATTTTTTCATATATTCTATGATTTCAGTATAATAATCATTTAATCCGCAGATCGCCAGTCGACAGGCTTTGACATGCTTAGACAGGCGTGATCCCTACGGTAAAATCTGAGGCCGCTTTTTTGAGGCAGGTGTACGGCGACGGCTGACTTATAAACGTAATGATAGCGCTACAGGACAGGCATTGTCCCTGGCTTTGCGCATGCGCGACGTGGGCGTGTGTGTGAGCGTAAATCCTCGGTGAAAGGTGACATCTATTTCCTGCCCCTTACGTACCTCGCAACAGCACTGCTGACATGTTATTTATTCGGCATCATAAGGGGAAGGGGACAGGAAACGGGAAAGAAGCTGTTAGAAAAACAAACAACGCGTAGAACTGTGAGGGACAATTTCCCTGCGGCTGAGACGCCGCTTGAACTACGTTCTTCGGTCTATGCTGCTGCACACACGAAATGCCTAGACTGCAGACGTCTCAGTGAAAAGAAACGCGTCAGTTGCAATAAAAAAAGAAAAAGAAAGTGATAACGCATTGTTGGCGGGCACGACACAAGTTGATAATATCTATTTCGATGCAATGTTTGAAATTTTTGCGGCACACATATTTCTGCCAACTGATCTCGCTTATCCTTCAAGGCAGCACCATAACATTCCATTTATTCATTAAAGTTTCTCTTGTGGGTTTCTACGTGGACACAGGCCACCACCCACCGCGGGTTCGAGCTTCGCGCGAGCCAAGGGCCCCGATCAGCCGTCACCACACACACACTGGGACACCGATGCGGCGCACTCAACCTCCGCTGGGAGGAGAGCGATTCGCCGCAAAGAAATAGGCCTCCAAGTTCACAAAGGAGACGTTTATTCACGTCGTCCTTCAGCAGTACACACGCACTCAATCGTCACCCCGTCCCGGGGGCGCGCGAGGAGCAAGGCTCCGCTGCGCGCACGAAGCGACTCGAGCAATGCGCGCCGCTAGCACGCCGCTGCAGGAGAATGTCCCCGCGGCAGTGCTGTGATCCCTCTCTCGTGTCGACCGTTGGGCCGGTTGCGAGAGAGAGTGGGCAATCAACGCAAGGTACGCCTGTCGGAGGTCGCTGGACCCCGCTGGACAGGCTCGAGCTGCTGCAGGTCAGAGGACACGTGCGGGCGAGCTCGAGTAAGCACTGGTCCGAACGGCAAAGGCCGGCACGGACAAACAGTAGTGTACGCACCTTACGCTGTCTCGGAGGGATCTCTCTCTCTGGGCCCTGCTCGGACGGTCGCGCCGTGCCCGGCCGCCCGTAGCGGGTCCCGAATTCCCGCCAAAAGGCGCCAATGGCAAAGGCCGTTGGGGATCCGGGGCGGAGCTGTGGCCAAATGACAGTGATTAGTCACCCAGCCGCCTCTCTACCGCCTGAGGCGGGAGCAAGGGAAAGAGGAGAAACAACGCAGGAAGCCGGCACAGCCGCGCAAAGGCAACGGCGGAAAGCCAGGATTCCCACATCCCCCTCTCCTTAAATGCCCTCCTGCCCATCGGCAAAGCACGCGGCCAAAATAAAGAAATCAATACACAATAAAAAGCTACACTTCAGTTCCAAAATAAAGAAATGAATGCACAAAGAAACTAGCTACACTTCAGTTCCTGCCAAAAGAAACTAAAACACACAAACAAAGGAAAAACAAGGCAAACAAACAAACACTGGCATACGCTTGTAAATCAAAACAGCTTGCAGATTATATACACGGTACACAAGGCGATGTGAATTCAACTGTACAACTATGTGACACGTGGATGTCAGCCTCAAAGTTCGATGGCGCGGCCCAGTGGCCCGGTCGGCGACTCACCGCTCGCAGGCTTCAAGTTGAACGGGTTGGGAGGGCCGACGACTGATGGCGGTCTTCTTTCCGTTGATGACGACGGGGCCGCGGCAGAGCACTAACCTCGCGCCCTTGGGCACGACGTCACGTTCGGGCAAAAGCGTTCGGGCACAAGACAGTCAGTACACCCCCCTTCACGCCGGCTGAAACGGGCGAGGACGTTCGGCGGCGTCCTGATGTGTAACCTTGGCCACAGCGAGGGGTCCTTCTCATCCTCGCGCTCACGCAGAAGCACACAACGGCACAACTCACAGGCGTCGCCTTGGCTCAGGGTTACGCGCGCACACAGTCACAGCCACAACCACGCATACACCGGCAAGTGCGCGGACGCTGGTCGGCGACAACGATCCGCTCATCAGAAGCGTCCAGAGGCGCCGCGGCGAGGGTCAAAGGGTGCACTTTCCGCCCCCCATCGCCCCAAACGCCCCGCCAACTTCCCCTCCATACGGGCCGCACAAAACTCGCACCGCGACACACGGCTCCTTAACGAGCCAACCACCCACAGTCGGGCCGGAAATGAGAAAAGGCGCGCTGTACAAACGACACCTAATCCAATCTATTCCTTCTAGAAAAGAGCAAGCACGAGCGGGCTGAAGTTTGCCTATGTACATCTGGGAACGTTAGAACAAAAACAGACGAGCAAGCGGGGAAACGAAAGTGGCTAGAAACTGACTCAAGCAAAAACAAATAAATAAACTGATAAACACACAAGGCTGGAACTGATCATGCTGCCAAAACAAAACAAAACACACCGTGCTTCGCTTGGGTAGGGCCTGACGATAAAGCTCGCCAGCTAGCTGAGGCTGCGTGCCTTCGGTTGCGGAAAAGTCCGCCGGCCGGCATCAATCACGCCGGTGACCGTCGCCTCAGATTGTACCGGTGCTCCGTACGCTTGCGTTCCGCAGCACCAGTTGTGCCTTTGCGCTTGCCTTTGATACCAATGGGTACCGGCGCAAGCTCGTCAGACCGTGACGCGTAGGCCTTCAGGTCTATGAACCCCTGCTTGCCCCTGGGGAAAGGCCCCATCAAATCGCAGGTGGCCATCTGCCACGGACGCACACTGTCAATCGGTTTGATCATTCCAGGCGGCTTGCCGCCCCGTGACTTCACCGCTTGACAGACATGGCAGGAACGGCAATAGCGGAAAATGTCACGCTTCATGCCGGGCCACGTCACCGATTGACTCAGTTTTGCAAAAACTTTGGAGCCACTCAGATGACCGGCCAGTGGTTCGTCATGAGAGAATCGCAAAAGTGCGCCTCTTAGGCTTTTGGGGATAACCACCTTCAACGGGTCGATGGACTCGTCATCGGTGGCTATTTACTTCAGCACGAGCCCGTCATGGTCCAGCAAATATGAATCCCCGGGGTTCGCCGCGACACACGCTGGCTTCTGCCCCCCTGCGCCCGCTACAATACAAGTAGCGTCACGGCGCTCCGTCTCCCTGAGACCGTCGCTCACCTCGCGACAAAAGGGGTCATTTTGCTGGGCTTTCAGTAGCTCTTACGGCTGAAAACGATTCCAGTCATCCCAGAGGGGAGCATGGTCTCGTCCCCACTCAGGTTTGCAGCCAAAATTTCCGTTCGCGTCGGCACCTCCGAGGCGCTCACGAAGAGCTTTGCCTCTCGTCCGCTTTGCGAAGCGCTGCTCGCCTGGTTAGCGGAATGGGTTAACCCGTTTGCGGGTTCCCCCTCCTTGCCGCCCGGCGGCTCGTCCGCTGTTTCGCCCCCTCCGCCTACAGGCGTCAAGGCGCCGCTGGCGAGTGGGGCACGGGATAGCGCGTCAGCTACCACGTTTGTGCTCCCCTTTCGATACTGCACCGAAAAGTCGTAATGCTGTATCAGGAGAGCCCAGCGCGCCAGCCGACCCGCAGGCTCGCGGAGCCGCATCAGCCAACTGAGCGCACTGTGGTCTGTCTGCACCACGAATTGCGTTCCATCAAGGTAGACGTCAAATTTACGCAGTGCAAACACGAGGGCGAGGCACTCCTTCTCGGTCACGGAATAATTCCTCTCCTAGGGCAGCAACGAGCGGCTGGCAAAGGCCAGCGGTTGCAGCACGCCATCGAATTCCTGTAGGAGAATTGCTCCTAAACCCAGATAGCTCGCGTCAGTCTGGACTACGAACTGTCTGGTCAGGTCGGGTAGCCTGAGCTGCGCTGTCTCGGCAATGGCTCTAGACAGGAGGCGAAAGGATCGCTCTTGCTCGGGCTCCCGTCGCCACGCGGCAGTCTTTCCCAAGAGCTAGGTCAAGGGTGCCTGCACGCGGGCACAGGACGATAAAAGTTGGCCATTCCCACACAACGGCGCAGGCCGCGTACGTCCTTGGGCGCGGGAAATTCGAGTATGGCTCGAAGTTTCTCCGCATCTGGCTCAATGGAGCCCCGGCCTCAGCGACTGCGCCTCTGCCTCAGTGGAGGCTTGGGCGGGTTGCACGAACGAGGGAGGCAAGGCTCCTAGTTCGATGAGCGGCGCGGTTTCCGCAGGGAACCGGGCCAGCGCCTCGCCGTTTCCAGAGCAGAATTGACTGCTCGCGGGGCACGGCTGCTGCTGTTCGAAACTGCCGGTTGCGGCAGCGTGACACGAACTGCTTTCGCACTGGGCGGAAAGCGTGCACAGCTGAGGCATGTGACCAGCGGATGCACCGCAGGGTGCTTCCGATACAGCTCCAATGGGAGCTGCGTGGTCGACATTTTGGGTTGTGTCGCCGTAAACCCCAATGGGGGCCGCGGCCAACCACGGTGTCTAGCTATTCGAAGGAACAGCAGCCAGCGGATAAAACGACGCTACAACTCCGTAGGGAGCCGACATGTAGCTGCCGAGTGCCCCGCTGGGGGTGTTAGACATGGTGCGCAAGCGTGATCGTCAAGGCGACCTGCTCGGCTAATGTGCCATCAAAGGCGTAAGCGCCAATTACTTAGCACGTTGGGCGCCAGTTGTGGGTTTCTACGTGGACACAGGCCACCAACCACCGCGGGTTCGAGCTTCGCGCGAGCCAAGGGCCCCGATCAGCCGTCACCACACACCACTGGGACACCGACGCGGTGCACTCAACCTCCGCAGGGAGGAGAGCGATTCGCCGCAAAGAAATAGGCCTCCAAGTTCACAAAGGAGACGTTTATTCACGTCGTCCTTCAGCAGGTACACACGCACTCAATAGTCACCCCGTCCCGGGGGCGCGCGAGGAGCAAGGCTCCGCTGCGCGCACGAAGCGACTCGAGCAATGCGCGCCGCTAGCACGCCGCTGCAGGAGAATGTCCCCGCGGCAGTGCTGTGATCTCTCTCTCGTGTCGACCGTTGGGCCGGTTGCGAGAGAGAGTGGGCAAACAACGCAAGGTACGCCTGTCTGAGGTCGCTGGACCCCGCTGGACAGGCTCGAGCCGCTGCAGGTCAGAGGACACGTGCGGGCGAGCTCGAGTAAGCACTGGTCCGAGCGGCAAAGGCCGGCAGGGACAAACAGTAACGTACGCACCTTTCGCTGTTTCGGAGGGATCTCTCTCTGGGTCCCGCTCGGACGGTCGCGCGGTGCGCGGCCGCCCAGAGCGGGTCCCGGATTCCCGCCAAAAGGCGCCAATGGCAAAGGCCCTTGGGGAGCCGGGGCGGAGCTGTGGCTAAATGACAGTGATTAGTCACCCAGCCGCCTCTCCACCGCCTGAGGCGGGAGCAAGGGAAAGAGGAGAAACAACGCGGGAGGCCGGCACAGCCGCGCAAAAGCGACGGCGGAAAGCCAGGATTCCCACACTCTCTGTATCTCTAAAATTCCATTACTTCAGCGATACACTAGTCTGCGTTTGAGGGTGGTGCAATCGGCGTCGAGCCTCGATAGGAATATTGGCTGGCTGCAGCTCTTCATTTCATTTTAATGCTGCTTATTTATTTTTTCAGTAGCACAGAACTATAAACTACTCTGCATATATGTGACTACGATATGATCCGAAGTTGGGTACAGCAATGGTATACTGCAATGTACGAGATGGCTGTTCTTGGGCCGTAAATCATTGCGCGGTGGACAACCTACATTTCGCATTATAACTGTCAACCCACTTATCAGCGGTAAAAAACAACTCCTGCACTACAGCTGCAAAAGACTCGTCGTGGCATGCTGCTCTGACATCGAGTGATGTGACATTCCGATGTCAACGATCTAAAGTCCTTGCGTCATGAAAGAGGCTTAAACCTGAATCACATCGTCCGGACGAGCCGAACTTACATCGCATGCATAGGTTTATGCATATGAAATTGTATGAAAGCACATAGTGGTCTCAGGCCCCATCCACGCGAAATAAACGGCCCGGAGGACAATAATGGGCTGGAATACACTTTGAAAAAACTGTTCAGCCTTATAAGCAGCAGATTAGCGATGTCCCAAAAGAAAGTACAGTTGAACCTCGTTATAACGAAACTGTTTATACCGAAATTATGAATATAACGAAGGAACGACGAAACACCTAAGAAGCTCGGTCAACTCGGGCTATAACGAAACTACGGCTATAACGAAGTAATCGCCGGGCTCCTTCAACTTCGTTATAACGAGGCTCAACTGTACAGCAATTGTCAGAAATGTACAGCCGAAGAGTTTTGCATCTAAGCCGTGTAGTGAGGCTCCTTATAACCCCAGGGATTCCTACTCTGATCATGAATAGCCAGCCACACTGCATGGCCCTGATGCATACACGGCGGGCTGTATATTTTTCACAAAGTCTGCATGCTGCTGCTAATCTCTTGGGTCCAGACTTAGAGGCCAACGAACAGGCTAACCGAAGCCAGCGCGCAGCGAGCTGTCAAAGAGGAAACGAAAGGAGTGGACCCTTAAAGGCAGGCAGCAGCGCGCGGGTTCGAGAACAAACTCGAGTTGGGATATTCCAGTTGAAATCAAGAGGAGAAAATGCTCTTGAGCAGGGCTTGTAAAGACAGAAAGTCGGGAGCTGCTAAGACAACATAATGCATTATAATAGAAAAAAAATATCATAGTCTGGGGCACCAGAGTGCGACAGGGAGGACCAATTAAGTAATTTCCTTCGCTAGTCGTGGCCGCGGTTGGCACAGATGTGGTTAATTAATGTGAGAGAAGCCTTCAAACTTAAGCGGACGTATAGTCTAGCTGGCTACGATAATGATGATAAAGGTGAGGAGGAGGTTGTTGCTGGAGCTCGACCGTTACGTGTGCTCTCTGTATGAGCAGTTTCCGCAACTCGGCTGTCCGCTTTTGCCGGTGGCGAGACAGCTAGAGAGCTGTTCAATGGTACCATACAGCTCTCGGTCAGAATTGACAAGTGTAACGAATATGGCTTCTAGGTACGACTCAACTGATATGAGACACTGAAACAGAAAGAAAGAAGGAAAAACACGATGATAATTTGTGTTCGATTGCGGAAGGTCAACTGGGGCCAAAGAGCGCCATGGCTAATGTGTTTGTGACCTTAACGAGGTGAGGTCAAAGATACATTTTTCCAAGCATTTCACCACAGAGAGGTCAAACACCAGGCCAGGGAAAAGTTGCACCCACTGGAAAACTGGTGGGTACCGTGCACTTCCCGCGTATACGACCAAAAGAAGACTTTCAAACCAAGTAGGACCAACGACGTTGATAACCACACAGAGAACACTGTGTTTGCATATGGCTCTTGCCAACTGCTAGCCTTCTTTTCACCGCGTACCATTTCACACAGATCGAAGTTCTTCGTTTTGTAAACGGAGGTATACTGCCTCTGACATCCCGATAGTTCTTCGTTGTCTCTACGCGCTCTTGAATACAACACAGGTGGCATCCAGTGTGTTTGTATTTATAACGACTGAAGCAAAAATCCTGAAACGTTTATGATTTATGCTGGTAGCGCGTCAATCAGTATTCCGCTATGCTTCCTCGGGCTCATTGTACCAAAAGGCAACTGGTCACATCAGACAATGAAATGAAAACAATATATACTGCCAGAAAAGCCGCCAATCAAATTGTCCGCAGGCGTTGTGTATCGAATAGTCCCACCTTATTTTTGCTCTACCTTCTAATTTTTTGTTTGTCAGATGGATCAGGGGCTTACTGTTCAGCAAGGCAGTTACGATGGCCGCTGTTATAACTTCTCTTGTTTTTTAATTTATTTTCATGGACATGAAGAATAGTTTGATGCATGGCAGCAGTGCCGGCTGCTCCTTTTCACGAAATGAAGGTAATCACATTAGAACTGACGACGTATATATTGCTCAACAAAACACAACTACTGCGCACAATGTACAGCATAGAGAACGCTATACAGACGGCGAAAATGCTAAGGTTGAATGAAAAACAAACAATAAGCAATGAGCACGCATAATGAAAATAATTGAAAAATATTAAATACAATCAACTAGCAATACACAAGCAGTGCCATAAGAAGCTAACCATAAACAAAGTCATAGGGATGCAACAACGTGGTCATAATCAGAAGCACATGATGGGGATACGCAAAACTGATCGTCAGAGAAATACTGCTGCAATGAAATAGTAATGCATGAACACATGTAAGGAAACACCGTAGAGACAGTGGAGACCGTCAGGTAGTGAACCAATATCTAGGAATCCTAGTAACGTTTATGAACTCCCAAAAATGTTGCTGTCCTCTAGGAATAATCGCAATGCCATGATTGCTCCTTTTTGTAGCTCACGCGTCAGCCTTGCACCTAATGGGTTTTTAAGATTGAAAGGACTTTTACCAAGGCTGTCAAGTCCCTCTTCAATCGTGTCGTAAAACTGTCATTTTCTGGGCCACTCACACCGCCACGGCCCCATACATTGTGGGCTGTCTGCACGGCCAAAGCTATGTTTAGAAAGTGTTTCATGTCGGCTGTTCCGAATAGCAAGCGGTGAATGAAAGGTTCCGAGCTTGTGACGGAAGGAAACGGAAATGGAAACTTCGACAGTGCGTTGATGGAATGTAGGTTCGGCTCGAAAAACATCTTTTCGCGCATACCAGCACACAGGGACTTTAAGCGACCGCCCCTTTCATACCCAGAGAACGGAAGCCTAGAATAAGCTGCACTACTGCAGCGTAATGTTGTCTAACCACTGCTTCTGCTTCGGCCTTTTCAGGAATAAGAAACGTGATTTTTTTTCAAGACTGATCGGTCCTTTGACCGAAACATCGAGTTAATAAAAACGTTTCCTTCAACGAAGCGTAAACTTCGCTATATACTTTTTTTTAGCAGTCCAGCACATGTACTCACCTATGGGGCAGACACATGGTGGCTAACAAAAAGGGTTCAACTTGAGTTAAGGACAGCGCAGCGAGCTATGGTAAGAAAAATGATAGGTGTAACGTAAAGAGACAGGAAGAGGGCAGAGTGGATGAGGGATCAAGCACGGTTTCATAACATCGTAGTCGAAATCAAGACAATGAAGTGGGCTTTGGCAGGGCATGTAACGCGAAGGCAAGATAACCGCTGGTCCTTAAGGGTAACGGAGTGGATTCCAAGAGAAGGCAAGCGTAGCAGGGGGCGGCAGAAAGTTAGGTGGGCGGACGAGATTAAGAAGTTTCCCGGGATAGGGTGGCCGCAGCTGGCGCAGGACACGATTAATTGGAGAAATATGGGAGAGGCCTTTGTCCTGCAGTGAGCGTAGTCAGGCTGATGATGATGATGATCACCGATGATTTATGAATTGCAGGGCCAAATATATACCGTAAACCTCAGCATCCCTGATGCCTTCGCGCGTATTAATTCGGACGATCACCGTTCATTCAGCTCGGGAACTCGAAATGCATCATAATCATCATAATAATCAGCCTGACTACACCCACTGCAGGGCAAAGGCCTCTCCCATGTCTCTCAAATTAACCCTGTCCTTTGTCAGTTGACGCCACTGTATCCCCGCAAACTTCTTATTCTCATCCGCCCACCTAACTTTCTGCCGTACCCTGCTACGTTTGCTTTCTCTTGGAATCCATTCCGTTACCCTTAAGGCCCAGCGGTTATCTTGCCTTCGCATTACATTCCCTGCAAAGCCCATTCCTTCCTCTTGATTTCAACTAAGATGTCATTAACCCGAGTTTGTTCCCGCGTTTGTACCCGCGTTTGTTGTAGATAAATTTTGAAGACTAGAGTCATCATTACACACACGAAGGTGACGGGTGTGACGATGACGGTGACGATTGTCACCTGTGTTTCCGGTGTAAAGTAAAATATTGAGCAGCAAGTATCATCATGTCGCGCTTTCTCATCACCCCTTTGACATACATCACGATCGCAGTGGTCACTAGAACCGAAACGTCTTCTTCTTTCCAAAGTTCACAACTCGGCAGTAGTACTTGGCGGTTCTCTAGAAACTCTTTATGCATTCGGCTTCCATCTCGTTCATACACCGCAGAAACAAACGGGTGCCTTTCGTGCTGCAACATCAAACAGAAAATGTGCCGGCAAGTCTCAGTTGTTCTCAACACTTGAAATGGGGGCTGCCGTTCCTCTGCGAAGACCGGAGAGCAAAAAGCTTTTGGGGAGCACCGAAACACACACGAATGTCTCTGGCTACTAGTCTCTGTAAGCGCTCCTCCGAAGCTCACGAGAGCCCGTATATTGTCGGTGCAAGAAACGATTTTTTTTTTTTTTCACACGAGTGCATGGTGAACTTTGAGCAGAGATGACGTGCAACTACCTCAGTATGTACAGACAAGCCTGAGAAGGCTGTCACGACAGAGTTCACCTGTTCTTCGAGAGATTCTTTGTGCCCTGTCTAAAAAAAGTTGTCGGTCTAGAACTACGCCCGGGAAAATTGTGTTGCTTAACAGTCATCACATGGATTGCCTGTGGGGACAGAGCGGGAAATATTTTTGATGCTTGCCGGTGAAAGGCAGCGCAGCTGTTTTTGCGTTTGAAAGCATCATCCTGTAAAAAAAAAAAAAAAGAGCTCAGCTGTTTTTGCGTGCAGAAATATCATCCGTTAAAAAAAACAAATGCGGTCAGTGACATTTATGCCTTCTTTTGAGGTCGACTGGTTGAGGCTCGTATATAGTTGGGCCCGAAGCCCAAATGCAGACGTCGTCGACGTATGGGGAGCCCTGCAGACCAGATGGGAGCTTTTGTGACAAATCCGCCTGTCACGCAGTTAAAAATACAAAAGAGCTCAGCACGCTGCCCTGCGGAACTCCGTGCATTAAGCCATGCTCTGCGCTTCTTCCTTCATTCGTATGATCGAATATTTTCCTGGGATGTCGTGTGCACTGTGATGACGGGACGATGTGTATGTGGTTTTGTTTGGTTTATGGGGATTTAACGCCCCAAAACGACTCAGGCTATGAGGGACGCCGTAGTGAAGGGCTCCGCAAATTTCGACCCCCTGGGGGTTCTTTAACGTGTACTGGCATCGCACAGCACACGAGCCTCTAGAATTTCTCCTCCATCGAAATGCGACCGCTGAGGCCGGGATCGAAGATACGTGTGTAGTGGCGTCAGGACCAGCAGCAGTCTTTGGGCAGCACCACGCAAGTTCACATTCAACTTCACCTACTGTTAATTCGCATTCCAAATAGGCGTGTTGGACAAGACAGCAAGCTCCTTTTGTCGAACAGATTTCTTAAATTCTTGTCTCTTGTAAACCACGCAGTTCGAGAAACGTAAACGGTCACTCAGAGCAGCTTCCTCTGCGCACAAAAAAGGAAAAATATGTTGCACAAGAAGTTTATCACAGCCTGCACTTTTGGTCCTAAATTACTGGCATTTCACTGGACTACCCCCGACACTGATAAGGGTTATTCATAGACAACTCGCCGGTGGGCCCACATTCTGCAACTATACAGCGTCTCTTGTATCCCAAGGTACAGCTTTTGGAAAGTAAAAACTTGTCATATTTAGCTATGCCGTGACATCAAGAGAAACCAAGAGTTCGATTAATGTGGTCGCCTCTAAAAGCACGCAGTACGCTCTGTTCTAATAAAAAACGTGATATCTCGATCAAAACTATTTATTTCGACGCAATCTCACCAAGAACTTTTCTGGAATCTTTGCCAAAAATGACCAAGAAATGGGGCTCGTTTCTTGGCAGGGCGGTGGACCACTTATGGCACCTCTTAGGCTTAAAGAAGAAGTGTAAGGTCAGGAAAACCCTTTCCCTCACTTTTCGAGACCTTTTGGTTTTTAGGTGTGCCGTACGGGCTTTGTATATACGAGAAGCAAATGCCGTCGCTTGGTTACTTTTGGCTAGGACGGCACGCACATGCTCTGTCCGCTGGTAACGAAATATTGCCACGTATCATTGTAGGGTCCGTTCGTTCGCGCAAGGCCGCAGAAAAGGGGTGTTATCATTTTTGTTCGAGACGCGAGAAGCGACCGGTCTAATCTCGATTGTTCACAGCCATGAACAGCTGCATCTACGTGTTTCCAGATTACTCTAGATGATCTCGACCTGTTATCTCGAAGTTTCCTTGGCGGCTTTAAATTGAACGATGCCGCGAGCAGCGGGCATTCGTAGTTCGATGATTGACGAGCACGCTTGTTGCTTACGCCGCCACCGAGTGATTCAGTTCTTTTGCGGGTGCAAGTCAGCCCAAATAAAGAGCTTCGTTTGCAAGTATTTCTGGTGTCTTCCTGACCGCTGGACTGCCGTCACTACAACGTGACATCTGGTGGAGGTGCTGGGTAGCCTTCCAGTACCGGACAACCCCTGCAAGTCGTGACACCAGCCCTTTGAGTTATTAGCCGGAAGACCTGACTCCAGTCTACCACGCAGCCTCTGGAGCCTCCAGCCATGACTTACGCCGCAGCAGTGCGCCGTCCTGTACCTCGACGACGGGACCCAAGCCCCTATCGCCCTTAGCCAGCTGCGCTGGAGCGCCGCCCTCTCGCCCGAACTCGCCCGTCCTACGAGCGTCGCACACGGCCGAGGAAATGCGTCGAGTGGAGAACACCCGACCAGCGCCGCCCACAATGAGTCCACTGCGGAGAAGCCGGTCACATTCTCCGGTACTGCCCATACAGGAGAATGCGCATCCGAGGGTTCCCATACGACGCCCCACGACCCCGACCCGGCCAGCGACCAGCCGAAATAGAGGATTTATTGCGTCGGGAAGGATATTCATCGCCGAGCCACCTATCGTGTTCTCCGTCGCCATCGTCACCGCGCTAAGTATCTCCTAGCCGACGCTACGCACTGCGTGGACGCTCCCCCAGCCCCCGAAGGTCAAACTGAGTAAAGCAGCCTCTGGAGGTGAGGTTGCTTCTGAGCGCAAGAACTAGATCCTCCATCGAGGAAAACACAAGACTATGCCTCAACGACGACGACCCCTACGGCGACGACGATCCCTACGACGACTACGACCCCCACGACGACTACGACCCCCACGACGACTACGACCCCCACGACGACGACGACGACGACAACTACGACGACAACTACGACGACAACTACGACGACAACTACGACGACGACGACAATTACGACGACGAAAACTTTCACAACACCGACGACGACGACACTGCCAGACTTGAAGCTTTTACCGCTGCACTTAAACCTTATTATGAACGCTAACGGACTCGAAGTTAGCATTCTCCGTGTTTATTTTCATTTTAAAGCATCGAGACGATGCTTCTTTGTGAGGGGGGTAATGCCACCTATCATTGTAGGGTCCGTTCGTTCGCGCAAGGCCGCAGAAAAGGGGTGTTATCATTTTTGTTCGAGACGCGAGAAGCGACCGGTCTAATCTCGATTGTTCACAGCCATGAACAGCTGCATCTACGTGTTTCCAGATTACTCTAGATGATCTCGACCTGTTATCTCGAAGTTTCCTTGGCGGCTTTAAATTGAACGATGCCGCGAGCAGCGGGCATTCGTAGTTCGATGATTGACGAGCACGCTTGTTGCTTACGCCGCCACCGAGTGATTCAGTTCTTTTGCGGGTGTAAGTCAGCCCAAATAAAGAGCTTCGTTTGCAAGTATTTCTGGTGTCTTCCTGACCGCTGGACTGCCGTCACTACAACGTGACAATATCATGTGTCTGGTTCGCGAGGCAGAGCTACAATTAACTTTTTTTTTTCGACAACATGCGTTCCGTAAAATTTTGATCGCGATACTGCAGTTCGTGTCTTCTTTCCAGTCGGCAGCCGTTTCAGTACTGAGCGTCATCGCCTTTACACACACGCGCTAAACCTCGACGTATACATGTAACTGTGAAGTGGCCCCAAATTTTCGGCACCTCATGTGGGAGTGCGGGGGGCTTCAGACAATGCGGGAGAAGCATATTCCCACAATAGTGACGCCATACACGAGTTGGATTCCGCCGAAATCTGCGGTGAACGAGACACTTAGCTCACTGTGGAGCTTCGCTTGTGTGGCTTCCATGGTTGGTCACACCTAACCCCGGCCTACCTGCATTACCCCAGCAGGCCGCGAGCCAATAACGTTTTTTTTTTCTTCAATACATTCATCTCTCTCTCGCTCTAAGTGCACGGGCTCTTGGCATCCTCATGACGTTGACGATGCATACATGTCAAACCCAGCAAGAAATGCAATGCCGCAGCGGGCACTGAGTCCAGCGCAGTCAACGAGAAAAAAAAAAAGAAATAGCGTACGTGCTGCGCAAATAGGTTTTGATGAGGTTTGCAAGCGCCATGTGCTTGTCTGCGTACTTGTAGAGAGCGGTATAATGAGGAGGAGGAGGAGAGGCCAGCCTGCTGATGCCGATCAAAGTGACATTCAGTCGCCGGTATCGTTTTTTTATTTTTTGTAAACGGCCTCCTCTACAAAGCTACCCTGTAAAAAACAGACCAGCCTATAGCAGCAGGAGCACTCGGACGCAGGTCCGTGGGGCGTGCGCGATCCGGTGAGTATATGTGCTCGTTTTCAATCTCTGTGCTGAGTGTTTAGGCGCCATTAGTGTGTCCGACCGGTCCGCGTGTTCGCCAAATGCAGCCGGTACAGCCAGCGATGACAGCGCCGCCCACCGGCAGGTAGCAGCCACATTATGGCTGGTTATAAATATTCATTCAGAACGACGGCGTGGCATCGACGCTAAATAAAAAAAAAAAAAGACGCTATGGCGCAATGGATTAGAGGCACGTGTTGCGTATGGAAAGTCGGCCGTTCGACTCCGCTCTCTGTACTGAAATTTAATTGTTATTTCAATTTCATTTTTTCCATTTTTCCCTTTTAGGTCGCAAATTGTGATGCTTAGTGGCATATAACGCCGTTTAAGAGGATTTATTATCCCTTTTAGGTAAGCCGTTGCGACAATCTTCAGTCACCGTGATCAATACACCGTGGTTTCAAGCCTTGTGGCTGTACAGGCTGCAGTTGGCGAATACGCGACCGGTCCAGTCATGAAATAAGAGTGGCAGCTTAAAAGGCAACTGCAGAAGTTTTAGATTTCGATCAGCATAAAGGGGGCTCGAATGTGCGAAATATGCAGGCAAATCACGGGAAGTCCTTTGGGGATAGCATCTGAAACAGAGACATTATTGCCAGTTAAAATCGCGACGGCCTTCAGGCTTCTCCGCAGCGCACAGCACCAAGTGGGGGCGCATGATGACGTCGTCTACGGTTCCGGTACATTTCTAATCCTTAAACGCTGCTTTGAAAGAAGGAAACCAATGATACCGAAGGCAAAGCCCGCCGAGCGTTGTTTGGCAGCATCCAACTAAGCACGGCAAGGTGTGGTTGACGGCAGTTGAAATTTGAAATCTTACCGTCCGTGACGTCACACCGAGCTTCTCCGCACTGTTTTAGTGCTGTGAGGAGAAGCCCGAAAATTTATCGTCGATTACGTCATCATTTTAAATGCTAGCTCAGAACAACTTGGCATGCTTTGCCTATAGACTATATAGATTTGAATCCTCGAATATTGCAAATTTTTCAAGAAAAAAAAAAGTGGTGCAGGTCAGGGGTAACAGCATAAGCGATGAGCTTTTATTGCGACTTCATCAGAGGCATCGACAGCGAAGACACGCGATGACGCGAACGCGACACTTCGGGCATACTTTATACGCGTTGTCGAGGCCCGTTGTGGTGCTAAACTATTCACACGTGCATGGACATGGCATTAATATGCACGTGCCACTCGCATGCTTCTGGCCGTCTTCCGAAGCACACGCAAGTACCGAAGACCGTATCGTCTTTCAATCGCTGACGATTATACGCAGACACGAGTCGTTAGATATGACGGTGTGAGCCGAAGCTGCCTTTGCTGAATCCCCGCAGTATACTCAGGTCTATCCTTGCAAACAGCTGGCAAGGCGAGCGCGTTTTGTACATTACGTGCTTCTGAAAGTAGCATCATATGTATGCCCTTTCTGTGACTGTGTCTCCAAAAGGCTTCACATTCACGAATGGCCCAGCTATACTGGCTCTCTGCATATTCCGAGCCCTCTGTACGCAAGCCTAGCTATGTGAGTGTATCAGCAGCGTGTTTTTCACATTCGTCTTGCTCTCCTGCTGAGCTATATGTCTTTTTCTCGCGTTTTCTTGAGTATTGTCGCGGCCACAACAATACGCGGAGCAAGCTTCGATGATCAAACTTCTATCGCGTGTTATATAGCGAAAATTATTAAGTACTTTGCACACATGCTAGCAAATGCCACTCGTGTGCTCACGTACAAACCCAACAAACTTTCATATCCTCTTTGCGGAACGCGTGAAAAAAAGTTCGAACGCAGAAGTGTGCTCCGTACTATTTGGCCACTTGTGCACTTTTTTACTGTTGCCCCGGAGCAAGCACTCCTTTTTGGTTTTTGAGGTGCGTTGACGCATCGCTCGTCGGTAATCTTGAGGTCCACGACACGTGGGAGGGAGTGCAGGATTCACTTTTGTGTTTCCATACTAACCGTCCACCCACATCTACTCCCCCATGAGGGATTCCCGTAAACATTGAACTTAACCCTTCATACTTAGAGTCGTTGATCAATTTAGCCTCCTCGCCCTACCAACTGGTTCCCGTCCTGACAAGGCTTAACTGGTAGAGCGACTGCCCCGGATAGGCGGTGGTCCCGGGTTCGATACCCAGAGCAGGACAAACTCTTCTTCCACTAGAAATTTTTGAAAGCTGTATAGCTTTCCTTTGTGGCTGTGAAACACTGCTGGGGTGGATGCTAATGAGTAGTTACTCTCTTATTAGATATATACTCCACTTTAAAGGAGTATATTTCCCCGAGCATTGGACTAACTTTCTCCCTTCTGCTCCGCACACTGACAGCGCGCTATAATAGCCGCCCTTTGCTGAATCCTTGCACCCCTGTTTCTGAGCAGGGCTCAGGACCAATGGATTTACTTTGTTGCTTCTTGCGTCTGACGGGTCTAGAAGTGCTTCTTGAGTTTGACGGATCTAGATGTGCACTTGACTGCAGGTGTTGTCCTTAACTAGCGCTCGATGTGTCATATTTTATATCGTACTTTCGTCAGCACTGCATGCAGGTTTTCGCGGCGACATGTTTTCTAGTTTTACATAGGCGAATGTCTTTAATGCCTCATCGTTGTTGACAGAAGGTTGTCAGAAGAAGGTTGTCAGCAGAGGTGTCACGCTTTTTCTAGTCAGACCAGAAAAAAAAAATTTGCACGATGGGATACGAACCAACATCCTTTCGTTCCGCAGTCAAGCGTGCAAATGGCTACGCTACTTCCTGTCAATGCATATGTAGTTCTACTTGTCTAGGACGCTGGAGAGTGTTTGCAGAAAGGCGTCGAATCAGACGGATGCCTCCCAAACGCCCTCCAGTGTCTCCAGCATTTGAGATTCACAAACAATTGTGTACTTAACATCTTAACCACACATCAGTCACACAAGCAGCAACACCGCGCTAAAGGCTTTCGCCTCACCGCACTTTAGGTCAACAAAGCGCCCCCCTGAATTTGTTTTCTTTTTTTGCAGAGCCATGGACGCCGGGACAGCGAACGGTGTTTATCGACGCGTACAGCAAGAACAGCTGGCGAATGGCTGGTAAGTCATGTTCACGCACGTTTCACGCTCATTTATGGTAAAAAAAAAAATACAGGCGCGCGTTGTTCCCTGGCTATTCGATTAAGAAAAGTTTGGCTTCATTTCTCTGGTTGTGATCTCGATGAAACTTACCAAGGAAATACGGCGCCTGATTGTCACACGCCGGAGAAGACGACGTTCCGCAAGCGCTTTTTTTTTCTTATCGAGGCTAGGAGCAGGATTTCGTAAGAACTATTATCAAATTTAAACCTTTTGCCGCCCATCTGATGGGCCTTGCAACCTGTGCCACAAGGGTCAATAACCGATCAGTCACAAGTTTTGGTTTAAAAAGCTTAGCTGATCGATGAAAAGAGGCGGAAGAATGAACTGAGAAAAAATCGTTACCGAATAAGAATCTGGGTGTCCTTTGTTTTTTTTTTGTTTTACAATTTTTTAATCGGAATTATCATGGCAAGCATTCCTATGTGCTTGAATGGGCAAAATTTAGCTTTTTCGTCTTACATGACTGATAACAAATGAAACGACAGGCAATATTATTGGTCAGCCACGTTAAATGCAGAATCATAGGTGCGAACCGTCGGATAATTCTATTGCAGTGGACCTTCACTGACGAATCCGAAATCTCAGACAGGCCTAGGTTCGCTTGGAAGTTGCGGTCAATAAAATCATATTCTCGAAGCAGTAGGTCCATGGCGAAGATAGTTGTTTATTAGTTCTAATTTGTTTTGATTTCTTTCGTACGGTACCAAGCACCACCGATGCTGAAAATACTGTGCGGGTTACCTGCACAACTCGTATGTCCTCCCACACATTGAGTCAGCCTTACCCAGCACCCGTCCCAAATCTCGACTAGAAACTGCCCTATATCGTGGGAAGCTCTACGTCCTTTATTTCCCCACCCATACCAGTAATAACACCTAATCAAATAAATTTCACATTACATTACGTGTTGACAATGCGATAATATAAGAGGCTAATGATGCCTTTACATCGAGTTCTGGGCCATTCGTGCACAGTTGTGTTAGGTGGACGGATGAGATTAAGAAATTTGCTGGGATAGAGTGGCCGCAGCTGGCACAGGACAGGTTAATTGCACAAGTATGGGAGAGGCCTTTGTCCTGCAGTGGACGTAGTCAGTCTGATGATGACGATTATGCATTTGCGGACCCCTATACGTCTGTTTGCAAACAACCAGACATCCCTTCGTACCATACAGCGGGTTACAGGCTTTCTCGCTGGGGTCTCGAGGTGATGACATGGACGTGTACTTATCAATTCCGGTCTGGTGAATTAATTTCCCTCCAGCCAATCGAAGTGATGCGGTCTGGTGACGTCATTACCATCCAGCCAATGGGCGAATTTTATGACTGACAACACATCTTTTTTTCTTTTTTCAAATGTGGCTTATACTGCTTTCGGTTTAAAATTTCATTCTCTCGTGTCATATGCCAGCCTCTGCAGCAAATCTAGGAGATAACTTTCAAAGCTGATCCCAAGTTTCACGCAACGAAAGGGCGTAAAAGAACTGGCGTGACACCATGAGAAAATTATTGGAGAATAATCTGGCCTTTGCTGCTTCAGGCAAGGTACCATCCTTGATAGGCGACGGATGTCGTTCTAGTCCCAAAGCGATATTAAGAGCTTGATAATCGATACAAAATGACATTTAACCATTTTTATTCGCTGTGACAACCATACTTTTTTTCACAATGTCAGCTGGGGGAAGCTTTTGATGGTGTCTTTTTGCTCAAGCCATGTGAGCGTTGTTTCAAGTTCAGTCGAGCATTACAACTCAACACAGTCGTGGGGCTTGCTCCTGGCTTGACTTCAGGGGGAACGCTTTCAGACAGATCGGCCAGAGTCGAACCAAAAACATTAGCAAATTTCTCCAAGGATTTGCTTGACGTGGCCAACGTGGCTTCCACGTTTGAGAGAGAAATAGAGAGATATAACTTCTATTTTCCAGTCAGCCGTTACTAGGTCCATAAATCCTGCTCAGCTCATCACTGACTGCGATGAAGTCGATCACTGTCGGCTGTAGTCACGCTGTGCCTTGCTTTTTCGCATGGTGTGGAATTGGAGTCGTTCCAAATGCGCAAGGTTGTACAGGGTGGCTCAATCTGCTCTGGCAAAGCGCTGTTGAGCGACCGTCGCTGGCGACGAGGGACGTCAGATTCATTTCATTGTCAAGGAAGGTAGCGGATAGTCTTTTATTGCAGTGTTTACAATGAGGATTCCATCTCGGTCGTCGTCGCCATGGTGTAAGTTAGTAATATTAGTTCTGCATACCGCTGCAAAGTCGGTCAATTTGCTTTTGACACAAACATGACAACAGTTTACGCATGCTTAGCAAAGGAGCATTGCCAGAGCAAAAAGCTGGCGGCGGCCGTTCGGCGTCGCCCACAAAAGTCCTGATTGGCTGGCGGGCAGTGACATCACTGACGTCGTCATAATAGACACATTCCATTAGCTGGAGGCATGTGACGTCACTATAGCGGAAGCGACGTTACTAGGCCGGAGAATGCCCATTGGCTGGCGGGAAGTGATGTCTTCAGACTGCAGATTTGTCTGTGTGAAGCTTCCACCTGCCAATCGCAGCAGGTGGCGTGGAGAAAGAGCTACGGAGTGGCAACCTGGGCCTCACAAGCTCCATCAATTACTTCAGGCAAAAAGGCATTTAACAACTTCAGATGCTGTCGCATTGCCAAAGCATAATAGGTTTACAAGGTGTCCGTGTGTTTTTTTTTTTTTTTTGTTCGCTGGTGATTTCCACTTCAGCACTTGCAGTATTTACCTTTGTTCACCACTTTTTACCCCTGTTTACCTTTCCTCTGTCGGGTGACTGTGTTCGACTCCGGGTTTTTCTCCCCGATTTGTACTTCCTCGGTGGCTGTTGCACCTTTTCGGGGCACTTTCAGCTGCTGCTTGGTTGATTCGTTATCTAAGCATTACCGCAAGACGCTGATTCCAGCAACTTTATATACATACTTCCTTTTTGGCACCCGGATGCAGCTAGGTGATAGCAAAGGCTTTCATTAAGTGCCGTTCGGTGGAAGAAGCATGCACTTACGTAAGCAAGTTGAACACTACGCTATTTGTAGTTTCTGCGAAACAATAATGGCTGTATCATAGCCTCCTCTATTTTTTTCGTGCCCCCTCAATCGCGGGAAACGGCGTTGTTAGGCGCCGTTCGTGCTAGTACGCGAAGCTGCCGACGAGTGGCGCGCGCAGCCCAGGATGGACTACATGGGTGAAGCGGCTCCAACACCTTCGTCGCAAGTTCGGCTTCTTCAGAAATGAAGTACAAGCCGACAACGCGAGGAAATGGGCCAAGGCAGTTAATACCCAAGTGCATGCGCAGGAGCGAGAGGCGTGGAGGGCTGCCATGGAGGGGAAGTCGACACTGGAAGTGTACCGGGCAGCCAAGCAGGACATCTGCGTTGAGAGCTTCTACGACAACAGTGTAGGCAGCCGCCTGTTGTTTGAGGCACGCGCGGGTGCCATGCCAACGCTTGTGTACCGCAAGCGCTTCGACACTACAGTCGAATGCACCCAGTGCAGAGCCTGCGGAGAGCACGACGAAACAACGGAGCACATCGTCCTACTCTGCGAGAAGCTGCCAACGCCACCGCACGAGGGCGCTACGTTTCCGCAGGCGCTGGGTTTCCGTTCTTCGAACGAGGGCTGCACAGCAGATGCGGCAAACCATGCGGCAGTTGCAGCGACGAAGCGCCGACTGACAGAGTGGTGGACGCTGGTGCGACATTAGACCAGTACTGTTTCGTCGGTATTCGCGTGTGTGTTTGCCGCTTCGCGTTTGATAGTGGTGTTTTTATGTGTGTATCTATCCAGCCAGGGCACCTTTGGTAGGCGCCCGCCCGTTACAAAGGGAAGGCTACATCATCATCATCATCATCATCATCGGAGCAGACGACGCGGCAGGAGTTGCACGCAGCGTAAAAGACGGCGCGCAATTCTGCTAAGGCTCCCAAAGCATCGCCGGGTGGCGCTGCTGCGCCTGATGTGCAGCGCCATCTATGGGAGAAAAGTAAAAACTGGGGCGCTGCTCGCTGCTCGCGCTGCTTTCACCACGCTTCTTTGCACGCGCGCTTTCTTGCACGTGCGCGCGCCCGCGCTGTCGCGATGTGTCGCCTGCATGAGCCACTATAAGATCGTTCAGACTGACGCGCAGTACTGCAATGCAAACTTAATTAAAGGGGGGAAACTGATTAGTCGCGTCTACTGTGTGGAGCAGACGGTCGACGATGAGGAGGCCCATTTGACTGTAAAATGCGTTTGTCGAGAGAGTATTAACGTCGTACTGTATGACATGTAACTAGACGTAAGTCCACGGTATAATTATACTCGAAATATGCGAAGTACTATCAGCTCTGAGAAATAAAGCGAGACACTTGTTGATCGTAGTTGTCAGTTGTTGCATGCGATGCGCAGGGCGATCCACTTACGTGCGAGTCGAAAGGACATGCGACCAGGCAACAGTTCGTCAACATTCTACTCCACCTTGGGGGAACCCCCTAAACATTTGACCACCATTGTTCACACTTGCAAGTGCGACCTGCGGGTCGCCTTCTTGCTTGAAACGAAAACTCTCCGGAATAACATTGCTTGCGCGCTTTCGAGAATTTCGTCTGCTTTGACCGCGTCTCCTGCACTCGCGCTCGGTGCGATTCTCAATGCACTACGGTGACCAGGAGGATGTCGTGACGGTATTGATGTGCACCGCAGTCGTATAAGCGTCATGATGACAGCGACAGCGGCGCGCTTCTCAGGGCCGGCCTGCCGACCCGTTTGCCTGCCGCCGCCGTCAGAAAAATACGCTAATATTGTTTGTTCGCGTTCATACCAAACCCTGGAGTAGAGCAACGTCAAAAATGAATCATTTTTGAGGATCGTTGGCCAATACCGAGCTGCTGGTAGAAGCGATAACTGCGATACAAGCATATTTCTTTTCCAAATCCGCTTTGCTGATGCCCAGTGCTGCTCGCCTGTTGTCACCTGGCTCCGCAGTTAAAGGCATCACGGAAATCGATCACGTCTTTGTTTTATTATGTGACGGTGAACATAGTAAAACGGTGACGCGAGTAGCACCTTTATTAAAGCGCTGGCGAGTTCCGAAGTGCCCTCAGCTGCAGCATCGATGCGAAATGATTAGGCTTAGCGACGACTACGGCAGCGAGGGAGCAGCGCAGCTCGTCGCCCGGCGTGGCCGCGGGCGACGTCGTTGCCGAAAGATCTACTGTCCGCGGACGGCGTCATTGCCAAAAGCTCCACTGTCTCGCCGATTAGTTCAGCGGCTTGCGACTCGCAGTCGCAAGGCTGGAAAATCGAGCAGCGAGCGACTTGCCTGCGCGTCGTCTGCCACTTTTTTCGTGCATGGTAGGGACAGACTCACTGGCTCTCCGAAGAGCGCGGCCGCATACTCGCGTGTTCGCGGTAAGAGTGAATCACCGTGTACATACGCTTTGGTTTTTACATTACGGCCTTCGTACTACCTCCTTTTTGCTTCGCCGAGACCGCGTCTGTCAGCGCGAAGATTGCGCCTCGCGCGACTCTCCCGTCGCACGTGCACACAAAGCTAGCAGGGCGTCTGCTACGGCGCCGCCCCGAGTTTCCGCTGCTCGCCGCTGCGGCGCTGGCGTCGCGCTCCCAAACTTGAGCTTGGGTTCCCTTAAGATTGATGTGCGGACACGATCGTTAAAGTGCTAAATTGTTTTTGTTAAGCCATGTGCACATGTACTTTAGTAAAAGCTGCTCATCAAGGAAAATATGAAATCGGCGGCCGGGCATACATATCGAACGTTGCTCCAGTACCGAGATGAATGCTTAAGTTTACAGCTATAACGACGGTAATTGTTACTGTGCCTCTTTGTACAAAACACGTATTCTTAGCATAGGTCGTATCTGACCCAATATACAAGCAGAAACATTAAGGAAGCATTTTTGTGAGCGATGAGTGAATGGAAAAAATTTTACTGTCGTATATAGAATAAAACATACATGCAAAAATGTTTTCACAACTTCAAAATCTTTCTAGATAGAGGCTTTGATGTCAGCGGTTTCACTACATCGTTCCTGTCCGTCACCGATAAGGCATAGTTCGCAAAAACAGGGCGGAAAAACTTTCCGCAGATGAGCTTCAGATGGCTGTGGTGGTCATTGGACGCAAGCTCACATTTCAGTGCTCCATGTTCTGCAAGAGCCTCAACTGCATTGTTGACTGCAGCTTGCAGGGGTTTTGATAAGAACCGTCTTTTGTTGAGCAGCACCTCGACGTAGCTCTTGAGGGCGTACAGAACATACAAAAACTGCGTTGAAGGATTCTGTCCTGAAGACGGATCAAACTGTCACTGGGCGCAGATGAGGCTGGTCGCGTGAGAAGAGCATTGCAGCTGCTGCAATCAATTTTTTCTTGAACGACGCGAGCCAAATAACCTCCTAACATCGCAAGTGCTGCAGTGTCTGGCGCTGGCAGCAACGTTTTCTGTGTCCTGAGAAGGTCTTCAAGGAGACTTTTCGCCTCCGGTGGAAAGTCGTCCGCGCGCTGGGTGACTGCAAGTTTCTGTGCACTGTTCAGTGCTCCAAGTGCTTGCCTTTCCGTTTCTATTACGTTGCTGTGTTGGGAAGCAGACACTAACCCAGTTTTTAAGGCCTTCTCTACGCCAGCGAGTACCGCTCTAGCATCTGTCTGATCATTGCTTCCTGCAATTCAGCTAATTCGAAATCTGTTTTTAGCGCCGCTTTATTCCGGGTTGCTGCGCATTTCAGTGCACAAGGATTAGGCGCGTTTTTGCTAACTTGTTCCGGCTCTTAGTGTGCTGGTTTCGTCGATGGTGATTGTGTGTGTTAGGAATGTTCGGTTAAAGGACTGCGCGCTTTCTTGCATAGTTGCGGATGTCGTTTTTGTGTTGCCGAATGTTTGCTTTTATATACTTTTGGTAATGGCTTAGGACGAGTTGGTCGTTTGTGGAGTAGGCAAAGGCCACATTTATTCCGCGGCCGCCGAATTCCCTGCAGCCGGCCGCAACTACGCGCACGCCCATCCATCCTGGGCTGGCAGCGCCGCCCCGCGGAGAAACACGGCGGAGTCAGACGGCGCTTCAGCAGCCTTTGACCAGGCACAGAAAAAATAGAGGAGGCTATGGCTGTATAGTGCCACAAATCGAAGCCATCTTTTTTTTTCGTCGCTACGCCCTTCGGATGCCTCGTTCAAGTTTTCGTACAGCTGTTTGGAAACAGCGACACTGCAACCAGCACAAGGCTCCAGCGAAACACCTGTTGGCACTCGCGCACTAAGCACAGACGAGAGCGCAGCCCTGACTTTGTAGTCTATTTCAGCACTTCCGAATACCGGCGCATCCGCCAGCGCTGCTCGGTGGAGGAGGCGGAGGGTGCACCGCCCTCTCCTTTCTCTCACGTCTTTCCGCTTGTCTGATAGCCGGCCAGCGGTGCGATGACGTCGTTTCATGAAACCGATGACAGCGAGATCGCGCGATGTTTAGCTATGACAGCTGTCGATGGTTAAAACGGCTCACAAGCGGCCCATGTTTCGACTCTAGCGAAACTCTCTTCGTCTATATGGCCGCATGATTTCACGATTTGTCGCGAAACGTCGCTACAGCTACTGGCCATTGCAGTGCCATTCTGGAGTGAATTTGTGACGCGAGGGTAAGTGGAGCTGCGCTGGTTTTTTTATCGAACGGGTCACGTAACCAAACGCAGTTGTTTTCCGTTCCCCGTTACGTTCCGTTCCGTTCACCTTCAACACACTGCTTGGCCCTTCAATACGGTGTCCCTCATAGCCTGCGTAACTTTGGGACGTTTAACCCCCTTAAACCATAAACTCCTGAATGGGCTTTTCTGCGGTGCACAACCCTTCCCCGGAATGGCTGCACACTCATCGAGCTGTGCAACATTTAATGCGGCAGATATCTGCGAATTACTGCCTATAGCTGTATCAGTGGAATTCTCAGTAGTGATGCAAAACTAATGGTAAATTGAATATCGATAGCATCGATAGTTTTTTTTTATACAATCGATAGCGTAGAAAGACTATCGATAGTTCTACTATGGAGCCGTAGTACAATCTATAGTATCTATAACTATCAAGAGTTTTTTCGTGCCTGCATCTCCGTTCGCGGTCCCTTCAGGACGTCTAATCAAAGTAATGACAAAATTCATGCTACAAATCTACATAAGGGGAGCCAGCCGAGGATTGTTCATTTTCCAGAGTACAAATGACTTGCATCTATGACTTTATACTCTCCGACAGATGTTGATGCCCGAGGCATGAACAAGAAGAGAGGAGAAAAACGATCACTGAGTATACTATAGTTTGCCACAAACTGCAACAAAATACATGTCTCGTTTACGCGAGAAACCAAGCTCGTGGAAGGCGACTGCTCGGCGGCTTATGACGTCAATATGTCTTCCATGATGCCGGCACACTGTAGTTGGAGGCATATTAAATGAATAAGAAAAAGAGATTCCTATCACTATTTTCTTCTTTTCCTACTGATCCCTGTTCGAAGTACCACGCAACTGCTGACCGCAAGCCGTCTCAAGCCAGAAAATTACTACATGAGGCGTTCAGAATAACATTTTTTTCCTACTTCTGAAATCTTGGAATGGTGCAGTGCCCTCAAAACTTAACGCAGGTTAAAATATAAGGTAGAAAAGTGCAAGTCTTATTAACGGTGCTTTACTTACGGATTCCGGACTGTTCCCAGTCACTGGGTTTGGCTGGCGTTATATGCATTGTCTGCGTGGTGACGCTGAGCGTTCCGGTCTAGCTCACCTGCACAACCGACAGCTCCTACTGTTTTGTAAGCAGGCAAACTCCCAAGAGCACGAAAGTCTGTAAACATAAGCGTTGAAGTTTCCATCCCATTTCGGCTCAGAAGCAGGCGCGCCCAACGATGCGTCTGGGGTCGTTTGGACGGAGCTGTTCACTGTAGCCAGCACAACTATAGACCTTCGCGGAATTTATTTTAAGCAGCGACTGTACGGAGGGTACATCTGCAGTGCTCGGTGACTCGAGTATAGAGTCCTACCATCGTTACCGCCGTCTGAATTAAAACGCCGTCAAGCTTATGCTGCCGTGATTACGCTCGGTGCGTTGCGTGATCTCGTACTATTGATAGTACAATCAATAGTATTTTTTTGCCATCGATAGTTTGATAGTGACTCAACTATACATAACAACGATAGTACTATCGATATTGTTGTCCCACTAATTCTCAGTAGCATGCATACAGGAGCAAACCAACTTTCACGGCGAGGGTCGCTCTGCGAAATATGTAGTATTTCTGAAACCTTCTTAAATAAATTGAACGTGCCGCGTCTCTTTTTGAACTGAGCAGTGCCGTTATGAAATTATAGAAAGCAGAGCTTTAGTGCATCAAACTTGCATGTCAATGGTGTAATCCTGCCGCTGCTTCCCTGCTACTTTCAGCTTCGCAACGCTTTGGTCACGGCTCCTTCGCCGCCCCTTTTTAGTACGCCCCTTGTGTTCCCTTTCTTCTGCTCATAAATTCATGAACTGTTGTGCGAGATTATCGTTACAGGCGTTTCGCATAGAGGATACGTACTAGCGTAAACGAATACCGAATCACCGGACGCTGGCCGCGCAAGTGCAGCGGTCCCGCCGAGTATACGTCTACGATACGTCTACGCTAGTACGTTTCCGCCATGCTAAGAGCCCCCATATCGTCCACTTTCGGCTGCAGCTGGTCTCTTCATTCAGCCTCTTTTTTTTTCTTCTCCGAATTATGCAAGATTTGTCTCTGATACAACTTCAAATTATCCAGAAGAAAAAAACGATGAAATGCAGTTGGGCACGAATATGCTATAAAGTTTTCTCACGGCATTCAGTCTACTTTCCATGTTCCAGATTCACGTCAAATCGAAGGGCACTGACCTATGTCAGATTTATTCCGCGAAGGCAGACAACAACAAATACCGGTTAAAGTTCAGTGCAGAACACTTGTGCGCAGTTGATGCCGGAACTGCATCATTGTCAGCCAATACGGCGTCACAACTCATTCTAACGACGCAGCACCTGTCAACCGCTTCCTATACAGCGTTGTTCCAGAGCGGATAAAACATGGGTACACGGTTTAATACTGTTCATGTGACTTGTATTTGTCTTTCTTTCCAGCATCCGACGGCGCACTGCATGAGATTTTTTTGCATTTCCGGGGTATGCAACTGCTCTGTACAGCTCTCTCTCGTCTACATTCGAGACCATTCACAGAGCGCGGTTTGTCTCTTTGGAGCGTGCTCGAAAAAAAAAAAAAATAGGTCGTTCAGACGCCAGTGCATGCCAGCCACGCAGCGTAGTATTCAGTCTTCGTAATGTAACGTATTTACCTCTTCTTTATGTAACAGCATAGCAGGTTGAGACTCGTCTGCTCAGTAAAATTCGCGGGGACCGCGAGCGGTCGTGAGTAGGTCGCCGCCCTTCCACCCTCTATCGATAAAAGTGCAAAACTTGAAAAGTTTCCCTCCGCATCTAAGCGACATATCAACAGCGCCAAATACTGTCGCCACGCTGCAGTTACTTTCTATAACTCGAACAGCATGGGACCACATTCTAGTTCCCACACGTCTGCCGCTTTCTTACGCAGCGCCGGCCGCCCCAGCGCAGTGCACATGTTCAAGGAGTCGCCGCCGGAAGACGCGGACGAGTCGGAGACATCCCTCGTCACGGCGTCCATCCTCAAGAGCTGCAAGGTGCTCGCTTACGTGATCACCTTCGCCGTTGTGCTCTGCGGGTCCGTGCTGTCCAAAAGCACGCTTCTGCTGATGACATCACAAATTCAAAGGACGCACAGTGATGGAGGTCACAACCGGACCCGACCTGTCTGCAAGGAGAAACTGTGTGAGTGTTCAGGACTCAACGCTCCAAGTGGCGAGCATGTGTGACACACAGACACGTTCTACGTGCGACATTGTATGGTTACGTGTGTCTGTGTGTTTTTTTTAGGCCACCCGTGCGTCTCTCGGGGGAGCTACAAGATTTTTTTTCATATTTTGCATATTCTGTTTGCGTTTTGAAGGCCGCGATGAAAAATTTCGGCCGTCTCGAAAATACGCACAAGGCCGTCTTGGATAAGACTTGAGACGATACTGCTTTGGATTGCCGTAAAGAACAGTGTTACGAAAAGGAAGAAAAAGATAGTAACAACCTTGTCGATCTGCTGTAACTGTCGTCTTAAACATTAGGCTGAACAGTACAAAAATTCCGGCAGCGCTAAGTTTCATGCACTGTATAACATAGCAAGCACACTCACTAGAAGCATACGGCTGAAAGTAACTTAAAAAGCAGCAAGTGCATGCCACTTATAGTGTGCCTGAGAAACCGCTGAAAGAAATCGATTGTTTAATAAACTTGTTGAACGATACTGCGCTTTGTCGTTTCAGTTTTAGACGAGGACGACGAGGACACTGAATACGTGACCGGATTCGACAAGTCAGAAAGCATCGCTTGGATGTGGGTCATCCTGTTTGCCATGCTCGTTCCCGAGGTGGTGACGTTTATCAGATCTGTATGGACCTTGATGTTCAAGGCCATTCGCAAACCTCGTGCAAGCACGTTCATTTTCGTAAGTATTCCACCGAAGCTCACCGTTAGTTTCGGCATGGTTGCATTCTTTCGATCACTTGCTTGAAAGGTCTCGCTAAGAAATATAGGGGGATCACTGTGAGCAATGGTCTCTAAAAAAAAAAAAAGACGAAGTATACCGCTCTGAAATCTGCAACGAACGCTGAAACCGCTTTGGTGGTCGCGCTAATTTGAATAACGATGCCAAAATGGCATGAATACTGCAGTGTAGCTAGGTTGTGTCGTACGTGAACCGAGGTCAGTAGTGTCGCTGGTGCCATGGATAGATTAAAAAAAGCGCGAGTTGGCGGTGCTCGAAAAACTCGCTTCTTCTCCGGCAGATGGCGCCGCGAGCGTAGGAGTCTAGCGTAAAGCCGCGCTGAAAGTGAAGGCGAGCGCAATAATTATACTTGTTACCCTGTAAAAATGTTACCATGTAATGTGAAGTAAACCCGTGCTAATGATTTAGCTGTTAAACTGTTATACATGTGAGTGAAATAAGAACAACTCAAAGTACACACAGACAAAACATGACAGAGGGAGACAGACTGCAGACAAAGAGAGCTTAAGAGAACCTACAGAGACAGACAGCCACACAGACACCGAGGCAGAGAGAAGAGACAGACAAAAAAGGCTGCAAAATGTGTTTTGTTGTGATTGACTCAAAGGCGAAAAATTCAAGACCTGCTGTGCACTGCAGGTGGTATGCACCGTCCGAAAGCACTCACCAGGCATGTGCGAATAGTAATATTGCAAAACTTTAACCAAGGTAATTTAAAATCCAAGCAAATTCCAGCACGCATTAGAGAGTCATGGCTAACGATGGTCTTCGAATATATCTTTGAAGAGCATGCGGATCCCACTCGGCGCTTTAGATTCGGCTATAATTTGAGCCGCCACCTACGTTGATTGTGTTCCCCCGTTCGTCCCTGACCGCGAGAACTGTGCGTAAATGAAAAAAAAAAAAAGGCAAATTAGGCTTTCTGCGTCCCAGCTACTCGCTTAGCTGTTTCTTAAGAAATCAGTGCAATCACCTAACATGACAACAGCGCATCTGTACACTTTAACGCTTTGAGGTGCGTTCAAGGACTGTCGGAAGTTGCTAGGAAGGAGAGAAACACATTAATTATGGTACTTGTGGCGTGTATGCGTTCGTTATTTTTCGGAATAATACGATCATTTTAGAACACTTTTCGTTTCTTTATTTTCGATGGCGCTTGCTAGCCCTTCCATACGAATTGTTGCTGAGTAATGTTACACGCTTTGAAATTTAAACCAATACAGCGTTACTCTGTTGACGGTTGAAACGCAGTTTTACAAGACGCATATTTAATTTCTCGATTTCTCGAACCAATTGCGATTCTTCGATTTCAAGCCCCGGAGGTTTGCGTATATTAGATGTTTCAGGGAAGACTTTAAGTAATTTTCGCAAAAAGGCTTTTCGGGGTAAAAATATGCCTCTTGCGGCCTAGTATTACCAGTCCTAGCGGACACCAAAAAACAGGTGAATCGTTTTAAGCAGTAAGCTGGTTAACTAATTTTTAAAAATTAACTTTTTAACTATTATAGTTAGGTGCCTATAGTGGCAATTAAAGACTTGTAGCCGGTCATTAGTAATAGACATATCAGCTTTTAAAGTTCCGAAAACGCTACTATCCTCGCCGCCGTGGCTCGACAAAATCTGGCTACATCGTGCCAAAATACAAGCGCTTTCGAAAAGCATGCCGGCAAAGCAGCATTTCTAGTGCAGTTAACTAGTCAGAAAAGCCAAATCACTAAGCATCGGTTCACGCGATAAGGAAACATAAAAAAAAGTTGTTGTACCAATCGAAAAACTCTCAAGAGAGTCTTACGCGTCTCCACCTCAAACGTTGTGGGATCTCGCACTTCTTTAAGTCTTTGCGACCCCAGTCCAGCGCCCAAGAAAGAAGTACTCAACAATTATTGCTCCTTTTAAAATTATTTTCCAACACAAGAAAGCGGAAAGATATCGTCGTGAAATATGCGGATACTTGCTTGCAGACCCTGAATTGTTCCAAAGGCTTTAGAGATAATAATAATAGTAATAATAATAACTATTAATTAGTCTTCAAGGAAACGAAAGGCGCAGTAAATGTCACTGCATATTAGAACCCGAACCGCTCCGAGAGAAAACTGATGAAAGAGGTAATAAAAAGAGGGGAAGAGAGAGGGGTGGAAGAGCCACAGCAGTGGAAGGTGCTGGTTCAATCCCGATTAGCATCGCACAGCACACGCGCGTCTTTTGCATTTCGCTTCCATCGATAAAGAAAAGGACAAGCACGAACAAGCGATTAGCTGGACACATTGTCGTTTGTTTGTTTGTTCGTTCGTTTGTTTGTGGGCGTTCACAGCCTATAGATTTCGCTTTCCGCTCTTTAACAAGAGCCATATTAGTGCACAGTGAATTGCGCATAGCCTTGCCCGTTACAAATGTCGAGCAAAGGAAACGACGGGGTTTTACTGAAACGCCGCGTCAGGTACCATGAGTAGTCTCACCAAACTTGTCTTGAGCATGCTCATTCAATAAAGGAATGAACCATTGGGCTAGTTGCACAGAGGAAGTGAGTGAAGCTTGTGTCTGCTGACAAACGTTCCGTTAGGACACGTAGGTCAGCGTTAGACAAAGAAGGCCTTCCGCCTTTCCCTTGTTCAAGTCTGTGCTTCGACAACCATTTTTTTTTTTTTACTCTTCTATCGTCAATTCTTGCATGTCACTTTTGAGTGGAGCTATATCGAGAATCTCCTGGTTACACTGAGAAAGGAAGTTTGTCTTGATATGACCATGTGGCTTTGCCTTCGGTGCAGGCTCCGACGGTGTTACTATTAAAGGTATCACTCTCTCACGCGGGTGTTTATGACATTGCAGATCTTAACCCTCGAGAGCCTGCATGTGGTCGGCACCAGCCTTTTTGTGTTCACCGTACTGCCAGAATTGGACGTACTGCGCGCCACCATGATCTCCAGCTGCGTGGCTGTCATTCCGGTCCTGCTGAAGGCACTGTCTCAGAAGGACATGTCGCGACTACCGTTGACCTTGAACATCTCGGCACTGCTGGCTCAGTGTTCGGGCCTGGTGCTGTGGTCGGTGGGAACCCGCGGTTCGCCCGCGCTGGCCGCAGCGCTGCTTCTCTCGTCGTGCGCGTGGTGGGAGTGCTTCGCAGATGAAGACGCACCCGTCTTCCGCCTGGTGAGGCTCAGGTCGCTGAAGCGGAACCTGGACCAGTGCCGCCTGTTTGTGTCAGTGATGCTCTCGCCCTGGCGAATACTCGTCATGTTAGCAACAATGCTGGTGCTGGTGGCGGTTGGTTCCTCCGTCACGGTGCCCGAACTCTACGGCAAGTTCTATGAGGCATTCCAGCAGCACGAACTTCCGCTCTTTATGTCCCGGACGTTCATCGACAAGGGAGAAAAAGTTGCCCTCGACTTGGTTGAGACGGACTACGTCTTCTGGAGCAAGCGGTGCGTATGGCCTCTTACGAAGTCGCCCGTTATTTTTGTCGCTGACAGTTTTCGTTTTCGGGTAAAATCCGATTTTGCCCATTTCTTGCACCTTGACATGTCCAGCAATTTCGGACAAAAATTTTGAAGAATTGCAAACTTGTGAGATACTTTTACGGAAATATTGAAGTTCATGATCAATTCTTCTGAAACGTAGCAAAATCTTTCTTTTAAAGTGTTTCCATCGACCGCGCCAAACAGTTAAGACTCCCATGAAAACCAATGGGGAACGCTTTTGACGATAGCAAGAGCCTTAATAGAAAAAAAAAATTCAAGGCTGCCGCCGGGTGATCTGCGCATATCTTGATTGGTATAATGAAATATTAGATTATATGAAAAAATTGCGTTCTTAAGAGGTTTGCCGCTCAAAAATGCTTTTGTCCAGAATTGTTGGGTATGCATATCACAAAGCTGAAGACACCGTAAGAAAATTGGTGGATACCAAGTTACTATTCCAAAGGGGTGTTTTGGGGCAATTAGGGGTTGAGGTTTGAGGATTAGTTCGAAAAGGGTGGTTTAGAAGTGAGGCGAAAGCATGGCTACTGACCAGACGTGTTATCGGAGTCACTGTATTAAGCGCTACCCACACTAAGGACACCCTGATCCAAGTACGTTAAGCGTTCAGTATCGTCGCTGTGATGTTGAATATTTTCGCAGTGTAAAAAAATTGCAGGCTGTCCTTCCTCACACGCGGAGTGCTTAATCCCGATGTGCATAGCATCGTCGTCTTCATCAACTTCCATCTGCAGCGCGGACAGATCAGATCAGCTTAACCTCGATTAGAACTTAACCTGAGTCTAATAATATCTTCTCCAGACTTGCCGACGACCCAGCAAAGCAAAACCATGGCTAAACAGATGCTTTCATAGGTCTACTCGGTTTAGATGCGTTAAAACCCTATACCACTGCTGCCTTCTGCTTAGACCAAATCGGTCTGCAGTGTAGGGCAAATAAATAAAGTGCACTTCGGTTTCTAGGTTTTAAGACAAGCCCTTTTAACGCTATCTCCCTGCACTATACTCTTAAGGCTCATTAGAGTTATATGAAAATCTACAATGTATGTCTTAGAAATGACAAACGTGAGTGTATGTTCCTGTTAGGAAAAAGTGTGAAGATCAGTAATAGATTAAATTTCGCACAGAGCTCAGGTCTCAGCAAGGCCACGGCACACACCCTGCATATTCGCACGAATCATCCGTGGAGCCTATAGAAAGTTCGGCGTAAGCAGTGCCGCGTGCGCTCGCTTCTGACTGACGTCGGAAACGTCTCCGTTCGGTTTGTATAGACGCAATGAAAAAAAAAGGAATATTCTTGAATTGTAGCAGAAAGAAGCTCTAAGTAACTTGTAGGCTTTGGTCCAAGCACTCAACATATGTCTTGAAGACAGCTGGGGTTTCAGTTGAGGATGTTGCCAGCTACTAGCAGTAAAAGCTTTGCGATTATTACACGGAATATCTATGCCGTGACATTATAATCATCATCATCATCATCATCATCAGCCTGACTACACCCACTGCAGGGCAAAGGCCTCTCCCATATCTCTACAATTGACCCTGTCCTTTGTCAGTTGCCGCCACTGTATCCCCGCAAACTTCTTAATCTCATCCGCCCACCTAACTTTCTGCCGTCCCCTGCTACGTTTGCTTTCTCTTGGAATCCACTCCGTTACCCTTAAGGACCAGCGGTTATCATTATAGATGAAGAAAATAAAATACAAATTTTAAGGGTCTTTCACATAGTGTGAAGCAGGTCTCACTGTCATCTGTAAATGGGAATGTGTTCGGGATGCATCTGACTAATGGACCATATGATTCGTCATGACCCACTGACAGCTGACAGATCTCACATAATTGGTGCTATGACTGAATAATGTAACCCATGGGTGACGTGGCCCTTTGATCACATGATCGATGGTAATGTCTCATGTGACCTCGCTATGTGATGACGGCACTTAATGCGGAAGGTGACCCCGAGATATCTCAGGGCGTCAGCCCATGGATAACAGCCTACGCTGTGAAAGAACAGTGACCATTCATGGCAGTGTTCTCTGTCTTTCCTGAACACGCGGCAATTGGGTTGAATTTTGCATAAGCAACGTTTGGGGTACCTCAATGTCTTTTGCAAACAGCCTCGCCCCAGTCGCCGTAGCCGCTGTCCATGCCACTGCGAGCTACGTGACCTACCGTGCCAGCGTCTTCGCCTGCAGAGTAAAGATCCAGGGCTTCTCGATGGTCCTTCCGTTGACTATAAGCGGACCTGTGACCACGCTTGTTCTGGCCGCTCTCTGCGCCCTGCGGAACAACGACACCTGCTTCCTGAGCGACACCTTGCCGCCCCACGTCTTTTTCAACTGCTACGAAGGCACTTGGTCCCAGCTATTCGCGCATGAACATGCCTGGCTCTGGTTTGCCTGGTTTTCAAGCCTGCTGTTTGTGACAGTCCGTGCGTGGAGGTCGAAGTCTCCCAGGATGGCGGCTGAAGAAAGGTAAGACGCTACTGCGCTTCTTTTACCTTCCTCACTCACCAAGCGACACGATTTAGTTTGCTTTTCTCTGTTTACTTTTGGTACTTTTCCGCAATGAGAGATCGTGCACAGTACGTGAACTTTACTGTCTCACAACGTGTTTTCAAGGCATCATTATTTTCCTTTCCTTGTTCTTTTTTTTCCTGCCGAGTGCCGAGAGAGAGAGAGAGAGAAGAGAAAAAGTTTGCAAGACGGTCAGACATCTGATGCTACAATTCTGCAGAAGTAGTTGGATTTACCCTCGATGATTACATCAATGCTTTTACTCTAATGAATATCTTTACTCCGAACCGAGGCTTCACACACGCGACAGAATATTTATGGAGAGCGAAAACGGGTGGAGGTGATTGGGCGGGTCGGTGGCGCTTGTGGAGGGTGTCGGTAGGATGGGGAGGTGATTGGCGCTTCTGGAGGGCAGCTGGCTTTCCTTTCCCACTACTTCGTTTAATTAAATTTCGCCTTGGATTTTTAGTGCGCTAGCACTTAGAGAGGCCATTCTCCCCATTTAGCCGTTGTTTGTTTGTCCTGCCCATACGCCCACCTAGTGGGCAGGCCGCCCACCTGCCCACCGAGTTGTGCATCAGATGTCCAGGTGTGTGTGTGTGTGTGTGTGTGTGTGTGTGTGTGTGTGTGTGTGTGTGTGCGCGCGCGCCTGGAAAGTTGTGATGACGTCAAAAGGTCACGTGACCTAGGTGGTAGGTAGACTATAAGCAATGCAAAACAATGGCCACACAGCGCTAGAGAACTTAATTAGGATTTGACCTAACTACACAAATCATCCGCCATTTTTTTTCGTTCCACTCCTGCGTGAGCTTCTACTGGGCAGAGGCCTGGTGCAGGGTGAAGGTGGGCAGAGGTGGTTCGTGGATGGCGCCTATAGAGGGTGAAGGTGGTTTGGTGGATGGCGCCTCTGGTGGGCGGAGGTGGTTAGTGGACAGCGCCTCTGGAGGGTGAAGGTGGGCGGAGTTGGTTGGTGAATGGCGCCTCTGGAGGGTGAAGGGGGGCAGAGGTGGTTCGTGGATGGCTGGAGGGTGAAGGTTGGCGGAGGTGGTTGGCGGATAGCGCCTCTGGAGGGTGAAGGTGGGCGGAGGTTATTGGTGGATAGCGCCTCTGGAGGGTGATGGTGGGCGGGGGTGGTTGGCGGATGGCGCCTCTGGAGGGTGAGGGTGGGCGGAGGTGGTTGGCGGATGGCGCCTCTGGAGGGTGAGGGTGGGCGGAGGTGGTTGGCGGATGGCGCCTCTGGAGGGTGAAGGTGGGTGGGCGTGGTTGGTGGATGGCACCTCTGGGGGCGAAGGTTGGAGGAGGTGGTTGGTTGATGGCGCCTTTGGAGTGTGAAGGTGGGCGAAGGTGGTTGGTGCTTCTTGAGGGTGGAGGCTTGACTTTCCGAGGCTACAGACATACCGACGCCGGCATTTTTGCGCTGTGACACTGGCACTACTTTGGCAGTAAAAACTTTCATTAGAAAGGAGGTTGTAGGGAGTCGGATTCTTAAGCTATAGCTGTCTCTAGCGAATGAGAAGTGCAGTCATGCCAACACCCTGTCTCCCCATGTGCGATGTTCCCCTCCGCGCCATAGCGTCATGAGCCAGAAAAGAAAACAAGAACGACTGGCTTAAGTAATGTGAGCGCAAATGGCTCAGCAATAAAAAAAGTGGGGAGTACTAGAGTGTCTTTAATGGCACTACTTCTTCTTTACGCAGCCTCTATTGCGCCTGAGTGCGCTACCTCAATCGCTCCTACTCCAGAGCCGGAAAACCGAGGGACAACGAAGTTAAAGACTGCTGCGGTTTTCTCGGATACAGCTGCGCTTTAAAGTTGTTTCGATTCGTTTTCGAATGGTGAGCGTGATTATTTCAGAAGTAGTAGCAGATACCCAGGCCAACCAAATGTTAGGGCGCTGCCGCGAAAAAATTGTTGCAGCATATATTATACTTCATTTCACAATGCAGTTGTATAGGGGATCACGTTTGCTGGGTTAAACGTCTTCGAAGTCGTAGTATGTCGTAACTAAAAACTATGACTTCCACCTGTGGCCCCGGTGGGCTCAGGCCCCAATTAGAACCATGCCTTAGCGTACTTTTTGCACTCCAAGTTCTTTCAGTTAGCCATACAGTTTTCAGTGAGTCAGACGACAATGCACTTTGTGAAAACAGTCCCGCTCCGAGCGACCTACACTATAAACACAAGCATGCCTATATGGGAGTAAAAAGGGAATAAGCTTTCGCCTCACGCTCTCCCTTTTATAAAAGAGAGTTCGAGAGGACAGCCCTTTTTACTCTTTTTTGTTTAGAGTGTACATCGCGCCCGCGGTGACAGTACAGTGGTTGATGAACGCGCAGTGATGCGCACCGCCAAACACGTAGGCGCACTGAAGTGAGCCATTCATTATCTTTTGGTTGCCAGCTAAATGCATAACTTTC
This sequence comes from Amblyomma mixtum, assembly GCF_055824585.1. NCBI lineage: Eukaryota > Metazoa > Arthropoda > Arachnida > Ixodida > Ixodidae > Amblyomma > Amblyomma mixtum. The sequence continues at coordinate 82,998,531 of NC_143016.1, read as the reverse complement.
CTGCGCCGAGGGGTTTTCACTCCTTCGTGAAGTGAGCTGTACCAACCGCACTATATATCCTGCGTTTTATATTCAGCGCTATATAGTACTACGTGCTCCGGCAGCCCTCGTTCACTGCAATGTAATATCCCGTTTGTCGGTAATCGTGGCGAGGTTTCTTAGCTGTGCAGCCTAAGAGAGCAATGCGAAGTAGCTCTGCTACATTTCAGACAAAACTGCTAACCACCTGTGTGCTTTTGCAATGATTGCTACCGAAAATCGGGAAACGAAAGAGCTTCTGCAGGCCATATAGATAGTCGTGCCGGCGAGATAAAAGCTTCGTGTAATATGTTACACGAGGTTTTTACAATATATTACGTGACTTCATGTCTCGAGTCTGTCGTAACGATAAAAAAATGCGAAGATTATCTGTTGACACTACTCCCTAGCAATAATTGGTTGATAATAGTTAATGAAGCTCGAGTGAGTGGATGTACAGCCTCTCTCAGAAATGTATAGGTCATATAGGATTTGCTGCAACACTGTGGCAGCAGGAGCAACAGCGTAAAAGTGAAAAACAAAATGTGAAAAATGCTGAGTTTCAGGCCATAAATTATAGGGTTGTAGTAGCGCTCCTAGAACTCCTATAGCAGGGCTCCTGTGATGTCAGGATGATGACCTTCGAGAGATTCGGAACGCTGGCGATGAAAACCGAACCGTACGCTGCGCGGCCAAAGAAGCGAATATATAGTGTCGCGTACGATTCTGATGTAACGGCTGTACACCGCAACTGATTTCTTGCGCACGAGGCAATAGGTACGAGCTAGTGAGCTTGCGAGGTGCGTCCGGCGGGACACGTTGCTGACTAGTTTTGTTGCCGGTTCTTCTAACGACGCAAGGCAGCGCGAAACGACGACAGGCCATAGACGACACTCACTCACGATGACCACTCGAAGCGAAGAATTCAGTGAGTCCACTTCGATCGACATCAGCAAACGCAGTACAGCGATATGCGTTCCACGAAGCTTCAATTTCACTTCCGATCGTCATTGCTGTCATCGCTGCAGAGCTGCGCAAAGCGTAACAACGTCTCCTGCTGCCACCTGTCGAGAACCGCTCAAGGCCATCGTTGCTCAAGGCGGGCGTGTAAAACACGGAAGTTACCTAATCGATTGCCGCGTCACTGTCTAGGTGGCAAAGGGCTCGTTCTGGCAGGCCGCCGTGCCTAGAAGCCCGCGTCATATTGACGCAGGCGAAGTAGTTAAACGGATCCGGGAGATGCAGACAAGCGCGCGTAGAGGGTGGTTTGATGTCACGTTACCAGCAGCACGTGTACCCCGACATTCGCGTTGAGGATCTCGTATGACACTCTATACTGTGCCGTGTTGGGTGTTACGGTATACCAACTGCAAGACGCCGCTTCTAGACCCAGCTCCTTCTGAGTGGCTGACCAAACGCGGGTGTAACCTCATCGTCACGGGCGCTGCTATCTGCCGTCTGTTGGCCAAGTTGACAGCGTCACGCTAACGGGTCTGTTTTTCAGTGCTTGGCTCTGGGCTGATATTGGTTGCATATGCCACATGTTGCGTTTTCATTGTCGCGGTTTATCGGAATTCAACTCAACAGACGCGTTGCTTTCCGCAGAGCCTCAATAGACCAAACGATCAGTTTGTGGATAACCCGCTTTAAGAATTTGCACTAAGTGATACGAAAAGACTGCGTGAATCGTGAATGGAGTGTAAGCATGAGCTCTAAACTAAGTTCGACACGGTGCAAAACTCCCGTCACTGCGTGCGCACTTACAATAGCACAAGTGACGACCATCTTTATTTTTTTGAACGCTTACGCAGCCTCTTCGCGCGGCCCTGGTACGCAAGCGCACTGCTGGAACAGTCCGTGATCCTGAACATCCGCAACCTGAACCGACTTGACATGGTAAGTCCTCTTTCCTTCGTCAATGGGTACGTGGTTGTGGTGGCAGTGCTAGTGTTTCAGGCAGTCCTAGCCTAGCGGTGTCGGACATTTCGCAAGGAAAACACGTGTACGCATGCACACTCGTTGGTGCTTGTGCTGAATTCCCTGACACCATGATGCGTCCTATAAATGGCCAGCTGTTCTGCGGCTAGACCTCCCCATCAGCAACCACGCGTCGTGTTGTTTGGAACAAAACTGTTCTAACGATGTCAAATACCAGAGTAACGTGTAGCGTGTGCTGGAAAGGTCGAATTGATATCAAACATTGTTGATTAGGGGGCAGACAAACGCATTACTAATAATTCAGTAACACTTTCCAAACAGATGTTACCGAATCCCATGAGGAAAGTGGGACATGCGACTCTTAAAATATCGTTCTTAATTTGCATTCCCTCACTCATTTCGGTGATTCGAATGTTCTTGCTTTCCTTTTTTCTCTTCATCACTCACAGACATGAAGGTGACTTTTTAGTGTAAAATTTATTCATTTGTTTGCGATTCGTACGTTCCGTACTGGGTATTATCGAACCAAGCCAGCTGTAATCTAAGCAAATTAAAAAATAGCAGTGTCCGATATATCGTGATGAAAGTGCCTCGCAGGATGCAATGGAGCGGCATCGGCCTAGCGAAGCAACCATCGAGGGCATCCGGGAGGTCGTGGAGACCAGCTTCCACAGTCCCAAGACCTTGGAGCAAGAGCAAGGCAACGGTGATGACGTCACGAGGATCTACGCGTGCGCCACCATGTGGCACGAATCCAAAGAGGAGATGTTGCAGCTTCTGAAATCCGTGCTCAGGTACGCCGCTGCGCTCGTTCGATATATGCAAACTGTTCGTTATAGAGCGCAAACAGGGAGGGTGCTTGTTCTTGTAGCCGGGAAGATTTGTTGGGGAATACAGCCAGAAATACTACGAAGGCCTGGCAGAGTATGTGCAGTTTAATGTCCGGAAGTTGCAAGGGAAGCTACGAGAGGTGCCATAGCGAATAAATCATGTCTAGCATACGCTTGTTTTTACGTCTCTCCTTCGTCCAAACGCAGTCGCCTTTTCCGGGGTTCGATCAAAAAAGTAATTTCTCTTAGTGGCACCAGTGTACGTCTGCGCGCGATTTGAAATCTGTGAAACACAGGAAGCTGTCACGGAGCCGGCGAACACGCACTAAACATCGCGCCCTGATTGAAACTAAAATGCTCCGTGCGAAAAATATTCGTTGTCTGACACGTGCACGACAGAACAGCTATGCATAAACGCCGGTAATAAATCTCCTGGCACTTATCACAAAGGCGGATTCACATGGAAAACAAGCGAACATGCATCATTCCGTCCCAGTGGCCTGTTATTATCCGACATTTGCTTCCGGATTAAAACGCACGCGCGCACACACTGAGACTGCTGCTCGAGGCACCAAAAGCACAAATTACCCGCAGCAGATAATGGTTGTTAAAGATAGAGGGTACAATTTGGGACACGAGACGAAAGGCTGACACAAACAAGCGCTTGTTTGTGTTAGTCTTTCGTCTCGTGTGGTTGTTAAAGATAGAGGGTACAATTTGTTTATCTATTTTTCATTGAATATAACGATAAGAAAGGTACCTCGGGATAATCACAGCTTGTGGGCGCTCCGTTATCCAAAATCTAGTCTTAACAATGTGCAGGTCACACAACAGCGGAAGGTTAAGCGCAAGTAGTAAAATAGTCAGGACATCTTGCGGATTTTAGTACACAGACACTCTAGCCAGACTTTCAGGGTATCGTCGGGCGTTACTTCGTATTTACACTAGATCTATCCCCATTTTGAGCCAAATGCAGTAAGTCGTGCTCTACTCCATACTGATAACCACTCCATAAGTTAGTACAGCTTCGAATAGGTCGTTAAAACTTAGAGATGAGATTGCACGTGCTGATACGTGCTGACCCTCTGTAGCGCCATCTGATACTGCTAAGAATGGATGCACAAAAAAAAAGAGAAACTAAATTAACGACTCGCTCCTCCAGCAACTTCTTTAATTGGTTTAAAAGGGGGGCTTTTGTACAGAAAGGAGTTGAGTTGAGGTTGTAAGCTGCTCGCGGTGTAAGCCTTGTGATTATTCTACCGGCAGTTGGTCCACCGAAGCGACACTTATATATCAATTATATGCATGAGTTTAGTTACAGATCAGTGACCTCTCAGAGCTACGCCGCCACTCACACAAACACCCACAATAGGCATCAGCTGCTGCTGCCGTCACCATTTCGAGTAGATTAAAGTGCCTTCGAGAAATGTCTTCAAGTGAACAGTGTGGCTGTCCTGCCACCTGGAGGGAAGCGAGTGGGACACACCTCTCCGCGTTGTAATCCGGGCAGCACATAGGGTAATGTTCTGGATCCCCGCGCACACCACGTGACATACACAGCAGGGCCGATACCAAACAAGTTTCACGCTTTCAAGTTGTGGCAAGAGCAGAACCCGTGAGAATGCGGTGCAGTAGACTCTTGAGGTCTCTTTAGTCTCTTGGCCGCACACGGTAGACTGGGTCACTTCTACACACTGCCTGCTATCCTTTATTTCCGCTGCCCCAGCTCAGGTGCTTCCAGCAGCGATATCAAATGCCGGGGCAAGCAGAAATCTTTTCCTGCCATTTATTATGTCATTAAAACCACTTAATACTACATAGGGACATCAAATGTCTAAGCGAGCGCCGTCTATTTAAAGATTCTCTTTGCATCTTGAAGGATATTCCTTAACAGATCATCAAACAGGGTTTCATGGGTGAAGCTGTTCATCGGAACCTCTGGTTGCCCAAGACACTAGAGTAAGAAGGTACCCACTAGAATGCGTCTTGAGGACAACTTCGTTCAGCTACTGTCCTCAGTAAAAAAATGATTATCTGGCTCGTTTTGGGTACGTCGTCGTTTGTCCGGCAGCAAAAAAACGCATTTATGTCTAAGAAAACTGAGTTTAAAAATTTTTCAGTCACGATTTTAACTCGTGACGTTTACACCGAAATGGACTGGTTGCCAACGATTTGAAGTGAATGACTGTGTAGCCCATATCCTCCGGGATCCAAGCCCAAAAATTGATGTCGATTCCCGCATTTTACTAGCAAGATCGGCCGATGATGGCGACACCTGTAACTCGTTTTTTGTTCTTTTTTCTAGCTTATAAAAGCTCCGGTTTTGTTCTCGGTGGGATTAGAACGCGGTACCTTATCTATACGGGCAACTTCAATTTCTCCTCAGTGTCCCTTCAAAGGGGGCCGTAATGTGTAGGCGATAATGACGATAATGAGTGTCTTGTATGTATTACGGGTTTACTTTGTCACGTGATCCACCAAGAATTCAAATTTCAGTGAATCACATGACGTCATGCGACCGATAACAGCCTCACTGATCATGGTGAAGTGATTGTGGCCTCATTTCGTGCGAACGACGCGATCTCCGCAAAGTTTAACGGCTGATGGTGTAAAAGAAAAAAAGTAAGAACGAAGTTTGAAAAACCGAGAAAGCGAACCGGCAAATACTCTTCGCAGTGTTTCAGAAGTGAATGAATCTTCCGAAGATGTGAATAAAGCCCTGCAGGGCGACACATTTTCTACAGAGTGCATATCACGACTTCGGCAAAGCCTTTGACTACGAAGCAGTCCTCCATTCTCGTGACCACGGTGCACCGGTGGCGGCGTAGCGTAGAATACGAACTCAGAGAGGCCGTTTGCGGGCTAACAATTGGCCGCTAGCTGTGTGCGAACTGTTACCAGCCGCCGGCGACCGACCGCCTTTCAGCAGCGCCAATCGTTTCTCGTTCCGCAGGATGGACAGCGACCAGAGCGCGCGGCGACTCTCAAGGCTGCACCTGGGCATAAAGGACAAGCTCTATTACGTCTTCGAAAGTGAGTTCCAAACGGCCGGGGGCTGTGCACGCCCACCGTGCAGTGCGCGGTCCACACTGTGGGACACGACGAGAGAGTGAGCGCTTAGGACGCTGAAAGCATGCAGAGTAATAGTTCGAGCAGGTGGATCGTGCGGTCGATTAAAACCGGGCCAGAACGTGCCACTGGACGAGTTGATGTGTTGTTTGTATTTTAGATGCCGCAACACAATACAAATAATAACGCCAGACAAAGCATCGGCTTCCGTTTGACATGGCTTCGTCGTCGTCTCCTGTGATTTGAACACTGTGACGTCGTTATCAAATGAAATGAAGTCTAGGAACTGTTGATTGAGATAGAACATCATGCATTATTGTTTTATGTGTACGAGTGTTGTGATGGAGTCAACGTAGGCTTCAGATTTTTTTGCTTGGTTATAAGAAATAGAACGGAACATGCCTATAGAATGGAAGGGAAGTGTTAATTTCTTTCTTTTCTTTATTAGTGCTAGCGTGCAAAGCACTTAAAAATGGTTAACAGACGGTCTCTGATAGATCTACAGTATAAGACTATACTCGGGACCTTCGGGCCTCCGTGACCTAAAGGCTAATAAGGGAGCAAATTACTCATTGGCATTCACCCAAGCGCAGCCACGTTGGGGCCCCCCTAAGCATTTGACCAACCGCCTAAAGGCTATCTGCAATAAGTACAGCATGTCGCATGAATTCGAGGAAACAACATGAAATTAACATCAAAAGTGTCCATGAATGTAAAATGTGCACAGCTGCTTGCTCTGTTTCTAACAACCTTCCATCATTTTTCTCTTCCGCGTCAGCCGCTGTCACCAGCGAATACAGGCAAACGTTCAAGTAGTTTTCCTTTATCCTGCCACTCACGATAATGGTCGTTTAGCATAGTGTACTCTTCTTTAATTATTTCCACAGAGAGTACGGCACGTGATTATCTCTGCGACGTCATGGACGCCATGACTGAGCACCAAATAGAACTTGAACCAAGTTTCCACGGTGTCTGTTGCGCAGATTTACGCCGTGCATGCTCCCCAACATGGCGGCCATAGTGACGCCAGTAGACATCTATAGACATGCAGTGACTTTTTGAAATTAGAAATGGTGAAATTCTCGCACGCACGCCCGCAGGAACATGGCCATACCAAGTCGAAAAAAAGACAGAACGACGTAAAAAATACAATATGCTTTGTGGCTTTGTGGTAGCGACAGACTTTTCAGTTGTCTTGTTTGGTTTGGTTTGGTTTTGTGGGGTTTAACGTCCCAAAGCGACTAAGGCTATGAGAGACGCCGTAGTGAAGGGCTCCGGAAATTTCGACCTCCTGGGGTTCTTTAACGTGCACTGACATCGCACAGCACACGGGCCTCTAGAATTTCTCCTCCAAAGAAATTCTAGCTTGTAGCATTTTTCTGTAGTACTTTAGAGTACTACAGAATCAAAAATATTACAGAAAATGCTGTGAAAACAAACTTTTTATTGCACTTACCTGTAGTTCTTTAGTACTTTTTTGTGTAATACTAACAAAATTTTATTGGTACTTCAAAAATTCTGTTGTTACTGCAGGTTTCGGTCAAAAAACATCGCAGAAAATCTGTTGCGACGACAGAAACTTTTCTGTTGTTTTTCGACTGGTATAGTGCCTCGGCAAATAGCACATGGGAGAAAATGACCGTGTGCACTTGGGGTGCCGTACTCGGAAGAATACGAAGCATCAGAAGTTGAAATATACGTGGAAATAAAAAAAGTTCATCGTTTCTTTTCTTTCCTCAGCGCACATAATTTTCGACGACGCCTTCAAAGATGGTCAAGACGCATCGGGTCGAAAAGGTCGCGTGCTGAACGACTACGTCCATGTTCTCATCAACACGGTGAATGAAGCTGCTCGGTGAGTGCTAAATGCAACTCAACTGGTTAGAACCGGAACTTCTTCTTGTTTCTTTAACCACCTGAAGACGTAGCTACTAACGAGTGGACGAAGATGCACCGTCGTACTTTTCTCAGAAGTCAGTTTTTTTTACTTTCACGCCGTCGACATGGGCACACGAGCTGTAATTCGTTTTGCACTTTTTTTCTCTCGTTTAGTTCACGCTGTACTGTAGTAAACTCCGGAAGAATAAATGCTTCCCTCAGCGTACAATCATCTACGGGAGTGACTTAAATGCTCCTCACTTAGCGGTCTACATGAAGTACGCAAATCGCAATATAATAGATATAAAATAAATGGTTTCGTTGGGTCTATGAGGGCTTAGCGTCCCAAAGCAACTCAGGCTATGAGGGACGCCGTAGTGAAGGGCTCCGGAAATTTCGACCACCTGGGGTTCTTTAACGTGCACTGACATCGCATAGTACACGGTCCTCTGGAATTTCGCCTCCATCGAAATTCAACCGCCGCTGCCGGGGTCGAACCCGCGTCTTTCGGGTCAGCAGCAGAGCGCCATAAACACTGAGTCACCATGGCGTCGACATAATTCGATGCACCCGTAAGATCTTTACGCAGTGTTGTGTGTTGAGGAATCATACTCGTCCTGGAGTTGTTTTGAAGCGAAAGCTTCACTACGGGACCTCGGGCTTCAGTCACGGACCATGCAAATTTGACCTTCACATGACCTTGAGCTTCGAAAGCAAAGGCGCATAACTGGCCGCCTGGGACAGTGGGCACCTTAGTCGCGCTTTAAGCCACGAAACCAATGAAGCGGGAGCTTGGAAAGCAAAGGAAAGGCGCATAACTACCCTCTTGGAACAGTGGACACTTCATTCGTGCTTTAAGCTACGTGGCGGTAGTGACAGATGTGCGCTGCATGCGTTATCATTGACAACGTTGTGCCTTTTTAAGGAAAGGAAGTGCGCATAACTGGCTTCATGGGTCAGTGGACGCCTGAATCGCGCTTATATGTACGTGGAGGGATGAGAGAGAGAGAGAGAGAGATGTGGGCTGCAGGCATTGATAACGTTGTGCCAGAAACGCGGCGCTGAAGCCATAGGCCGTCGGCGTTCATTGCGCTCATTGACGTTGGCGTTGACAACGTTTTACACTCCGATCATTTTACGGAAAGGAAGTGTTTATAACTGGCTCCCTCGGTCAGTGGACGTACACCTAATCGCGCTTATAGGTACGTGGGGTGATGAGAGATGTGCGGTGCATGCGTCAGCGCCGACAACGGTGGGGGAACTCTCGCGATCGACCATTAACTGCCACCTGCCTGGGTGACAGGGTGGATGGGGACTTAATGTACTTACATACTACAAAGACAAAAGGGAATTTCTTACCACTTATGCTGCTGGTGATGGTGGTGAAACACTTTTTTAATACTCTGAGAGAGTTTGGGGATCAGAAGACCCCGCTACATGGTCGGTATCCTTAGTCCGGGATACCACACGACGAGGCCCCGTCTCGCGCCCGCTGCTCCACACTGGAGGCCCTTTGGGACTCCAGTGTGGAGCAGTTGAAAATAGCAGTCTCCCATGCCTCTCGGGTGGGGGGTGGGGAAGGGGGAGGTGAGGATTCTGATTACATGCCCACACCATGTGAAAGATATCGCAGATCTCTCCACAGTGCGGGCAGCACCCATCTGTGTTCGGATCAAATTGTTTGGCGATGGCAGGACAGAAAAGAGTTCCTATCTGCAGGCGCCGCAGAGTTCGCTCCTCCGCCTTACTCAGCCCTTTGGCAGGTGCCGGGTAGAGGCGGTGGCTGTCGCAGTAATGAATTAAGATTTCGCGGAACCGCAGAAGCGGTTTATGAGCTTCTGAGCCAGGAGAGCTAGGATGAGGAGTCCGGTGTGTGAGCGCTCGGGCGGCCGCATCAGCGGCCTCATTGCCTCGTAGACTCTGGTGGCCAGGAGCCCAGATTACCTTTGTGTGAGTTCGATCGGCGGGAGCCCGTCTTAGGATTTGGGAGGCAAGAGGGGATATTTCCCCTTCAAGATAGTGTTCACAGGCCCGGCGGGAGTCTGTGATAACCGTTCTGGATTTTGGATCGGCGGCAGCGAGAGCTATTGCAACTTCCTCCGCTCGCGTTGCATTTGGGGCCCGAAAAGATAGCCCATCGACATTCAATCCCAGAATCCTGCGGGTAACGGCCCTGTGATGTCCACGTAGTAGACGCCCCCTTTAGATCCATATTGCCTCTCAAGCACGCGAACCCGCGCTTGTCGTCTGCCTTCATGTGAAGTCATGTCCATGTTACGCGGAAGCGGAGCGACCCAGAGCATATGGCGCCACAGCACCGGGATGTTCTCCGTCCCCTCTGGTATGCATGTGTATTGTATGTGTGAGCGGGTTAGCAGGCGACGACCAGGAGCCGTCTAATAGAGCCGCATGTATTGGTTCACGAGGTGAGCCTCCCGTAACTCCTGATAGGAGTTCAGCACTCCCAAAGCCTTCCAAAGTTTGGCGTTGGAGATAGCCACCGGGAGGTCCAGTGCTCGCTTTGTTGCCTTCCTGATGATGGCGTCAATGCGCTCGTCGTCTTGTTTGGTGGTGCGTAGGTACGGCACGGCGTAGAGGATCCGGCTGGTCAGAAGGCATGGGCGATCCGTAGTGCGTCCGTGCCCCGCAGACCACCCCGCTTGTTATAAATGCGGTGGATCATGCGCCCTACCTGTACACCTATGCTCTTGAGTTTCGCTATAGTAGAGTCCGGCCTAAGCCTGTTATTGATAAACAGACCCAGGATCCGGAGCTCTGCCATTTCTCTGATCGGACCGCCCGACAGAAATGTGTAGAGACGTGTTGTCCTTGGGATTTGTCCTGACATGTAGAAGCTCTGATTTGGCGGGAGCACATTGAAGACCACAGTCGGCAGCATATGCGTCGACTATGGATGCGGCCTGCTGAAGGCTATCCTCCATTTCCCCAAGGCTGCCCTCGGAGATCCAGATTGTAATGTCGTCAGCGTAGAGCGCGTGCTTTATGCCCGCCACCTGAGCCAGTTGGCCGGGCAGGTGCATCATGGCGATATTGAAAAGGAGTGGCGATAACACCGCTCCCTGCGGTGTACCCTGTGTACCCATAGCGTACGGGCCGTATTCCTCGTCCTCGATCCGGAGGAGTGCCTGACGCGCAGAGAGAAAGTCTCTGACGTAGGCGAAGACATTGGCCCCGCAGTTAGTGGCGTTCAAGTTAGGCAGTATCGTGCCATGTTTAACATTGGAGAACATCCCGTTCCTCTCGCTCGTAACGCCTCCCACGGCTGTGACAACCTCGCGAAATACTTGCATAGACCTTGTCTTTAAGAACCAGGCATTGGTGCAGCATGTCGAGCATATATCCATCTATTTCTCCGTCCACAAAGCTTCCTTCATGACAATCAAGAACTGTTAGCGGAGTGTTTCTTGAAGAAGGAATATGTGTGAAAAATAATAAGTTGTTTGTATTTGTACATACATGTCTTGCTCGAATTTTTTGCCTCAGTCTATCAAAACGCTTAAACAGCTGATGAGCCGCGCTCAAATTTCGCAGTAGGAAGTAACGTAATCGTCGGCAATTTTTTTATGTGCCCTTCAAAATGATTAAAACATCTGCAAGAAAGCGTTCGGCTAATTTTCCCTGTATTTGTCAATGTCAGAAAGTGGAGACCAGCGCGGCAACGACTGACAGAGCGCTATGCTAACCGCTGTACTTTAACCCCGACAATAAAATAAGAGGCAGGCGTTTCTATGGAAAAAATGACTCGGCACTGACGGCAAGCACATTCTAAAGCTTTGTTCGGCCCGACGACGACAGCGCTATGTGAACAGCTGGTAGCTCAAGCAGACGCCAGCTTTTAGTGCGAGACCGGCGGGAGACGGAATGTAAGAAGCGCAAAAGCGGGTAGGACGGCGCGACAGTCCCACGCCGCTTCGCCTGCTCCTCCCGCGTCGGCGCCGGGATCAAGCGGCGCAGCAGTTCAGACGAGACTGCATGCCCCGTCTCCGCTTCCTCCTCTCCCTCGTGCCCCGGTAAAATTAAAAGCAAAGTTATTCCAGATGGCTGCTCTCGCATGCAGCGCTCAAGGGGCGTCGCTAATAGCTCCCGATGCTGAAGAAGTTGTAGTTGGACCTCGTTCAGTGAGGAGACTTGACACGTTCTGTCGTGTTCTTCTGAAGGCTTGCTCTTTCCGTTTGCCGCTTATGAGCGCACACGCTTGAGGCTTTTAAATTTGCGATGTGTTAAAGTTGCTTTTATGCGCAGCATACTAGTCGCACAACCGAGCTCTTCCTTGCTGCGCCGCGCGCGGCCGCGTAGCTACCACTTGACCTACATCGGCGCACCACGTGATATGACGTCATAACAGCTGTGAAAGCTGGGGCTCAACCAATACCTCCTAGGAGGTATTGGCTCAACTCGCGCGCTCGCTTGCGGACGCGCAGCCTCCACCGGCGGCCTAACTCCCGCTCCTTCCGCTAGGGGCGCTGACGTCACAACAGCTGTGAAATCTGGGGCTCAACTCGTGCGCTCGCCTGCGGACGCGCAGCCTCCGCCGGCGGTATGCTTCGCATCCTAGGCTTAACCATAAGCTAAGCCAGGCCATTTTAGAGCGCAGCTCTTTGGCGTCCGTTCCTGGGTTTCGCGTCGGCGTCGGCCTCGTAACCAGCTCCGCCCCCAATGTCACGCTTTTCAATTGGTCGAAATGCTCGTGACGTCACAGTGCGCGAATTTCAAATGGGGCCAATTGTACTTAAAAAACAGATAAGTACGAAGCCGCGTTCCCTCCACCACCACGCACTTCCCCACTCAGTAAGACGTTGCTCGTTTCATATACGTTGTGTCGAACATCCTAGACAGTTCCAACAATTGACAGGTTAATGACAGAACACGATGGATAGAAATACAAGAATATAAATATGAAATAGCCTAATTAACCTTTCTAGTTAGAACGCATAAATCAATAAAACCGAGAACGAAATTGGTCGAGTTGGGGAATCGAACCAGGGTCTCCGGAGTGCGATACGAGCACGCTAGCCACTCCGTAATGCCAGCTGAATGGTTTGGAATGAACAAAGGCGCGTCTAGCTAATACGGCGTCTTCGTTCACTCCCATCTTCCCCCTTTCCCTTACGGCGAGGTGCAGGTGTCCACCCAGATATGCGAGAGAGATACATTTCCTTTCCTCAAAAAATAAATTTACCGTCCAGCAAGGCGTACAGCCGAATTGGCGATGGCGTTCTGTGGACTCCCTGGCAGCGTTGCAAGACGCTGTCGCGTTCCACTCTTACAGGCGAAGCTTAACATGTTAACCACACATCAGTAGCACACGCAGACAGCCAATGGACGCGTCATTCGCTGGCAGCACTTGATTCATCATTCACAACCACATTCTTAACGTACGCTCCCTTGCCGCACATGCCAAGGACGTACACCACGATCACATTCTGCGCCATTCCTCTGTACTTTGCTTTGCTGAAACCTGGATGGATCCCGAAGAGCCTCTCGAAATCATAGATTTCCTATACTGCTGTGGTGCTCGCAGAGACCACAACAGAGCGGCGGGAGTCGCTATCTACTTGCGCACAGGTCTCTCTGCAATACCAGTCGAAATGTTTGGCACGTCACATGAAGTTGGCGAACTGTGCGCCGCAAAGTTGCCCAACGGCTTGCTGGTAGTAGCTGCCTACTTCGCCCCTACCGCACTCACGAAAGACGTCGTGCACTTCCTGCAACTCGCATTAACCGTCCATCGATCCACACCGATGTTAGTAGTGGGGGACTTTAATGTTGACATAAAGACAAACAGCAATTTCCTAACACTTATGCGGGAGAACATCCCGTTCCTCTCGCTCGTAACGCGTCCCACGGCTGCGACAACCTCGCGAGGCACTTGTATAGATCTCGTCTATGAGAATCAAGCATTGGTGTACCAAGTCGAACATATATCAGTCTATTTCTCCGACCACAAAGCTTCCTTCATGACTGTCAAGAACTGTTTGGAGTCTTTGTTAAAGGAATACGTGTGAAAAATAAAAAAAAAAATCTCTGCCTCTCCCGTAAACGAGAGTAGAGTAAGCATGAAATGTTTACGAGCCTAATGTCATCTCGGTGGACACCCGAACCGCACCGTACAGGAAGGGAGGAACGCCACCACCCGTTCAGCGCAATGCCTTGCCATTTGAACGCAAGGTTTTTTGAGGAAAGGAAATGGCGCAGTAATTCTCTGCCATCTCGGTGGACACCCGAACCGCACCGTAAAGGAAGGGAGGAACGCCACCACCCGTTCGGCGCGATGCCTTGCCCTTTGAACGCAGCGCTTCTCCCCCGGATCACGTATGACAACGAAGTGTAACGTGGCATTTATGTGCTTTTTGCACGCGTTATTAGAAATCGGAAATTATAATTCCGTGCATTATCAAACCCACAGCTCCACTGATATCTTGATAAACATTGAGAAGGCACTGGCAGCAGTTATTTTTTGTCTCGTTTGGAGACCAACCGGCGCTTGCATGCCGGTCGCGTAGGAGGGCTTAGAGAGTCTCGTTAAATCTCGTTAAGTCTCGTACGGTGCCCGGATGTTCTCGTTTCAGAGCCCGGATGACTGGAATTCAGTGCCCGGATGACTGGAATTCAGTGCCCGGATGAGTGGATTTCAGTGCCCGGATGATGGCTCTCGGTCTCGGCGTGACGTCACCACACTGCCGACAACGGGAGCTAAAAGCATTTCATGCTTAAAAATTCTGTGATAGCGCATACATGTGTTGCTCGATTTCTTTGCCTCAATCTATCGAAAAGGTGAAACAGCTTATTTGCTGCGCTCAAATTTCGCATTAGGAAGTAACGTAATCGTCGGTAATTTTTTTTTCTCTCCCTTTCGTCTTCATGGTCCTTCGTTCGTGCCACTGCTAAAGCTACCGTCTTGAACTGTTTGGCCTGACTCCTGCAGTGTTGGCGAAGCATTTTAGCGTTGTGACTAGCATTTGCGAAAGGCGTGTAGTGAAATCTCGGCAGGGAGTTCGCATTTTTTTTCGCTGATAAAAAGAAAAAAAATGCGGTAGGGTTTTAACGTAGTTAAGCCGAGTAGACGTGCGAAAGCACCCCTTACCTGAAAGGTGAGAAAGCGAGGGACCTTAAGGGTGTCAAGGTCACCCTCAAGGTCACCCTTCCATTGGCTACAGCTGGCGCGGCACACCTCCGAACTTACCAGAGTTATACTCCGAGGCTTCACGCAAGATTTTGGTAGGAACCGTGTTAAGTAGTGTTTTCACACTGAAAACGACACTCAGCCTTTACACGAATGGTGAAACGGCCAGAAATCTCCGACAAGCTTCTCTCGTTAGACATAATTCAGTCATTCTCACGGCTATTGCTGCAAATGAATTTATCTGATAGAAAATTAATTCAAGGAATTATGAAACGAACTCTATTTGCTAGGAAATTAATTCGGAAATGAACTCTTGTTGTCTGTAAGCAAACGAGGGACGTGGCACGTTGGATTAACCTCGCTCGAGCTTTCATTTGCCGATCAACTGCGCCGCGCTCTATTAGACGCCCGGATTAGTTCACTGAGGGAGGCCTAACTAAATGATTTCTGCGCACGAAACAATACATAGAAGATGTGCAGGACGAACGATGTAGTACAAGGAGTCTGACAGGGGAACTATAGGACGAATTTGTTCGTATGTATGTACCACACCCGTGCAGTTCCAATTTTTTGTTCAACGACGAGGGATTTGGAAAGTTGCGCAACTTTCTTCTGTGTACCGTGTGAGAGCCATGTTACAGATGCCAGGCGAACATTATTACTCCCCCATATATCATCTCACACGTTGGGCTTTTCGAATAAACTGCATGAAACAGGCGTCATATTCGTTTTTTCTCCACACCTATGGTCTATAGTGGTTCAAGTATCCGCCTCGCATGCGGGAGGTTTGGGGTTCGATCCCCAGAGACATCGGATACCCACCGGTGTGACACAATGAGTAAAAGCTTTCCTCTGGCCTGGTAGGCCCCAGGCTTATCTGGTGATCTTGTGTAGCTGAAAGTACCTTGTGCCATGGGCCATGGCACTGTCCAAAGCTGTCCTTGCACCATAAAAATAAATAACCATCATTTTACCTCCATCTGCCCCGAGCAGCAGCGTGTACGGACTGAACGACATCTGGCTGGGCCCTCCGCGCGTGCTGGACACGCCGTACGGTGGCCGCCTCGAGTGGACCATGCCGGGACGCAACCCACTCGTGGTGCACCTCAAGGACCGCGCCCGCATCCGCAACAAGAAGCGCTGGTCGCAGGTAATGTACATGTACTACCTGCTCGGCCACCGGCTCGAGGCATCGGGGCTGGAACCCAGACGAAGGGAGCTGCGTAAGCAGAACTCGTTCATCTTGGCCCTGGACGGCGACATCAGCTTCCGACCGGAGGCCGTGCTCTACCTGCTGGACCACATGAAGAACAACGCGGCGCTCGGGGCAGCCTGCGGACGCATACATCCAATCGGGTCAGGTGAGCAGGCATTCTTGGTGGAACTCAGTTGGGATATTTAAAAGGCGCCCCTGAAATATGCTCTCAGAGTTGGTTTTTCACATCGTGTTTTTGTCGAAACCCGAAGCGACCAGGAACCGAACCACACGTTCCTCGCTAAGACAATGTAATGCAGCAGTTCAGCTCCAGTTTCTGTGTACAGTCAACGGCTGACACATATACATAAAAAAGGCGAGAAAACCCTCATCTATAATAATCTCTGAGCACGTTACTGCCAGCGACTAGTTACGTTAATCTGAGGTAAGGAGGCGGTTTATCTTCGCGGTGCCATTTCTTCTTCCCGAAATTTTGGCTCGTAGGTTATAGTTTCGTGCCCACGAGAACATGTCCTACTAAATGACAGCCGTGCTCTTGCTACCGGCGCCGTACGCTGTTGACGCAGGTCCCATGGTGTGGTACCAGAAGTTCGAGTACGCCGTGGGCCACTGGCTGCAGAAGGCCACCGAGCACGTGCTGGGCTGCGTGCTCTGCAGTCCCGGCTGCTTCTCCTTGTTCCGCAGCGAGGCGCTGATGGCCGACAACGTTCTCAAGACGTACTCCACCAAGTCTACGGAAGCCCTCCACTTCGTTCAGTACGACCAGGGTGCGTGTCAGTCCCGCTTCTTACCGGTCTCGGTGAGGGTATGAAATTTACACGCCTTTGGCGTGCGTGCTGTTGTCGCAACGCAGGAGAGGACCGGTGGCTGTGCACGCTTCTGTTGAAGCAGGGCTACCAGGTCGAATACAGCGCGGCCTCAGACGCATACACACGTTGCCCCGAGTCGTTCGAGGAGTTCTTCACGCAGCGCCGTCGCTGGACGCCCTCGACCATGGCCAACATCATCGACATCCTGCTGAGCGCAAGAAGGACGGCGCGCGTCAACAGCGGCATCTCGCAATTCTACATGGCGTACCAGGGGATGCTCATGGTGGGCACCATTCTCGGACCGGGCACCATCTTCCTCATGCTGGTCGGGGCCTTCGTCAACTGCTTCAGCGTGTCCAACCTGACGGCGTTCGCCTACAACGCTGTGCCGGTCATCGCCTTCGTTGCCATCTGCTTCCTCTGCTCGCAGCAGGTCCAGGTAAGGCCCGTCAGCTGCTCCTTGTACCACACCGACCTTTCGGCCCAAATGTTAAAACCCATCCCTCCGCTTCAGCTAACTGCTCTTCGTATATAATATTCGCGTAACGTTAGGAGCACAAACCAAGATTTAAAGGGGCATCGATAAATAAAATACAGCCGTCCCTGTGGCTCAGTGGTTATGGCGCTCGGTTGCTGACCCGAAAGACGCGGGTTCGATCCCGGCCGCGGCGGTCAAATTTCGATGGAGGCGAAATTGTAGAGGCACGTGTACTATGTCAGCGCATGTTAAAGAACCTTAGGTGGCGGAAATTTCCGGAACCCTTCACTACGGTGTCCCTCCTAGCCTGAGTCGCTTTGTAACGTTAAACCCCTATAAACCGTAAACGAATAAAATATTCTTGATTTCATACGCAGACTCAATTCTGGGTGCCAGATTTGGAGCGATATACATTACGGACACATGTATATTTGGCGCAGTGTTTAGACAATTAGGTATCGACCGCCGAGCTTAAGAAAACGGAACTTTTAATGTCACTCTTGATTCGTCGAGAATTTAGAAGACACCAAATACCAACTGTTCACAACCTTGTCTTCTCGAAACGCGCGGCACGTTCAACTAGAAAATAAACACATTGCCCGGAGGCGCAAAGCTACTGACAGCTTAAAGTTAAAGCTAATAATTATGTTCTTACATTGCCAAGGAATCAACATGACCCCCAAAAAAACCAGGATAACGGGACTTGATCCCACATTTTACACATGGGTGCAGCAGTGACAGAAATACTGCTTTTATTGTTGCAACATCCCAAAATGCACCATATTACTTCCATTTAAACGTATCTTATAATTAGCTCCTCCTGAACTCTCTCCCCCCCCCAAAAAAAACAAAAAACAAAATCTACGTCACACGACCATTCTTTGTTTTCAATTCAATATTTATATGTGATGGGCAAAAGTGTTGACACAAAGGCACGAGAATCAATTGCAGTTTTCTTCGAAAAAATTGTATATCACATGGAATGGAAAACGTTCCTTTTGCGATTGTGAAACGTCAAGAAAAGTAGTGTTCCTTCACCACGTATGTTTTCTGCAAGTGTGCAAGCACGCACGCACGCACGCACGCACGCACGCACGCACGCACGCACGCACGCACGCACGCACGCACACACACACACACACACGCGCGCGCGCACGCACACTATGCTATGCTATGTAACCGGTACCTGTTTCTAACATGGAATAAACTGACCTGAAGTAACATTTTGCTGGTAACTAGCTGCCTTCCTGACCTGATCGGGGTGCTGTACATTATGCCTGTCGCCCCTCCTCAGATCCTGGTGGCCCAAGTGCTGTCGGCGGCCTACGCGCTGCTCATGGCGGCCGTGGTGGTGGGGACGGCGCTGCAGATCCGCGAGGACGGCATCGCCGCACCCTCGTCCATCTTCTTCGTGGGCACCACGCTCGTGTTCGTCTTCGCCGCCCTGGTGCACCCGCAGGAGGTCTCGTGCCTGGTGCACGGACTGCTCTACTTCGTCCTCGTGCCCTCCATGTACCTCATCCTGGCGCTCTACTCGGTCATCAACCTCAACGTCGTCTCCTGGGGAACCAGGTGCGGTCTGCGCGCGTATCTTATTATTTCTGGGCACTGCTGCCGGTGGTGATACATGCACAGGATCGCTAAATATAAAAGTTAACTAGTGAGCGCGTGGCTGCCGCACTTCGCGAAGCGCGGTCGTCGAGACCCGGAATGAATTGGCGGCACCAGGTATACATGCGCGGAAAGAGCAGCCGGCCAAGCTTACTGCGCACGCGTCGATTTTCGCCGGCTTTCGGCGCCTGCGCTTCGCGAAGTGCGGTGGCCACGCGCTCTCGTGTTTCTTTTCATACTGAGCGACCCTGTACGACCATTGTCAAAAGCCAGAGGATTTGTTGTTGGTGTAAGTTGCTTAGCGAGGCTGTTGATTCACCTCAGGATCGCCTAAGCTGCCTTTTGATGGCGAGGATTTTTCTTACTGTAGAGAGGATTGGGATTGCTGGCAATACGGCATGCGCTCGTATCCGAGCGGACGCGAAGCAGTCCCCAGTCTTGGTCTCCGTATTTTTGACGAAGGGTGTACGCCAATTTATTTTACACATTCGCGGTGTCGGAAGTCGCTAAAGGCGCTATAAGAGTAACATGACCTCCAAGGGCACGGCGCCGCGGTATATAGTATACAACCCAGATGCAGCCTTTCGCGCAGGTCGGGAGACGAGGCTTTTATAGAATCTTGTCATTAAATTCGTTCGTGTAATTTAAGTCAGCTTCTGTGTTTTGCGCCTTTCAACGACAAAAACAAGTGAGGCAAATGGCGGGTTACGGAAAAAAAAAAACAGTGGATAAAAAGGGGGTCCTCAGAACAAGACGATGTGTTGTTTAGCGCAGCTTGCGTACAATGAACTACATGCGTACCGAAGTTCGAGGCCCTCGAAACCGCTTCTTCATGCATGAACGCAATTCCCCTCATTTAACTACAAAATTCAGAGCAATAAATGATCCCCAATGCGAAGCATGGGTCAGCCATGACTCGCCACGTACGATGCAGACCTTCGATCAAGTTCTCACCGATTCAGACATGTGCCCGACCCAAACGTGTCATAAAACAAAAATCACCAGTATACTTTCACTTCTGTACGAAATTTGAGCGCGAACGAGCCAACGGTTTAGCTGGGTAATTTTCCTTGGATTTTTTCTGAGCTGCCCAACGCTGTAACTACTAGGTGGATGCCAGCAAAGCAAACGCACTAGATGCTGTTCCTCGAGATACAGTTATTTCTCAATGGAGAAACATTGGTTCTTCTCGCCCGATTGCTCGTATGCATAACGGCACAACACCTTGGTTCATTCGCGTTGCTCACCCATGACTGCGGCATATGAGGTAGTTTCGGAATCTCTTCGCGCATTTGGCGCTCATGGAGTTGACAACCATTTCTGCAGATAGGTATTCAGCATATACGTTCTATAGTGGGGTCGCCTCACTGAGTCGGAGTGATGCACTTGCCGCGCGCCTTTCAGAATGCAGCAGAGATAAGTAGCGTCTCAGTAGTTCGTCGAGCAAAACTTCATTTCTTATGGCGTATTCCAATCGTCGAACTGGAGCAGAACCATGAGTCCGCGAAAGGGCACAAAAAAGCCGTATCGACCAATAAGAACTCAAGATTTGAATCTTAATCGACCACTGAAGCCCGCTTTTCGGTTCGCGCGGAGCAAGAAAACGTGCCATACGGATCGCCGACTGGTATACGCCGTTAATCTATCACCGGCTTTAATCTTAAACTTTAATCTTTAACCGCCATTAATCTATAACCGGCACTCACGGTAATACAGGACGTACTAATCCGCCGCAGTGGACGAGGGTGGCGCTGGTGAACACTCTCAAGGTTCGATTACACTACACATAAATACCTCCGAAAGCGGAAGATTGGGCAGCCGTCGCCGTATAGCTCAGTCAATAAACAAAAATTAAGTCGCTGTAAAAAAAAAACTCGCCGTAGCTCAGTTAGTAGAGCACCACACGCGAAATTCGGAGCTAGTGGGTTCGGATCCCTCCAGTGGCGGGTGGTTGTTTTTTCTTTGCCTTTATTAATCTCCCATTGATAAAAACAACGAAATAAAAGACATCCCCTATGCTCCTTGGTTTCATTCTAGTTTAGTTTAGTTTATGGGGTTTAACGTCCCAAAGCAACTCAGGCTATGAGACATGCCGTAGTGGAGGGCTCCGGAAATTTCGACCACCTGGGGTTCTTTAACGTGCACTGACATCGCACAGTCTTGGTTTCGGTGACTTGGCGTCCGTCAGTTATGTCGTAACGCGCACCTCTTTCCATTCTCTCGGCTTCAAGAGCGCAAGTGTTGTTATACGCGATGATGTATTCAATCCCGCAGGGAGACGACCACTTCCAACACCGTGCAAGCGGACCAGTCGCACCGACGCAGACCGGCGGTCTCATTGAATGCACTCGCGTCTTGTCGCATCGGCGACCTGGTCACTTGCCTGTGGTGCACAAAGTCCCCGAAGGGTGCCGCGTCCAGGGACTTCTCCTTCAGGGTGTCCAGGAGTGACTCCAAATCCGCTCGCGACAGCCTCGAGCCCCTGCTGCCGGAGAGTGGGGCGAAGATGCCTGCCTTAAGCGAGGAGGAAGACGAAGCGGAAGAAGAGAGCTCCCGGCAGCACGAGCTGGAACCCAACGGGACGGCGCTCTCAGGTTCGTGTTGTTAAAGGTGCACTGAAGAGGAATCTGAACTCGTCTTTTTGCCGCGGGAACTGGATCTACACGTTCCTAGCATTCTTAGAAACTGCGACTTATTGCCCTGTGTGGCCGATTTTTCTAATTAAATCGAATTAACGTCCGGCTCCCGCCTTTTTTTTTAATTCTCCCTCGTACGGTGGGCGGAGTCGACCAACGCGTGAAGTGCCCTTCAGCCAGCTCCGTGGAGGCTTTGCTTTCGCTTCAATTTGTTTTTTAGGTTTTCGTGAATAAATAGTTTCAATTGCAGATAATATAACCGCAAAATAAGCCCGCATAAATAAAAATACGCGCGGACTATTTGCTTCTACGGACTACTACGTATTACTCCGCCGATGGCAGAGCGGCAAGCCGCCACGGGACTGGGTGAAAGGAACTACCCGCGTTGGTCGACTCCGCCCACCGTACGAGGGAGAATTTAAAAAAAAGGCGGGAGCCGGGCGTTAATTCGATTTAATTAGGGAAATCGGCCACACAGGGCAATAAATCGAAGTTTCTGAGAATGCTCGGAACGTGTAGATTGAGTTCCCGCGGCAAAAAGACGAGTTCAGATTCCTCTTCAGTGCACCTTTAAAGCCACTGGTTACGGCTGCCTTGCGTCTCCCTCATCGATTAGTCGGGAACGTCGGTACAAAACGATAGTTTCCAGCGGACGCTGCAACACTCTAAACAGAAAGGAGTAACAAGGGAGTAAGATGTCCTCCAGCGCACACCCTTTCATAAAAGGGGGTGCGCTACACTCTAAGCACGAATACACCTATATGGGAGTGAAAAGGGAATAAGCTCCCTCTAGGGGGGTCTTTATTCCCTTTTTACTCCTTTCTGTTTAGAGTGCAGAGGATAGCTTGCCGCCTTTTTACTCCCATATAGGCGTATTTGTGTTTAGATTGTGGTCGCTTCTACAGAAGGAATAGAAAGTCGTTGGACGTAGATTCCCGCAGTATTTTTGGCGGGGAGGAAAAAGTGAAACATCAGCGTGCAGCTCTCTGCGTCGCGTTGGCTGCTCCCTTGATCATGGGAGCGAAAGAGCTTTAGGCGTGAACATCACGCTTAAGATAGGCGCGTAGAAATGAAAAAAAAAATTAAGTTTGCTATGAGCGGCATTTTTTCAAATGTATAGACAACCAAGTTACAAAGCAAGCTTTAAAGGTAATCGCACCAGTTTGAGCCCGTCCTTACCTTGGTGTTTGACATCGTCTTGTGGAGCGACGTAGACGGCAGGCAGATGAGCAGACTGGCGTAGAATCAAAACTGTTTGTTAGGTGAATTTGAGACCACTGAATTTACTGAGAGCAGCTCGGCAGCGGCAACAGCAGTACGCTCGTTTTGCCTTCGCCGGAATGTGTCGCCAGGTGGCTGTCTCCAGCAATCTATAAATACATGTCTGGCAACCCACCAGATAACAAGCTTACATCGCAAAGATCGATGTTGTGCATGACTGTGGCATTTCCTGGCTAACCTAGGTGCGTCGAGATGAGGTAGGCTAGATAACTCGTCGAGCGCCGAGAGCAAGAAATTACAACGCCATGCGCCAGATGATAAGCAGAGAACGCTCTTTAAAAAGTAAACGTGTAAGGTAAACGTGAAGAGCCTATCTCGCTCGCAGCGTACGCGAAAAGTATACCTTCTAGGGAGATAAGATTTCGGCGTTTTCAACTAGCAAATATCTTGTTTCGAACACCATACGAAAGCCGTGTAATTCGCTTGTTCGAAAATTTTCCCGGGTGTACGTGATGCGCCCAAGGCCTGAACACCGTAAAGATATAACTAAGTTGCCTAAACAAATCAGATGTAAGTGACGCCAACCAAGTAAAATACAGGAAAAATTTCCTGTATTTCCCAATATAAATTTCCCAACCAGACAGACTTCTGTCGAATGTTTTCTTTTGATTTTAAATCAGATGTAGTACTTAGTATATATTCAGACCAAAAAAAGTTGCAATGACTTGACAAAATACCCCTATTTAGGCCGTGCGGGTGTACCGAATTAGCGCAGCAGGAAATGATTAGGCAGCCCTTACAAAAAAAAATTTAGACAGTCTATAGACAATCTATAGATTTATGGCCATACACTTTAAGTAGATTTTTCTCTATAGACAGTCTATAGACTATGAATAGACAAAAAGAAATATCTATAGGAAATCAATGGAGTTAATAAGAAATCCATAGACTGTCTATATACCATTTTTATAAGGGAGTAACGGCAGTTAATTTTATGAAATGCCGGCCGGCCGCGACAGTGTGCTTCGGTTAAGGCACCCGCCTAATTACGAAGTCAAGAAAAAACGCCAAGCCCGCCAGAAGACCTTGTACTATTCGAAAGCGTCCGCGATCGAACCACGCGCGTTTATTCTTTGGAGCTTTCTCTTTCCAAACCATCTGACAAGTACGCAGTCGACCTTCACGAGCCGTGGCACAACACGCGTCACGGTGGCTGCGTTGCGCTTGTAGCAGTGCTACGCGGCTTCGGCACACGGCTTTCGTTCCTTGAAGGTGCGATAACTGCAGCCACAAGAAGGCCTTTGCAGCACAGATTCGAAGCCATCGGACAGATATTTCGATGTCATCCCGCTTCCTTTGAGCGTATACTCAGCAAAGCCAACAGCAGTCGCAAGAAAGACCGTCTTGTTAGAAGTATTCTGGCACAAAGATGGAGACACACAGAGAGAGAAGAGAACGAGTCGTCCTAAGCATTTACTGTAGCATGGCTCTAACGTGTAGCTGCTGCATTCCAGCTAATTCATGGCAGTACTATAGTACCATTAAAACACTTTATTTAAGAACACAAATCAAAATTTGCTTCCCCTGTCGCACTAGGTAAAGCTGGCCCTCTTCACGAGAAGAAGCATACAATCCTTAATAAAGCACGTTGTGGGGCTGGTTGGTGATGCATTTTCTTTTCATGAAATTTCAACAGCGCTGCATTTTTAGACGAATACACAGATAGACAGCGCCCGTCCTGTCATGTCTATCTGTGCATTCGTCTAAAAATGCAGCGCTGTTGAAGTTTGAAGAGAAGCATACAATCCTGTAGCGGTTATCCTGGGACTCGAAGCTCACCGGACCACGAGGAAGGAATTCGCAGAGTATAAATGACATTTTCTCGAGGTCTGCGTCGATAGTTCCCGAGGTACCTCTATAGACGCGTCGAGAAACGGAAGCGATGGGCCGGACGTATGCGGGCGTCACGTTGTAGCTTCCCGCAACGGTTTGCAGCTAACGACCCAAACGTGCAACGCGACAGTGATACGGTTTTGGTTAGACGCTTCCGACACACGCGTCCGATCTTGAAGGAAGGAAAGCGAAAGCCAGATCAGCGGGTCAATCGCCGACGGGCCTGGCAGCAGGTGACGGCGCGGGCTGCCTCGATCGCGCATATTTCTCGCGCGGCCTGACGGCTGCTCTGAAGGCGGCCTCACGCGCGAGCCGACCGTCTCCGAACGTGACCGCGAGCAGGTGTCCGGGCGCGGAACGCGAACAAAGAAAGCTGACGAACGACCCACTTGCAAGAGGGTCGGAAGCGACGCCTTCGGCTTGGGCAATCGCCGTGCCACGCACAACGCCCCCCCCCCCCCCCCCCCCCCCCTCCTTTTCTTTCACAACGTGCGGAGGAATCGAGCACACAAAGAACCCTCTCCCGGCAGCATTTATTTTGCAAGGGAGCTAACAATGAACGTCGCTGTGGTGGACAACGCTGGAGTAAAAAGCGCGGTGCCACCAAAGCGGCGCGGAGGTAGGGTGGCGGTATCGCCGCCATTTTGGAGTGCGGGCTCATTTAGCCTCATCAAAATATATTTGCGGAAACCAGCGTTTCCGCGTCCTTGACACGTGAGAACGCCCAGTATTGTTTCCAGACATCGAAGTCTTGCTCCAGATTAAATTTTAGAAGCTTTCTCTCCTTTGTAGCAGTCGGACAATTCTTGTGATTCAAAATGGCGTCTCCCGATCGAACAGTTGATGCCGCCACCTTACTCTGAAGATGCGCCAACGTGGGCGAGTGCTGGTCATGGTAAAGGCAGCTGTCTTTTCTGTTTGTGGTGGCAATGAAATGCGCGCGCAGATGAATCGCAACATCTTTACAGATACCGGGATGTAAAGGGCCCATCAGCTTGGGCTTCGCGAAGCCTACTGGTAGTCTCACGGCTTCCATCTAATTTTTGGAGCTTTATTTGACCAAACTAGCTGAGCAGCACGCATCCGCACGCCGTTATGTGACATCGTGTACAGGGTCAATCACACTTTGAGGGAACACGGCTCCGCGCGGCTGCGCACACGCGGAGCTTCATTGCGACCAGGCCGGTGGCAAACCCGTGCACAGGGGCAGATGACATGAAGCACCACGTCGAGGACCCTCTTCTCGCGCGCCAATCTGCACCGATTCATGAACAACGGGTTAGATGCAATGACCCTTCGCAGGTACGTGGACACGCGGAGCCGTGTTCCCTCTAAGTGTGATTGACCCTGTACAAGATCCCGAAGTCGTTTATTTTGACTGTCGAGTTCAGTGTGTTCGTCCTTTTGCAGAAGGACCCCAATGCGCAGTAGCGAAGTCCGAGTACACCGCGTGGCGTTCGCACCCGGCGCTAAGGCATTGCAACAACGTCGAGTTAGAAGCAGAAGAAAAGGTCTTTTGGAACACCCTCATCACGGAGTTCCTCCAGCCCGAACAAGCGAGCGACGCCTCCAAAGTCCACGAGCTGCAAGGGAAGTTGGACTCGCTGCGCAACCGTGTCGCTTCTACCGTGCTGTTCTGCAACGCCATGTACATTCTCATCATCGTGCTCCTTCAGCACCACAGGGACAGCCTCTACATCACCTGGCCCCTGGCGGCCAACGTTAGCATAGGCTACGTTCCTGCTTCGGGCTTCGTCCAGTTCAACTACCACACCCAACACCTCGAGCCCATCGGCATGGTGTTCGTCGCCTTCTTCGCCTTCATCCTGCTCTTGCAGGTGTCCGGCATGATGGTCCATCGGTTTCACACTTTCTCACACGTGCTGGCATCCATTTCGATACTGGACTCCTCTGAGCCCAGGGCAAACGACTCGTCTTACCTGTCCGTGGTCAAGGAACTACAGACGCCAGAAAGCGTGGAAGACCTCCCTCCGCCGACCGCTGCTGGTGGTGAAGAAACGTGCCGAGGCCCCAGGAGGGTGGACCTGGAATTCGTGCTCGGCCGCAGCCTGCATCTTCGTAAAGGTGACCAAAAACGTAAGTTGTGCCCTTGGTTGCGGCGTGACGAGTCCCAGTGTTCCCAACATAATTATACAGTGGAGTTTTTGTTGCATAAAGGGTATGATATCCTTTACGTAATCCTAAGGGGCAATGGTACCCTTTATGTAACACGCCTGCGGGGGCCTACAAGGGGTTTAGACACCGAAATTTGAGGCCATAAAAAGTCTGTTATGGGCTCCCTTTGTATGTAAGGTCACCCATAGCTAACTATTGGGCGTAGCAAACGCTTGAAAGATACTTTAATTCAATTCCAAAGAGTCCTTAAATGCACTTTCTCGTGATCGAGACCCATCGTTATAGCTATAGTTAAAGGGACACTCAGAACAAATAGAAGTTGGCAGAGAAATTAAATACAGATTTCGCCACCACCGGCCGATTTCACAAGTAAAATGCGCGCAACAAAACCGGTTTAAGACTCGGATCCCAGAGGCTACGCTACTATGCCATTCACTTCGTAACGGAGGCAGCCCGTCATTTTCGTTAAGGACGTCACGAGTTTAAATCGCTGGCAGGAAGATTTTTAAATCCAATTTTCTCGGCGATAAATGCGTATTTTGCTGACGGACAAACGTTAGCGAAAAGAGACACGGGATCAATTTTTAACGGAGAATAATAATTAGCTTGAGTTGTCCGCAATGTTTCTTCAATGACGTAACCGTCCAATGATTTTTCTGATAATTAATAATCTATGTCAATTAAACTTTTTGTTCGATTAATTAGCGCTCATCAAATGCATTTTAATTCATTCAAACTTTATTTTCATTCCTTTGCTTATTTTTGCACTATTTTGCCGTCCACGGTTGTTTTCCCGTCCACTCACTATGTCGACGTCCACGCTATTTCGGCATTTTTTGTTCTAATTAGTTAAGTAATTATCCTATCGACATATTTTTTTCTGTGCAGCATCCTCACATCATCATCTTTCATTACAACCACTCGCTTGATGCTACCTCTTCTGAGAACGTCACAACTGCTGCGGGCACATTTTGTGGACACATTTTGGTGACACGACCCTGCCGACATAGCGTAGAAATTCTTTCGCATTAATAAAGTTAACATCTGTATTTACAATTTAAGTTGACACGAGTTACGCAACAGAACTGCCTGTCGTACAACAGGGCAGTCGTTTGTTGTCACACAGAAATCCTTGTCGTGCAACAGACGTTTCTGTTGACAGGATTTTCTGTTTTACAACAGGGCATTCCATTGTACATTTCGATAGGGTTAGCAACCATGGTTGTAAAAATAACGCATTTTCTTCTTTTATTTCCTTTTTTTCACTCTTCCGCAGAACTTTCCGAGGAAGACGCGAGCTCCCCGCAGTCCGGTTTGAGCCGACGGGATGTGACCGCCATGGTGCAGCGTCACCTGAGCGACGCTGCCGTTTCTCGCCGTGCAAGGAGAGCGGCAGATCGGTCTGTTTCGTTCAACACCTCACCTGAACTGCGCTTTCGTCTGTGACGGGACATCTGGTATGGAGAGAAGAAGGCGTTAGCCGAATAAAGTTCGCAAACGTTGACGTGTCAGCGGATGCAGCACAGACCAACGTTAATGGAACTAAACGTTGGCACAGACTGCTTCCGGTAGACCCGGAATCCGTGCACTTCGCCAAATCGACACATCTTTGTGCATTTGCGTGTGATACTGTGCAGGTCGTCGAATAAAAGCACCGAAGTCATTTTCCGCACCAAGAGAGGTGTCAGTCATTGTAGCTGTGGCGAAGTCGCGCTTGCATGAAATCCCGGCTAAATTTGCGTTCAGCGGCGCGAGCGGTGTTCTTGAGTATGGTTTGATTTGCTCAGGTTTACGGGATTTAACGTTCTAGAGTGATTCAGGCTATCAGGGATGCCGTAGTGGAGAGCTCTGGATAATTTAGACCACCGGGGGTTCTTCTGCGTGCGCTGACGTCGCACAGCACACGGGCCTTTCGCCTCCATCGAAATGCCGCGGCCCGGATCGAATCCGCGTCTTTCGGGACAGCAGCCGAGCACCATTTTATTTATTTTTATTTCAAGATACCTCTAAAGGCCCTCGTCACCAGGTTATTACATAGGGGGTGGTAAAAATTAGAACATGAATGTATAAGAAGGAACACCTAACATGAGTAACAGAGGAAAAAAAACAAGAAAAGCGCAATAACTGATAGTCAGCAAAGTATCAAAATGTGGCGGAACAAGAAAACGCAAAATGAACATAATGAAAAAAAAACAACGTATATAATAAACAGAACGAAAAAAAACAAAACTAAAACACATTACGGTGAGCACAACAGAACTAGAAGAAAACTACACGCTTTGATTTTTTAAAAGTTCTTGAAATGATGTCGCATTCATTTCAGTTGTGATTGCGGAAGGCAGCCGGTTCCAATCAATAATGGTTTTGAGTATGATTTGGTAAAACTTGAAGTGTGACATGTGATGCGTTTGATGTTGAAAGGATGGTCACGGCGTGGAAACACGGCTGTGAAAGAAATCGTCGTGAAGCAACGGATGATGGTAAACTTTGTGGAAAAGAGTTAAGCGAGCCATTTTGCGACGATGGGAAAGGTTGTCAAGTCCAGCACGAGCTTTTAACGCCGTGACGCTAGTAGAACGAGAGTAGTCAGAATAGCCGCCACGGTGGCTCAGTGGTTATGGTGCTCGGCTGCTGACCCGAAAGACGCGGGTTCGATCCCGGCCGCGGCGGCTGGAATTTCTTTGGAGGAGAAATTCTAGAGGCCCGTGTACTGTGCGATGTCAGTGCACGTTAAAGAACCCCAGGTGGTCGAAATTTCCGGAGCCCTTCACTACGGCGTCTCTCATAGCCTGAGTCGCTTTGGGACGTTAAACCCCATAAACCAAACCATAAACCAAACCAGTAGTCAGAATAAATGAAACGAGCAGCACGGTTTTGCAGGGAATCTGTGTTATCTTTTATGTAGGCTTGATCTGGGTCCCATATGGCTGAAGCGTGCTCAATTTTAGGTCGGATTAATGTAATAAGCAAGTTTACGCACGTGCGCTGGAGCATGTCGAAGGTTACGTTTTAAAAGGCCAAGAGAACGGTTAGCAGCTGAATGAAGTTAATATGATAGTTCCAGGTTAAGTCTGATTGAAGGTAAACTCCTAGATACTTGTAAGTGGAAGTTGTCTCAACTGTTATGTCATTAAGAGAGTATGTGGTTGGGATGCGATAAGAATTTCTAGCAAAAGAGACGAGCTTTGTCTCAGAGCGATTTAGGGTCATAAGCCACAAATGGCACCAAGTGTTAATAGAATCGAGGTCAGTTTGTAAAGATTGTTAGTCAGAGCCATTTGTGATGGTTTAGTACACAACGCAGT
The DNA here is from genome assembly GCF_055824585.1 of Amblyomma mixtum. NCBI lineage: Eukaryota > Metazoa > Arthropoda > Arachnida > Ixodida > Ixodidae > Amblyomma > Amblyomma mixtum. The sequence goes on along the minus strand of NC_143016.1, from coordinate 82,968,349 downwards.
CGTCAGCAAACAGTCTGATTTGTGAAGAAATGAAGTTTGGTAAGTCATTAATAAATATTAGAAAGAGCAGGGGACCAAGCACACTCTCCTCGGGTACGGGCCATTGTAGAGTTAGAACCATTAACAGAAGTGAACTGAACGCGAGATGAAAGGAAGTCTTTAATCCATGCTAGTCTTTAATCCATGCTTTAATCCATCCAACTCACTCAGTTTTACTATTTTTTACTTTTTATGGCTAGGGTTCAAGGTTGTCGCCGTACGCTCCCTCCGCAGTTTTTTTTTTTTTGTTGTTGTTCCTTCATGCCGGTTTGTAGGCATGTGGCGAAACAGAAGGCGCTGCGGAAAGCGTTGTGCAGGCGACGCGACGCCAAGGCTACGCCCGACCTTCTTCCGTCAGTCAGAACGATGCACCAATGGAGTGCCTTTAGCGAAAGTAATCCCCATGACGTCAACGGGGTTCAGAGTAGTGGGGCGGGGACGTTTTTGTTGAAGGAAAGAATGAGCGGGCTTTGATTTGAATTTTTGCAGCTTTTCGGGGCGCGCATGGCTCTAGTATTTTGCAGAGGTTATCTTCGATGCCTCATCGATGCAGTGGGCTTGTTTTTCAAAAATGTCCGGACCCTGGTCAGTGGCCCTTTAAGCATTTTTTGGTAATTTTTATCACTTTGTATTTTCGTTATGTGTTCAATAACTTTAGCAACCGCCTGCCTACACAAACGTTTTTTATTATTATTAGCTCTTCGCAGCCGCCCACTAAACCAGGGCGCACTTTTGCGGCACTTAATTGTGATAACCGGTACGTATTTTATAATGAGGTTAACTGAGTAGTTTTAAACAGTATACAGTTGTGTTCAATGGAACGGAATGGAGATTCAGCCAAGAAACGCCCAGAAAAAGAGATTAATTATGATTCATTTGGTCAAAATCAGCTCTGCTATATAACACCTGATCAGCTTGGTGGTAGTTTCTCGTTCGATAATTCTGCAATTGATGCACCCAGCAATAATGTCATGGTCAGAAGGACCATTAAGGTGAAATATTTTACAACAAGCATCGGGATTATTAGTTAGAATCAAGTCGAGAATGTTTGCAGTGGTACCTAAGGATCGCGTGGGCTTTGTAATGAGCTGAGTTAGGTGAAAATCAAGACAGGTCTGTAGGAAAGCGTGCGCATCCTTATCATTTGGAGAAAAAACGCGCACACACATTGGTCAGTCAGCGACAAAATTAAAGCCATCACACGGGTCGGGTCGACGACACAACACAAAGGCAATAATGTTTGTAGTAGTACATTTCAAGGAGACGAATACACACTCGAGAAAAGTAGAAGCTACAACTGGTATAGAAATCAGCTCTTGTTTAATCGCAATAAGACCACCACCTCCTCTTCTGTTCATTCTGTCGCACCGAAAAAATTTAAAACATGATTCGCATGAAAGGATGTCATCATCTGAGATATAATCGGTTAGCCACGTTTCAGTTAATGCTATTAACGAGGTTACAGAGGAGTCGATAAGGGAGGAGAGGGCATCACTTTTCGCTGTAACGCTTCTGATGTTAGTATATAGGAAGCATACGTTATATCTAAACACTTCTATCTCGGCAAGATAGGCGGTGCACGATCGGAAGCACCATGATGATTTGAATGTTGTCAACCGGTAGGAGGCTCAGTTAGACGCACAGCCCAGTTGCCAGTAGTGTCACAGAGATAAACGTCGTAGTTTATATGAAGGTTATTAAAATACAGACAAATCCGGTCCCCCTCCTTCTTTATCGTCTTAGAAAACTGCCACAAACACAGAGCTACCGCTGAGCCACCGCGGCGGCTGTTCCTGAGTATAGTCGCGCCCACTTTAACAATAGTTGAAGTGCCAAGAAAATACTATTGCTGTGAACTATTACTCTAATTAGCGGGTTATATGGAAAAAAGAAATACGACCGATCTCATAGTGATTTCATAAAAATAAAAAAAATCTAATAAGTTAACTTCGGCTCACAGCAGTCCAGTTCGCATAGGTGAGCGGAAGAAATTCTTAAAAAAATGTTTGGTTTATGGCAGTTTAACGTCCCAAAGCGACTCAGGCTATGAAAGACGCCGTAGTGAAGGGCTCCGGAAATTTCGAGCACCTGGGATTCTTTAACGTGCACTGACATCGCACAGTACACGGGACTCTAGAATTTCGCCTCCGTCGAAATTCAGCATCCGCGGCCGGGATCGAACCCGCGTCTTTCGGGTTCGACCTCTACTCCTCGTTGCCCCCTCCCATGGCCATGCGCCTTCCTTACCCAATAAAGGACTTTTAACTGAACTCAATCGCGCGTAAATAAGAGGGTGAAGCGCGCTTTTATTTCTATGTGTAACATTTTAAACACGAAGGCTCGAGTGACCAGCGCATGCAGCGCCCCCTCCCAACCCTCTCACTGGTGTGAAAGTGCACCCCCTCAGCTCTGCACCCGGTGCGGTCCGCACTCCCCTGCATGGTGACACCACTGATGGCACCTCTTTCTCTCTCCTTTTCACTCCTGCCTTCCTTCCGTCCCTCAGCGCGGTTGAGGTGTCCACCGAGAAGTGAGAGAAGTGAAGCAGTTACCGCGCCTTTAACTTCCTGATGACTAATCATTTTCGGCGCGGTTGACATGTATGCCGATAAGCGAGACAGTTTCTTCACCATATCCATTCCGTGAAATTAAATGTTCATCATTGCGCTCATCGTCACGTCGTCCGGGGACTCACACGAAGTGCGCGGGTTGCCTCATTAAAGGCCAAATGACGATTGCCAGAATGAATATGTTTTTACTGCTAATATATATATATATATATATATATATATATATATATATATATATATATATATATATATATATACACATAAAACCAGCAGAAAAGTTCCAAAACATGTCAGCGCAAAATCGAGATCATTCGCGTACAGGAATGTGAGCGACGAGCTCGGTGACAGTGGAGCAAACGTCAGAAACAAGTAGTACGTGACACCTTGCCACAACACTTCTGCACAGAGCTGAGATCAACCTGTCTTTGAAGTCGCCACTAAGGCGGTTTTTTGTTCTACAAAATTCAACCTGGGAAACACTTCCAAGTGCATTCGAATATCACGTTTAAGGTTTAATAAAGTAGAGAAACGCTTTAATAACGCGTTCACCCGGCGATGAACAAGCATATGGTAACCTACTGCATGGTTTTCAGAATGAAGCTGCAATGCGTGGGAAAAAAACCTAACGTATTGCATGCGATCCCCCGACGCGAGTGCGAATACGCCGCGTAGTTATGTCAACTGCGGTGTCTGCGCAGACCGCGCAAGCAGCCAGCCCGCCCGCACAACTCTACCGCAAGCACAGATGTGGCAAGAGCAGCAAGAGCAATCATGTGAGCGAGGGAAGAAGCAAGCACGCACCACTGCGCGCCTCGCGCGTACACAAATAGATGGCAGCACTAGCCAGGCCCCCAGGCGAGCGGTTGGGTTTTTTTTTTTTTTATGCTGCTTTTGTGTTCCTTTTAACTCTGAAAGACCGGCTGGCTCCTCGGCGGGAGAGGATGCCGGCGGCACTTAGCGTTCACGATCTGGCTGCGGCGGCAAGCTTGCGCGGAGGCGCGGCGCTCTCGCGTACAAAAACCAGTTTGTCTGTTTGCCCCCTCTCGGAACAACGGAGCACCTGACGGCGCAAACCTGAGACGTCCGTGCTATCCGAGCTGACCGAGACGGCATCGGGTGTCACATCATGGAACGCAGGGAATCGCCGACTGGGCCTTGACGATCCACGCTGGATCTCTCATCCATCGGTGCTCGCTCGGAGTTCAAAGCTCCGGGAGCGGTGGCCCGCTCCGTGAACGTCTTTGCCACGTTTGTTGACATCCGGTAAGCATTCTTTTCTTTTGCCTAGCTCCTTGTCTGCCGTGTGTCTAAGCTCAGTCGCGTGGTTTGCTCGCTCCGTTTCTACTACAAATGCTTTGAGAAGTGTGTGCAGCCGTCGTCTAACTTCGACGCTGGACGAATTATCAGCTACCGCTGACTCGCGGTGCCTGCCAATTGTAGGCTCGCTCTCTGGCTCAGTGCCGCTTGTCGATGACTCACAGGAACTGCTCTAAATCAAGTAGGAAGCATCTTTCCGAGAACGGGCCTCAAGCTACATATCTATCGGTGATTCACCCAGCGGTAGTTGCGGCGTGTCTGTCGCCAGCGCACTTGACCCGCAACCGTGTTACGGTCAAGACGAGGTCATCAAATGAAGCGCAACCGGCAGCTTTCGGGCGGCGTCTTGTCACTAGCGTGGCCTCCTTATTCGAATTATTAAACGCGCCACTGGCCTCAGAACTCTGTGGCGCACATCGGTCGTTGCACTGCACTCCGTGGTCGACGATCCAAGCTCATCGCTTCCGTCAACATTAGTGAGTGCAGCGTATGGGGCCACAAATCCGCGCTGATAAAGCTACGCGAAAAGTTTTTTTAGTAGTTTTGTTAGTTTTGTCGGCTGCTTTTCTCGTGTTGTACGCTGCAGTGCAGTAGCTCTTACCCCGCGCCGCGCGACACCGCGGAAGCGGCTTTATCTGGCCACTTTTGCCACTTTGTCACCCATGCAGGCGCTTCCTTATCTTCATTTTACTTCGTCTGCTGCTTGTGCGTATTTTTTCCTTCAGAGCCGCTGCAGGCTGGCCCGTTCCTGGTAGACTCTGACCGACGGCACGGGGACTATTTTCGATGGCGTCGGTGTCATAGATCATGGGAGACAGGCCCAAGTGCGAAGTTCCCCGGGATGAGAGCAAGAAAAAAAAAAAAAAGAACGTGGGTTCGGTTGCTCCAGAGTGCGTTGCAGCGTAAAACAAAGGAGTTTTTTCACGCATGAGCACACAAAAAACCAGAGATGGTTGGCAGGGTCCGGAGCGCATACGCGCCTGGCAGGCCGCGGCAAAAGGGGCCCCTGGTGGGGTCTTGCTGGAGTTATTTTCGGTTCAGAACCTCCGGGAAGAATACATGGTTGATTGGGTCGAATAAAGGGTGAATGGCCGTCGCAGCTATTGCCACACGAGCCTGTTGTGCACATGGGGCAAGAGACCAACTGGCACAATACACAGCTGCAGAGGTCCCAATTGCCTGTTACGACATTTAAACTGGCTTAGCGTACCAGAGCTAGAAAACAAAACAGATAAACTTATTGTGCCATAGGCAGCCACAGTGTTTGCTTTTAATTAATTTTACCTCTGTAGCTTTCATGCTAGGCTGTGTAGTGCTTCATTATATGGAACTATGCTTAAAAATGCATGGCTCTGGAGGAACTGCACCACAGGGTAATGCCATATACATGGCAAGTTGGACATGCCATACAGTAGTTCGTGAAGTTGAGTCACGTATGTAATAAAAAAAAAAAAGGCAGCTCAATGACGGTAACGTCTGTCATCTCTGAACTACAGGACATTATGTATTCAACACGTGTTTTTTTTTTTTTTCTCAGTTGTATGCATAACCAGTGTATAGTGACAAGACAGGTCGCACATTTCTTTCTTTCTTTCACAGAGCACCCAACTAAAATTACTGAGTACTTTCTGTTGTCGCTTTGGCTCAAGATCGTAACCATATCAATGAACGTTCCTAGGGAGATTTCATTTTGTATTAAAATATTGATCTCAGGTGCAGGTCGTGCTTATGTTGAGGGTGGTATGACATTTTCATTTTTTTTTAAAGAAGTTATGCTAGGTGATCCAAAATCAACTTCCTTGCTTTCTGTGGCTTCCTTTGGGTTAATTCCCATGCACGATTTGAATTCCATAAAGAATGGTTACTGGAATGCATTTGGTGCTTTAGAAATTGGAACTGAGTGTATTTTAGCTGCAAATACCACGCTGTTAAATTGCAGGTGTCAACCATGCCATCACGGGAACAACCCAGGAGTGGTGGTTCCTTCTCGTGTAGCAGCCCAACTTGCACAGGCCTCTTGCTGGGTGCCGTGGCGTCAGTCCTGGTCATTGGAGGGATCTTCCTGGCCTTCCACAACTGGGACTACAACTGGCTACTTGTGACAGGCATTGGGTCGCTTCTAGTCCTCATTGCAGCTGCTGTGCCCTTCTGCAGCCGGGAAAGTGGCAGGCCGGTTCATGGCAAGCGAGGAAATGGTGGCTTGCACATGGTGAGGCCCCGACCATAGTGGTCTTCATGGCATTCACAGTCATACGTTATGTTGAAGGTTTGACAAGTACTTTGGCCATTGTACAAGTGGAGTTTTTGTTCATGAAGCTCCTGTGTAAGCTTTGAATCATCTCTATTTTATATAGCATTTCCTTGTTAGCTTATTAGTCAACATTTCTGGACTTTGCTTTTTCAGGTGAGCTTGTTTAAAACTTAATTTTGTATTCTTTTATTTCACGAGCAGGACATAGTGGTCTTACTTGAACTATTGCTCTGCGAGAAATGTTAAACTACTATAGACACCAAATTTTGCTTGCATGTTTTCTTTCAAGTATGCGCCTAGCCGCTGCAGTCGCATTTCGAAGGAAGTGAAATGCTAGAAGCCTGTGTACTGTGCGACGTCAATGCACGATGAAAACCCCAAGGTGCTCAAAATTATCCGGAGCTCTCTACTATGGCATCTATCATATCCCGAGTCGCTTTGGGCCATTAAACCCCATAAACTAAACAAACCAAAACCAAATGATGCGTTAGACATAAGCATACATGTACCACCTATGGTGTTCCCCTGTGACTGCTAAACAATTTGTAATTAACTTCTCTCATGCAGTTTCAGTTTCATCAACCATATGATGGCTGTGATGTGTAAGGAATGTTTAGGTCACATGGGCCATGAAAAACAACTGCAATATAATAGCTGATAATTAGTTTAAATTCAGTACAGTACAGTACATAAGCTATCCTGCTTCAAGATTTGCAGTAGCAAAAAACAATGTATCAGCAGTTACATTGCAGTTGTTTTTCATGCCTCATGTGACCTAAACACTCCTTACATGTCACAGCCACTGCGCGGTTGATAAAGCTAAAACAGCATGAGAGAAGAAATTCAGTTATAAATCACTTAGTGGTCGTAGGTCATTATACGTCATTACAATGAAGAAAACATGCAACTAAAAAGGTGTGTCTACGGTCCCTTAGAAGAAAAATGCTTGCTTGGCTGTCTTTGCCTAGAGTCTGGTATTGCCAGAAATGTGCTATTGTGCTCAAACAGATTTAAAAGGAAAGCACTTGACCAAAATAAGTGTGCATTTTTGCATCACATAAGCTTTAAGTCAAGCTTTTAGTCAAGTGAGACACATACGAGGGGGTACCCAAAAGAAACCGGACTTATTTTTGTTTGAACTTATTTGTTCACATTTTCAGCACAGACCTTCAATATCACCGGACTTATTTTTGTTTGAACTTATTTGTTCACATTTTCAGCACAGACCTTCAATATCCTTCAAAGTACTCTCCACTTACAATGATACTGTATTTTCATTCTACGAAACAAAGAAAGTAGCACGTGGCAAGGTCGAGTGAGTATGAAGGTTGAGGAACAGAGGTCATGCCATTTTTGGTCCGAATTTCTCGTAGAGACAGGGCTGTGTGAGCAGGGGCATTGCCATGGTGGAAAAAACCAGTCACCCGTCTGCCACAAATCAGGCCGCTTCCACCAAACACTGTTGCCCAATCTTTTCAAAACATCCAAACAGAAAGCCTGGTTAACTGTCTGACCCTGCGGAACAAATTCTGAATGGACGACTCCTCTCAAGTCGAAAAAACAAATCAGCATTGTTTTGAGGTTTGGTTTCACCTGACGAGCTTTCTTGAGGCGAGGTGAATTTGAAGTTTTCCATTGGCATGACTGTTGCTTGATTCAGGATTTAATTCAGGAACACTTGAGTTGTCCCCATAGCATCGTCCTTGAACGTCTTTCTGAATATTTCAAGAGTTTGCGTTCCACTTTTTCCGAGAAAAAATCAGAATTTCACCGGCGCACACTGTTCACGAAAATCAGCCATTGCAAAAACGACACTCACACAAAACAGTCGTCACTCTAAAACTCTGCCTAAACTAGTCTGACCTCCTTCAGCGACAGCACTCGGCTTACTGACTCTGAAATGTTCGTTCTATGCGCTCCTAGCGGCAAAATGCGGTACCACAGAAGCTGTGCCGATTCAAAAAATTAGTCCGGTTTCTTTTGGGTACCCCCTCGTATGGAACATGTGGGGCTGGTACTTTCGCTGTACTCTGCATCCAATACCAAAGTGCTATCTAAGTGCTCTACAGAAAGAAGCACCTGTCTACCACTGAAAAGGCTGGTACTGCTTACAATTGAAGCAAAGCTTGCACCGGGTTGTCTTCATCTGCTGACACAGCAGTAACACGTGTTTTCTGCTGTCATCTCCAGGCCAACAGTGAAACACTGCCGTCAGCTCCTCCACTAAGTGCCACATACTCAGTCAGCCAGCTGTCGCTGAACATCCTGCCTCCTTTATATCCTGGATGTGAAGAACTGCCACCAAGCCCCCAAAACAGCCCACCAGGCGGTGTTCCAGTCAACCACATCATGAACATCAATGGCCAGAGCTACCTCCTGCTACCTATCGTCTCACCCACTGCACAGACTAGCACAAGGTATGTCAGTTGTGTACTGTTGATATATACGAACCAGAATCAACTCATCAGTAATGAGAATTGCAAGATTGTCTTGATGAGTTTCTGTAGCATTTTACTGCGGAAGCAGTGCTGCTGTCACTGTGCGAAAACACCGGTCTGGGTGACCAAAGCCTCAGTGGGGGCAGCAGACGGGAGAGGGAGAGGAGGAAAGAGTGAGGAAAGGAGGACGCTGCACTGACAAGGGAGAGAACGATAAAGGAGGAAAGTGGTGCAGCATGCTGCTTGCCTCCTTTATGCCACATGCGACACTTGCACCGAGAAATGCAATGAAACTGCAAAACTGCATTTGCATTTCAGCCAAATCTTTCCCGAGCCCTGCGTCCCACTGCGACTCCATGGAAGGCTCGTTTCCATGGGGTGCAGAACAGAACCGCGTTCCAATATTGGATGGGGTAAAAGCACACCCAGTTTGCGAAGTGCAAGAAGGAACAGCTATGTTCTTGTAAAGACATGGGAGGAAGGGTTGGGTATCTGTTGATGATACTTGACGTATCAGTGGCTGTTAAGACCCAGCAAGCTGCAGAGGACTTCACAGATCTTTAAAACAGCGTAGTCAGAGAGCACAAATCAAATTACATGGTGCAGTTTTCGCGCAAATGGAATGTGGCAGAAGGGAAAAGCATCAAATGGAAAAACGCCATCCTTCAAAGTGCAGTCTGCTTACGCAGGTCATTGCATCAGATCATCTGTAAATTCTTTTCCTAAACGAATGTGTGGATTTAAATGCATATACGGGCTGCTTCAACCCACTTTTTTACCTAGCGAGAGGCCTTTGCCTTACCTGTGTTTTTCTTTTGCAGCACTACAACGGAGGCACAGAATCCTTGTTATTCAGCCGCCCTGTCCTGCCTTCAGGTTCAACTGCCCTCGAAACAAGAAGGCGAGCGACAGAATGAACTTGACCCTGTCAGTGAAACGAGTGTTGTGCCAGAGACGCCATCCACCCCCTCTGTTCTACCAGCAATGCAAAGAGATCTCCTCTGCGAGTCTCCACCAGCGGAAGACACGACATCACCACTGCCAACAACAAATGTGTCCAGCCCACCTGCTCTCCAAGTGTTCGATGCGATTCCTTTGACAACGCCAACAGCAGAGCGCCGGGACTTGGGGGCACCCACGGCGCCTTGCTCTTCAGAGTCGACCAGCACCGGTAGCACCCGGGTCAGTCGCACCAACTCTGTCAGTGAGAGGACGACAGTTGATCTCCAGGACTCTTCTCTGCCGGACGATCTTCTCGGTGTCTCAGAAACCGATGTCGCTGTCAGTGACCAGTTACCACTGATTGTCATTGACCCAGAGAGCTCCGAAACAGCTCTGCAGAACTCTCGTGATGACTCTGCCCAAAGCACGAATGCATCGCAAGCGGAGAACGACACAGATTTCCTGCTTACGGTGGGAGCTGATGCCAGTGATGTGGACGATGATGACAGGCTTGTTGGGGCCACACCTCCACCAAGCTATGATGAGGTGGCGAGCGAGCGAAACCCGAGTGCATTTGAACCTCCTTTTGGAACGCTGTGATAATTGCCACATTGCTTTAGCAGTACCGGTCGTTGGTGAAGTCGTATTGGCTTGCCCTCAGCACCTGTGTTGCAACATTTCTTGCATGGTGGCTGTGTTTTGACAGCGCACCTGTGAAATGTTTGTGGAACTTTTAAGCTGGTATCCCAGAATGCAACTGTCTGAACTCTGCTGTTGGTGCTCTGCTGGATCTGGAGTGCGCTCTCAAAGAAGTAAGCAACTATGGAGTTTTGGGATAGGTGGATGCACGTTGCTGGGCATCGTGCTTGACTTCCTTGCTTGTTCTAATGGACAGGCAACAGGATTAATGCAAAGTATTGTTCCAGAGAAGAATGTGAAGTTGTGTAGCTATATACAGGGTCCGATGTGAAGGAACTGCAGAGTGGAAAACGGACAATGCAAAAGATGTACAGGTGATACTATAGCATGTTCTAGATGCCTTTCTGCTTGTAACTTGTATGCCAGGAAGCATAGATTGATTAAGCACTAGACACTTTAAGATGCAAAAAAGTTTGTAAACATTACTGCAATGGTGACAATCTTGCTCCATGTGAATGTTATTGCTTGCTTGAAGTAACGCATTTAAGGCAGAGTTTTTAAGAAGAGCAATGATTAATAATATGTAAACGAGACATGCGAATTGCCATCAAAGCAGGATCATGTGAGTGGGTGATTTTCAGAGGTCACTCCATACTCTTGCTCGTAAAAAAAAATTTCTTTGTGTTTTAGTTTCATAACAAAGCTAAGTGCAGCTATATTTTAATGCAAATGTATTAGGTGATTCACATGTACAGCCTCACTGTGTGGAAAGGTTCTTCAATGAATTCTGTGCTGCAGGATAATAGACTTTACTAAAGGGCTGTGTGGCGTTCCCATAGTGACCTTTTTTTTTGTTTGGTTGGCTTGTGCTTATGCGTGGAACTGATAAGAAGACATGTTAAAAATTGCGTGTGCATCTTGAATGTTTCAGTGTATATGCTGGACACACTAGTATCATGCCAGGCTTAACTTCCAAGCTGGTTGAAGGTCAAGGTTATTTTTATACATTGCTTCAACAACATATTTGCGAGACATTAACTCGGCTTGCTGATCAAGCCAGAAACTATGGGGTCCAAGCAAATGTTTGTTCTTGTCACTGCCTTTGAAGAAAATAAATTTTACAAAACGTGGCTTTCTTGGTATCACAGAAACAACTGTGGTCAAACATGGTTATAATGAATTTGAATGCCCTGAAATATTAATATACATAGTGTAGATATCATAACCTTCAACAGGCAACATGGCATTGCACAAGTAATGCTGAATCAAATCGAGATAATTAATTATGGCTGTGCAAATATTCAAAATTTTACATACGAATCAAATGTTTGTTTTCGGATTCCATTTTGTCACCCATTTGTCACGATCCCATTGCAGGTTGCATACTGTTATGCTGTCTAATCAACCATATACGTTTCAGTTCGCATATACATATATATTTTTTTCACAAGCTGCTCAGTCAAGTTTAGATTAATTTGGGTTGCAAAGACAATATGCTATATTTTAAAAGCAAGGACAACAAAGTTTTCCTATTGATCTTTCTTGAAAATCTTTTTTCAATACTGAACAGTTAATTGATATTTGAAGCCATTTTTTATATTCATTTTAATAAATTTCAATATTTGCACAACCCTAAAAATTAATTTTATGCTTGGCCAGTTAGTACAAAACATTTAGAAACTGCCAGTTGTCATGAAAATAGAAAAACTGTTCCACAAAAATCTGGACATGAATATGTACTGCAAAGAATGAACAATGCGACATGTGAAGCACTTCTCTATTCAGATGGGTATTAATGACCTCAATGTTCAGTGTTTTAAAATCTGGTAATCCTGCAATCTCATCAGGTGTAAAAGCAGCAGTTATAAAAAAGCCTAAACTCATGAATCTGCAGCAAACATTGCATGCATTGGAACAAGAATTGTGTTTCTGTCTGCTCTGGTGGTTAAGAGATTGCACGTACAAATGAGCAAGGGGCCTTGATTTGACTAACATTCAGCTTGCATAAGTGTGTAAATTGATATTAGTGAAGTACTGATCCATATGAAGTAGAATATGCTGAAGCGAACAAAAACAGTTCAAGCACAACATTTTAAAATAAATTTTTTGGCAAGACCCAAAAGCAGAGAATATCTAGTAAGCAATATTAACTGCAGATATTTTCGTCCTTTGGTTCTGTGACTCAACAGAGAAATTTTAGCATCTTTTCAGTTAGCAACATGCAGTTTTAAAGCAAAAATTCATGAATCTGCTGCAAATGCTGCATGCATTGAATAAATCAGTACCATTATTTTCTGGCAGCATGGTAAGGTTAACTCATCCGAAAAAAAAGACAGTGTGCACATAATCTAAGGTGCTGTGGTTGCAATAATTTTATTCAGATATGTGTCTATTAAATAGATTGCAGTCTCCGGCTTCCATGGCATATTTACACAAATGTACAGAGTAAACTGTAAACAAGGCTTCCCATCTTAGGAAAACAATAGAGTCCAACTGGTATAGATATATATATATATATAATCACTCATATATATGTAGATATATATATATGTAACAACCATTAGTATAAAAAAACACAACAAGTAAACGTTAGGTGCAAACTCTCTCTGTGAAGAGCTCGCCTCTCATGAGCCCATTCTGACTGACTCCATCCACATGAGACATTCTGCGTGTGCATACAATTTTGCATAAAGTGACTACAAACAATGCTCTTATGTGAAAAAGCATATCCACTGGCGCATTTAAGCACTCTTGCTCTGTATAAGTACATGGCCTGTGGAATTCGTACAACGTTTGCAAGCATAACACGCGACTTCTAAATCCCTCCTACACGTCTGAAGTCAGGAAACAAAACCAGTCACTCTACTAACCGACACCCTGTCAATGAGTTTGGAATGATGCAACAGCAACAAAAGCTGGCCGAGAACAATCTATATCTCAAAACTGCTTGCACTTTTATGCTTTCCAGCGCTGTTAGAGCTTCGATTACATCCCCTGGCGACAAGCACTGCTGAAAATCCTGCTGGCCTGGTTTCCAAACATTTAGCACCACCATGCATACGACACTTGTCCATTTCTTATGAGTAACATTACATGACAAGCTTGCTCAGCCTACTCTCAAAGAAACTTCTCCACAAGCTTGCCCATTCTACAGCTCACAGGAGTCTGTGCTACTACTTAATACACGTAAAATACATAAGTCCAGTAGGCTGTGCTACCATGTCCACGGTAATATACATAGGTAAGCTGGACTGCCAAGCGCGACGAAAGACTTCTCTCTGCATACTCCTGTAAACTAATGTTAGGCCTGTAAAAATTTCCCCAGCGGGATGTCACTGCGCAAGTCACTGCGCTACAGATACATGTTGTCTATTTATAGATATATCTGAATGCGGCGCAGTCTAACCTACATGTACTTGTGGTCTGGGCACTGTGTTCTGGAGTACTATAAACATTGAGAGCTTCACAGGTTTATCTGCTACCACTGTCTGAAACCGGACCGTACCAGGTCGTCCATTTTTCTCAAAAGACAGGTCACAACCTGCCTCTCCATGTAATACATTTTCTTTTCTGCACTATCAACAGACTATATTCCGCTTTTGCGATTATGGCCATGAAGCAAAAATAACTCGAGGTACATAGCAAACAACAGAGCTTAACATGCAACATGAAATCGGGCAGGTATAGAGACAAATTAAGCATGTAAAGCCTGGAACAAAGCACAATTTGTAGGCAACTCCGACATAAAATAAGTTGCATTCATTTTCACTCTATCCCTGTTGTACTGCAAAGCACTGACACCTACTGCCACTCGCCACGATCAAGTGCCGTAGTCTGTTGAATCTAAATCGTAAGCTCCTATGATAGCACATAACAAGGTTAGCTTAAACAATTAACAAGCACATTTAAACAGAACAACAGAGTTCATTCTCATTGCACTTCACTTCAGAGAGCCTGCTCTGAAGAACGGCAAGCATGCCATGCACAATTCACAAACCATTCGCATTGCTTGCCCTGCACAAGATTGCTCGGATACTATTGTCCGCGATGCGTCGAGTCATAGCAGTAACATCAGGCGCAATGTTTTGTTAGCCTTTGTGCACCCAGTCAGTCTGCTGAACACCGACACTGAACCTCAAACAAAAATTCCATTTAAATCACTATCAAAGCAGCACCTCAGTCTGGACACTAAGGAAATTGTGCATCACAGTAAACACTACACGTAAGTGCCAAACTGACTGCTGAGGCTACATTTTACGGAAACTGCAGGTGCAACTACGAAATGCGGTGCAAAATATGCAATGCGGCAAACTATTCATTGCGCATAAGTGTGTGCCACCTCCTCACAGCACTGCACACCTTCCTTTTGTTAGCAACGGTGCTAGAACGAACACTCGTGCTGCTTCACTGTCACAACCAATGCTGCCAACAAGAGGAAAAGACGGAAAGAAAACATTAACAATACCCGTGCAAACGATTAGGAAAAAAGAACAGAACGTCTTGCACGACCACTATGCTCTCTGTGCTAGGTTAGGGCTCCCTGCAGTGCATGCGTGGAGGCCAGAGTGCATGCTTGCGAGTCACGTGTTGGGGAAGACTGTAGTTCCCCTTTCAGGCACCTGGGTCTTGAATGCTTGGGCGCTTCTGAGTTGGGTCCTGGGGGATTCAGGAGGAACGCAGCGACGACGTCGATATTCCAATGACAACCAGCTTCCCATTGCCGAGGCTGCAGATGAGGTGCGAGTTGGTCGGCGTTCGAACCACGGTCAGGATGGGAGAGCACAGTGGCAGCGACACTTTTTCAGCCAGGCTGCAAGTACAATGCAAGATGGCTGTTTAGAACATCATCACAGAAATGCAGTTGCAAAATGAAAACAGTACGGATGCAGCTGCGGAATTGAAAAAGCAAGGTCACATCACACATTTTCTCCATGACTTCTAGCACTTGTTTGCAATCACCATAGTTGGAGCAGACTAGATGACAAACGTACAAAATCTTCATAGTGAGTACTATCGCGCTCAATATGAGTTGCAACGCGCGGTCATCGACCGGGGCTCATTCCGTGGTGTGCCTCCTCCAAACAGTCGCTCGGAATTCTGGGAGAAACTGCTGTTCCAGGAAACAACAGCACCCTCGCTCAAGAAAAAGTTTCTCCCTGAATTCCGAGCAACTGTTTGGAGGAGGCACACCACGGAACGAGCCCCGGTCGATGACCACGCGTTGCAACTCATATTGAGCGCAATAGTACATACACAGCTGCAGTAAAAGGAATAAATGAAAAACTACACCAAGTACAACAAGCCGACAGAAACGTGCAAGCATGCAAAAGGACAAATCATGCTTTGAAGAACAATGAGCGTGCATATTCAGTGCTGTTCCTGAAAGCAATGTTTTGTGTAAACATTTCATATCCTTGATATCTCTGCTGCAAGAGCTGTTTCCTCATGCTGTGGAGGCTGCAAATAAATAAATAACAATAAAACACTGCCAAAAATTAGTCCTATTATTTCTGAAGTTCGACAGCATACCGCAATTACTTGTGTAATGAACTCACTTTTTCCAGAAAACTTTGATCTCAATTTGAAGGAAAATTACAACCATTTTTTTTTTTTTTTTGCGAGTCAAAATTCTATATTATACATCTGTCTGCCCCATCAGTCTGTTAGTCCATCTGTCTGTCCATCAACAAAAGTGAGTCATAGACAAGTTGCGTCCCCACGTCATCCGTGTTTGTGTCACTGGCGTTTAGCATTGTTAACTTCAAAAGGCGTTCGCTGTGTCACAGTGTGATCTGACGATTTTGGTAGTCAATGGCACTGGTTTGTGGCAAGGTAATGCTGAACACTGGCCCTGTAGGTCAGGTGCATGTTTTTTATGCGAGGACAAAAATATTGATAGACTTTTTTCTTGTAAGCGAAATTTCATATCATACACATGTCTGCCCGTCCGTCAGACTGTTCATCTGCCCACATTCCTGTCCGTTCGTCAACAAAAGCATGTGGTCGACAAGTTGCGTCCCCATGCTGAACACTGGTCCTCTAGGTTAGGTGCACGCATTTTACATGAGGAAAAAAAAAAAGTAAATCCTCAACCACAAAAGTGGCAGGTGGGTTCATTATGCGAGCGAGTCTATTACGTGAGTAAACACGGCATATGGGCTCATCATAGGACTAACAGTGCCGTGAAACCAATACGCGTGGGCTAAGCATGCTGTGGCTTGTCGAGAATGCCCTTTTGTAACCACAACTCTGTGGTGGCACTCTACAGACTGTGCCCTATCTTTAGGTGCTGCAAGGGAGCAGAAACCCTGCAGTCGTGCTTAAAGAAGGCAGGGCATGCCCATAAATTCCACTGCTTATTGTTTAAAACAATCCAAAAATGGACTATGAATTGTTCACTATTTAAAAATGTGCAGTTCCTGCACGCACTGCACCAGGCAACCTCCTGTGCTTGGTTATAAAAAAAAAAGCAAAAGAAGAAAAGCAAGACACATAGCGCACCCAAACAATTCGTAGATGACGAGCAATCCATCTTCGTCACCCGTGATGAGGAAATCATCGCATATAGTCATGTCTGAAATGGCCCTCGACACCTCCTTCCTCAGCAGATACTTCCCGTTGATGGTGTACAGGTGAAGCACATAGCCAGATTTCTGCAAAAAATGTTCACACAACAGTAAATCTAAGGTAAGTGTGAGGCACACCACCTCACAATTTAATAGAGTAAAATACTTTTTGTCAACTTTGAAATGGCATGCAGTCTTGCTCAGGTAGTTTGTGTTTCTTTGGCACCACTTTATGACTCCCAAGTTTTTAAGGCGAAAGCCTTTAATGCCTCATCGTTGTAAGCAGCAGTTGTCGACAGAAAATGTCACGCTTTTCAATTGGTCGAAACGGCCGTGACGTCACAGTGCGCGAATTTCAAACGGGGCCAATTGTACTTTGCCTAGTAACCATGCAACCAATTGAAGGGATCGTATAGTGATGCTCTAAGTAAGTGGGACTGAGCTTAGTTAATTGCTTAATTACCCAAATAGCCTAATTAACTTTTCTAGTCAGGCCATATAAATAAATAAAACCGAGTAGGAAATTGGTCGAGCTCGGGAATCGAACCCCGGTCTTCGGCGTGTGAGACTACCATGCTATCCACTCCGCCATGCCAGCTCGATGGTTTGGAATGAACAAAGGCGCATCATCTAGTGAATACACGGTGTCTTCGCTCACTCCCATCCTCCTCCCTTCCCTTCCCTTCCGGAGAGGTTTAGGTGTCCACCGAGATATGAGAGACAGATACATTTCCTTTCCTCAAAAACCAACTTAATAACCGAATGGGAAATGGCGTTCTATGAACTCCCTGGCAGAGTTGCAAGGTGCTGTCGCGTTCCACTCTTAGAGGCGAAGCTTAACATCTTAACCACACATCAGTGACCACACTTTAGGTAAAAAAAAGTGCCCCCCTGAATTTTGACGGGTGTTCACCGAGATATGTGAGACAGTTACTGCGTAATTTCCTTTCCTCAAATACAATTTTCATTTCCTTCATTACGGGCCCTCTTTGTCTTCTTTCACTTCTACTTCCTCCCTTCCTGTACGGTGCGGTTCAGGTGTCCACCGAGATGACAGAGAATTACTGCGCCATTTCCTGCCATTTCCTTTCCTGTTCAAAACGGGTGGTGGTGTTCCATGGACTCCCTGGCAGCGCTACAACACGCTCTCGCATTCCACTCCTAAACGCGAAGCTTAAGCGTCATTAATTAGCAGTTAATTAGTATTCAGGCATTAATCTGTAATAAAACCATTAATTAGTGATTTGTCATCACTTAGTAATTAGTACTCAATTATATATGACGCCACCAGTGCCACCGAAGCAGCGAAAGTGGTTCGGAAAACGCTTTCGCCTCTACGCACTTTAGACAGTCAAAGTGCCCCCTGAATTTTTCTGGAAGACCTTATGCTGAGCAAATGCCATGGATGCTTGCAATACATGCTGAAAAATTGAAAATCTGCTGAGAGACAAACGGGGGTCGGCATGACCTGTGCCCCACACAATGTGCGACATTGTTAAACAAGTCAACATAAGTGCCTTGCATGCCTTATTTTGCAGCCCTTTGTGGTTACCGATAATGTTTTGCAAGATCCTCAATGTTCACTGCTTCTCTTGATGTGTACCCAAGGACAAAATTTTGGCAAAAAATTGTAAATTATGGGTCTTAGCATCCTGAAGTGACACATACAGCTGTCACGACCAAGATCGAACCAACGATTTTGGGGTCAGTAGCCGAATTCCAAAGCCACCAAGCCACCTCAATGGGTCACCCCACATTTTGGAAGCGTCCACTAAGCGTGCAAGTCCAAATGGCCATAGCTTAAACGGGGCCAATTTTCTTGCCATAAAATATGAAAAATGCCACTGCTGCCATCTCAGATCACATTAATTACCAAAAGTTTCCACCGCCTTTAAACCAAACAGCCATCACCTGTTGCCGATTTCTGACCGTTTAGTATACAGGGTGTTTCACCTAAGACTTTCTGCAATTTTTAAAGATAAGCTATTTGAATTAGATGCTCGCTTTTTCTGGCATAGCATTGTCAGTGGTGTAGTACATCATAATTCAGCTAAGACGTGCTAACTAGCAGGCTTGTTAACCAATATTTAATAGTTAACTTTTAAACTATTACCGTTGGGCTCCTTAATTATTGAGAGGCATGTAGCCCACCGTAAGTAATGTCCATATCCGTTTTTAGAATTTCGAGAACGCGATTATCCTTGGCGCTGTGGCCCAACAAATTTCGCCTTCATCGCGCCAAAATGCATGCGGTTTGAGAAGCTTGAAGGCAAAGCAACCTCTCCAGTGAACCTAACTCGTCGAAATAGCCAAAATTTGTTGGGCCACAGCGCCGAGGATAATCGCGTTCTCGAAATTCTAAAAACGGATATGGACATTACTTACGGTGGGCTACATGCCTCTCAATAATTAAGGAGCCCAACGGTAATAGTTTAAAAGTTAACTATTGAATATTGGTTAACAAGCCTGCTAGTTAGCACGTCTCAGCTGCATTATGATGTACTACACCACTGACAATGCTATGCCAGAAAAAGCGCGCATCTAATTCAAATAGCTTATTTTTAAAAATTGCAGAAAGTCTTAGGTGAAACACCCTGTATATCATACGTATTTTATAGCACAAGCTCCATAATATCCACATTTGCACTACAACTGCTGATGCAGTGACAAGTAAAATTTTAGGTGAGATGACATCAGAGGAAAGACAAATCAGCTGTCATGACACAGCCATCATATATCTGCATTTGCAGCACCACCTAACCAGCATGAACCACAGCAGACATGCCCACCTATACAGTAAAACCTCGTCGATACATTTAAAACAAAATTGCGGAAAAACGTATGATCCAAACTGCCTAATTTTGAGAAATTAACTTTTGAATGAAGTACAAAGACATTAACTGGCAATTTCATTTTATAAAAATGTCAGTTAGCACTTCTTGTCACAAGATCTGAACAGATCCTTTCCTAGTTCTCGCAAAAATTCAGTCCGCGTTTGCGCTGTCTTAAGCATGGAAGGAACTTCGTAACGCGTCCGGTCTGCCGAAGGCAATGACGAAAGCAACCAATCTCTCTTCCTTGCCATTTTCGGATGCTTCAACCCATAGCAACTAAATACAGTGGGGAAACCACCCCGGTGGCTGATTGTGGCAGCGTTTCTGCTCTGCGTTTGCTGGACCCGGCCTGCTTGTGAGCGCATCGCTGCAGTTTCTAGATGTGCTCCCTTGCCCTTATGCAACGCGAAAAAAACCTCAGCGTTTTTCCTCTTAATGTCACGCCCCTGCAAAAACGGTTGTCTCGAATACTAGCACGCCATTTTTTTTTTGTTGTTGTCGCCAGGGGTGGTGCTTTGCCCCCTTGTGTCTAGGCACTGCAGAGAAACCACCACAGCGGGTGACCGCCGCTGCATTTCAGCTTTTCATGTCGCCTGCTCTCATGTGCGACCCACTTGCACGTTTACATAAACATACAATACGAACACAATTTGTCGAAATTTTGTAGTAGCCTGTAGTAGCATGTTTTCCAGGAATGTATTAACCAGGAGAAATGTAGTATAACTCTATGGGACATTTTGAATGTCCGCGACTTTGAGCGAACAAACCAGAAGTCATGTGAACCATGAACATATCAACGAGGTTTCACTGTACTCGGAGACAACTTTTTTTTTTTCTGCAATGCAGCAGAGACTAGGTAGGAAAGGGAGAGAGATAGGTGTTTGTCCCTGTGCCTCGGAGAGTGGGTTCCTGAGCCCTAGCGAACTTGAGCCGCCTCTCCAACTTCCCCCTTTCACTTCGCCGCACCCCTATCTTGAACAACGAACAACCTACACCCCATGGCACGGGGACAAAAGCCCGCCTCTCTCTCTTTCCTACCTAGTTTCCGCTCCATTGCCAAAAAAAAGTTGTCCCCTCATATAGTGGACACTTGTAGAATGTGGGTCCAGGGGCCGGACTCCGGTGCGCCGGCCAATCGCGCGAGTCAAAGCCAACTAGTAGCTGGGAAAGCCAACCACGTGAGAATCCAGCCCCAGCTCTCAGTGACAGTCACTAATTTTAACAAAAGGGTGATGCAAAAGCATATTAACTGCCATGGATCAAAATGCAGAAGGAGACGGTACTCTCTTCCTAGTGTGGGCGCTCAATCAGCGATTTCGGGCCAATTTCAAAGACTAGATTTCTTCAAGCTACACTTAGGGCAAATTGTGCTTAGTCCAGGTCTAAGTTCAAAAGAGCTGTTACTGACCAGCAGAGCATGAGGATCCGGGCAGCTGTGAACACAGATGAAGCCTAGATGTGACACTGACAGCAGCGCCACCTGTTCGGGCAAGTCTCCGGGGAGCCGCAGCGTGTGCAGGAAGTGGCCCTCGCGCACGCTGTGCACATTCACTGTTCCATCCTGCAAATGCACCACAACACCACACTAATCACACCACTGTGATTAGCCCCTGTGCTTGGGGGCAACACATCCTGCCTTCAATAACCACATTTTGGACAAAGGAAATCCGTAATTCTAGGTACCCATCATAATGCTAAATCACCTCATTTGAAGCAGCAAGCTCAAGAAAGCTAAGTAAGAAAAGTAGACAAATTTGAAAGCCCTTCGTCAAAGACTTATTTAATAACACTGCCCAAAGAAGACAGAATACCGAGGAAACAAGAGTGGCATAATTACATCCTCTGTGAGAATGCAGAACACTTTTCTGCTGTTTTAAATAGCATAATGTACAGTTGCCCACAAAAGTTTTCGGAACACGAAAATTACCAACAAAATTTAATTTCTGAGCAGTTACAGCATGCCTCCACAAACTGACAGATGAACTCCGTACTTTCCTCCGCGAACAGCACGATGCATTTCTTAATGCCTGGCTGTGCCTCTACGTAAGAGAGAGAATTCAGGCTTTGTGTGATTTCAGCATACTGAAAACTTTTGCGGGCACCTGTACCAACTGTTTCTGACCATGCAGGAAAAGAAAAAAAGAAAGAGGAACTGAAGAAACAATTAGAAGGTCCAAAAACACAGCTGAAACCAATAGGGTTGCAACTGGTCTTGCTGGCATTTTTGGGAACTTGCAATTTTTAGCTTCATAACAATGGCACACAGTCATCAAAAAATGAATATAGCACTATGGCACTTAATGGCAGAATTGCAACTTACTTTTTTTAGAGAAGAATCGATTTGGTGGATTAATGGATGCCTTCACGACTGTTTGAGGGGAACATTATGTGAAAAGGTTGAGAGGTAAGCCTACCGACATACCTTTGAACCAGAAAGGGCCATGTCCAGCTCAGTGATGACAGCAACACAGGTCACTTCGCTATCATGTCCACACAGTATCTGAAACGGTTTGTAGGGAAGAAAACTGCCAGAACCCTGCACAGAAAATGAGAACATGATCCTGCTGAAAGAGCAGCAAACAAAATTCACATTGCAAGCGACACTGACATGGTTCCACCCATCACAGGTAAGTCACAACCTGTCAAGTACTGCGTGTAAAGACAAGAACGAGTATAGTGAGATGCAGATTTAATAAACAGCAACATTTCAGAATGAGTGATAATGAATACTGGTCACATAAAGAGAGTCTGCAACTACCTCTATCTCTGATGCCTTCATTTCCCCGCTTACACTGCTGGCATGCTGGAATGCAGAGGTGCGGACCAAGAGCAGCAAGCGCCACATTTCTGATCCGCAGCAACCTTTATGCCACTATGCTGTACCTTACTTGCCAGCAAATGTGTTGAAGACTGCATCCAACTACTGTTCCAGTAAAAATTGATTCTTCGGCTCTTTCTGACTACGTTGACTTTATACAACAGCAAAAGACACCTTCAAGCTGAGAAAACTGGATTTAAAGATCTTCTCACCGGCCGATTCAAACTGCTGGCATCCTTACTGAAAAGGACAGGTTTAAGTAAATGGCGCCTCAAAATCAGTGCTGACGCACGCATTTCACTTGCAGGTGATGGTAACACCTGTACTCCATTTTCAGTGAGAGTGGTCTACTTGTGATTAGAATACTGCACCCTATCAGTACAGGCCAACTTCTATTTTTAAAGAAATACACGTACACCAGAAGCAGCAGCCAGAAATTCAGCTGCAAGACACAAAACCCAAGGAACGGCGCCATAAGAAGAGATTGTCAAATCACCAGCTGGTTTAGCTCCCAGATGATGCAAGTCGTGTCACGTGAGCCGGTCATGAGGTACATCCCACAGTTGTCCGTGGCAAGGCTTGTAACCACGTCTGTAAACCAGAATAAAACGATTAAGGTGCAAAGCCGCCACGCCATGCTGCTCCCACTGTAGCTCGCGATGCTAGTGTGAGCAAAGGCTCACCTTTGTGCAGGATGACATGTGCCACCTGCTTGGAGCGCAGCAGGCTGTAGGCACGCACACTGTTGTCCCAATGGCCCCCAGAGACAAGGAACTTGCCGTCTGAGCTGAGGACAAACAGGCGGCTATGCACCTTGGCTCCCGGCTGGAACACCCCAGCCAGCTTCTTGGCACTCCTAGAACCAAAAAGTTAACAATAAGGCAGTCAACCCTGCTGAGCGGAGACACAGTTTCGACTTTCACTTCTTCCTTGAAGTTGTGAAAAGTCTAGCTGGTCCTCAATTGTTTCACGCAATTTCTAAACATACTTTAGATTTCCCCATTAAAGTGGTCCAGAAACACAATTTTAGTTAACTGTTTTGCCTGTTGATTGCATACAGTGAGTTATAATGGTGTTATTAGTGTCGGTAATACCGCGTATATTCCGTTTTTTAATATTTTAATGTCCTCCCAAAAACAACTTCATGGCTCTGATGGTGTCGCCACACAGTGGCGGGTTTTTAGCAGCAGATATGACATCACCTGGCGCGAGCTTGATGATCAGACAAACAGTAAATATACTGCAAATTGTGTGAATAAAGACACATTTTGCCACCTGTCTGCGTTTTATATTAGATCAACAAAAACAACTTATTTGTCTTAGATAAAAGCCCTGCAAAGCAAGTAAAATAAAAATACACCACCAGGGGTGCTCTGGCACGGAAACGACGCTGCTAGTCTCAGCAAGAACGAGTTACAGAGAGCAGGCAACCATGGAGTACAAACTTCCGCGACGTCCTCTGGCTGGCTGTTTTGATTGGTTGCGCCAGGTGCCGTCATTGGGAGAGTGAAATAGGAGTGGGAAGCCCCGCTAAAATCGAGTTGAGGGCAGCGTTTTGTTTCCTTGTATTTTGAAATTTCTTCACTGAATAACTCCCGTTCCTGTGCATCGATTCCTGTAATTCTTTTTAAGTCAGCATCTGTGTGACATAAACAACCCACCTGAAGTATAGCCGGTATCCCCTCAAGCAGTGTTTTGCAGCCCCTTTAACAAGCTATGGAGTGGTTTCAATATCAGATGCTGAGAGTCCTGCACTCAATGTCAAGCCACACGCTGACCAGCACATGTCTAAAGGCAATGGAGTCCATTATGTGCTAATCATGACATTGCAGGAATGATGCGGTACTTCATATAGTTTGCTGTCCTAACTATGTCGCAATATACTTTTCTCCTGTTTTGAAATGCTGAGCACATGCTGTTGCCATGTTAAACTTTATCAATTCAGAAAGCTGTGCAATTTTAAGGCTTCTGTATTTTTCACATGACAAAAGCAGTGCTGTTTAGACAATAAATTAGCGGAACAGCATTTTGAGCTCCTACACAGCTTTCTACGTTCTTAGATGCTTAACTATGTGAATGCACGCCACATCTCTGGAGTACCGGAGACTAATCTGAAGCCTGTCATTTTTGACATGTTGTTGGCCGATTAGGCTTTACCCTGTCCTCTTCTAGACCTCTTGGTTAAATCAGTCGGTGAAGTGATTGCCCTTGTCTAAAAGTGGCCCCAGTTCAATGCCTGGAATAAGATGATTTCTCAACTAAAACATGTGACAAATTTCTGCAGGTTTCCTCAACAGCCACAGGACAGCACTCAGATGAATGTAGCAGTTTTAATTATTTTCTTCTAGAATAACTCCTGAATTTTGGGTGAGGATTCCTCTAAAGAAGTTTATTGTACACTTCAATTCAAATATATTGTAAATAGATAAATCATTTGCTTCAAAGTGAAAGATCCTTATGCTTGGAAATCCCTGGCAGCCATTTTGAACTAACTAAGAGACTCTTCCTCTAAGTAACAAAACACTGAGCGAAGGAGATGGACATACTTGGGATTCTGAAGGTTAAGGTCCTTCTCAAAGGTGAAGTAGTTGGGATAAGACCGGGTGCGATCATATGGCAGCCAGCCATGGACCCCAAGAGAGCCATCACAACCCACAGTGACCAGGGTGTCCATGAGACCATGTTGCATGAAGGAGCGTGCTGGTGACTTTGGGATGTTCACGTGTACAACAGGACAGCTCAGAGGGGCCTGCACATTTGCCACAAGCATTCAGGTGAGAGCCAAACCCAATTCCACATGACGAAAGACTAAAGCCAAGGTCGCAGAACAGAACCCAGAAAACAAGCAGCAAAATGTTTTACAAACAGGCATTTTTCCCAAAATGTGCATTTGCAGTGAAAGTTGTCACTGTCAGTGACCAGAAAACAGCAATATTAATTTGGCAAAGCTTCTGAAGTCATTTGATTCCAAAGGAGAAATAGGATCAGGAAAAAAGTTGACGGCAAACAAGTTAACGAAGAGAAAAGGGATGAAAAGATAAGCGAGTGTGTTGGCGATAAGCACACATACAAGCAGGCAATGCATGATAATTGCAATGAGTTTTTTTTTACTCAGACCTTTTCACATCAGTTACAACAACACTCAGAAAATTAATCAAGCACTACAGTTAATATAACGAAATTGAGAAAAGAGTCGAGAGGACAACGTTGAATAGAAACCAAATAAGAAATATCTGTAGGTGAAACCACCTATAAAATTTTGAAGTAAATGCAATTTTAATCAGTTACTTTTTTTTTTAACAGGTGCAAGACTACTGCACAACCACCGCTGCCCTAGGAAAGGCACTCTTTGCCTCGCGTTGCCACTGCTCTCTGCCACCTCTGCTACTAACGCATGACTGCCATTGGCAATGAAATCACGTGAGCAACCAAGTGGCAGCGATGACTGTGCACTGCTTGTCCTGTTTTGCTTTGCTATGTCCTATTGTTTTTCACTGCTTTTGAGCATGAAATGTTGCAGTGCCATGTGGTGTGATGTTGCAAATGCAAAAGCTGTGGAGACTGCCGTATTTGGCACTTCAAGGCATGGATCCCGTTGGAGCACGGCGCATTGCGTCAACAGTGGTCCCTTGTTGCGATCATAGATGTTCCTCTTGACGCTTTGTGTTTTGTTGTCAAGAACTTTTGCATGGTTCGGTCAAGTTTTTAGTTCCACAACATTAGCTAACTGATAGCCTTTGCCAAGAGCTTGTTATACCAAGGTCAACCGCCGCAAAAACCTTTGTTACATGGAGTTAACAAATGTACGTGCTTCAGTGGGGGTGGTCATGGGGAATTAAGAAACACTGCAATATCGAGAAATTTGCTGCATGCAGGCTCATTACATCCAGGTCTAGCTGGAAAAATATTTGACCCTAAAAATGAGGTGTAATGTATCACCACATAAAAACAAAACGAAAAGCTTTTGAAAGCTAGAAATGAAAAGAAACAGCATCAAAGCAACAAATTATTTGACACATCTGCACAAACAACATAATGTGGGCATTTGTACTCCCTTTTTGACCTCGAATGTGACTTCACATCTTAAAAAAAAAAAAAAAAAAGATTGATAACACTTGATTTGAACACCGTTAAAATACCATTGGAAGAAATTTTACGAGTGCAGGCCCACAATATCTAGCAAAATTTGTGACCTAAATAAAATTAACGGAATAATGCTTAGCATAGTCTGCCACGATCTCCTCGCCACAGTCAAAATGCAAGCCTACACATGAGATGTATAATACGGTACAGTATTATACAGTAATACAGTAGACCCTCGATGACACAAACCTCATAGCGCCGTTAAAATAATCGTACCATCCAAAATTTGCGTACAGAAGCATGGGAAATACATTCATGCCCATCTGTTTGCAGCTGATGGAATTTTTTTATGGCCATGCTCCAACATTCACTTGTGATGTTGGCAATGTGTGGGCTCTGCACCTCGCTGCTTGCAGTGTGTACAGTGTGACTGGTGACCATGGCAGCAGTGCCTGGTGTTCATAGGTGCAGTCACGGCTCAAGAGTTTGCATCATTCCTAATGGCATGTGAGTGTGTTTGGAACACACGAAATTCTGCAAATTGTACACAGTGCACTCCAGCCAGGGTATTTCACGAATTCATATGAACCATGCTCATATCATAGAGATTCTACTACATTACTTTTTTAAACTTGGCAAACGACAGTGCGCATTCTACAAGGTTCCCGACTCTCAGATCACAAAAGCTTTACAAGCACACACAAGGCAAAAAGGTATAACTAATTCCACTCAATTATATCTGCAAGACACAGGGTGCTTACATCCACCACATAGGCCTTGAGGTTTTGCAAGAACAAGAAGAGGTTCGGGGGCTTTGTGTCAGACTTGGTCATTCTCAGCAGGGCTCCCTCATGGGACAACCTTCTTGGATGAGGTTCCTGCAAAAGATCCTTCTCTCAGCCACATGCTTGAAGTGCCAGAACGAAGAAATTTTTCTTGTGCATGCCACATACTGAACTGTTTGATGTGCAAACAGTTACCATGTGGCGATTGCATTCTAAAAAATGCAGTCTACAGATGACAAAGATAGGAAATTGTCTTCTTGATTATAACGTCTACATTGAGCACCACTTTCCTCTATTTTTTTTTTACTGTGCACTTTGTTGACACCATATGCTGCAATGCACAAAGCAACATAAAAAACAAAAATGATTCCTTCATGCTGTTTGCAAAACACAGCAACACATTTTGTTCCTTAAAACTATAAAATGAATGCCTTCTACACCTTTTGTATGCAGCACACACTAATACGAATATATGTATGCATATATCATTTGAACATTTTACACAGTGACATTTTTTTTTTTTTAAAGTTACACAATGTAACAACCACTTTGTGTTATTGAATATCTGGTTAGGCAGTAGGCTACACCATTAAGCCATATAAACACACATCTGAAGTTTTACACATCACATCACAACTGAAGCAGCTTCTAGATTTTTTTTGTTTTCTTTGTCAGTTTTGTGCAGCAACACCCAAAAGAAATGCGAGCAGACCTTCAGCAATTGGCAAGGTGTCTGGCCAAAATTGTTGATGATTCCTTCAGTAGCTTCACGCTGAACAGGGTCCTTGATGGCATCCAGGTCAACAGCACCTGTCGAGCACAGCACAGGCACCCACTTAGCGTCCGTCATTCATGCGAGACCTCTCAATCTGACCGTAGGCTCACACACCTTCGTATGAGACGTAGTAGAACACATTCAGTGCCTCAACAGCTGCGGGTCCCTTCTGCTTGTAGCCGAAGATGAGGTCGATCCACTCATGCAGGTGGAGCGATACATACTCCGATTCCTGTCGGAGGAGGAGAAGCATGCTTACAACACTGAGGGAGCGAATATCCATGAAGAGAAAAACCCTCTTTCTGGAAGCCAAGTTGTGTACAAGTCTACTATGTATGCTGTCATTAAACCTTTCAGGTAGAAACAAGTCTTTTGATTTCGATTTTGGTTACCTAAACATGTTCACTGCAACAGCGATTTTAAGAGCCCTGATTCCTGTGTGTCGTGACCCGTAAACGTTTGGGTGTGGCATGACCCCCAAGTGAGCCTCACGCGAAGCAGACTTCGACCCGACAATAGATTGCAATAGCAACTTGGCATATGTGTTTTTCGCAGGCTATTTGAAAAGCCTGATCTTTCCCACGGCTTCAATGCATCACTAAATATTCGTGTAGCACAGCGTGAATACAAGACGTGATCTACCAGTGACCCATGATGCAGTGAGCGTGTTAATGCACAGAGATTTTTTCAATCCCCAACTAGGTTCAATTAACAGAAGTTGTCTGTAAAGCATACCGCTCCTCTGCTTCAAGAGAAAAGAACCCACAGGACGCGATGGCTGGTTTCATGTGGGAGGACAATTTCACATCTCAAGAAATACTAGGTTACCCTTGACCAAGCTAAAGGAAACTATGCTGCATGGGGAGTTTTTAATCTCTTGTTGGAATCAACACTTTGTTTTATGAAAAAAAAAGTCTGTAGCGAACACACCAGCGCTTTCCTATGCTTGTAGATGAAGTCCTCAGGGGAGCTGGCCCACGCAGGGAGCCTGACATCGTCCACCTGTTCCTTTGTTCCCTGGAGTCGTCCCAAGTCAAATCCTGAAGGAACAAAGAGCAGAAGTGAAAACCTATTATGTGGCTTTTTTTTTTTTTTCAGTCTACTCCAAAGGTTTGGTTTGATTTTTGTCGGGCTTAATGTCCAAAAGCGACTCGGGTATGAGGGATGCAATAATGGAGGGCTCTAGTAATTTGGGCCACCTGGGGTTTTTTAACGTGCACTGATATCACACAGCACAGTTCCCACAAACGTTTACCAACTCCACATCTTGTCATCTTGTTAACTGAGTTCTCAAGAAGCACCACAATAATATGCAATCGATGGACAACACTATCAAGGCAGAGCACTTCCGAATTATTGCACCACATCCTCCTGCAAGAAGCAACTGTACTATGCCGTGCTGGAAAGTAAAAAATAAAACACATTTGTAAAAGTAATACAAAGAAATATGACCTCTCTGCCAACTTTAACGAGAGGTTTATTTGTCATTAGTTTGCACCAAACTAGAGAATATGAAAGAAGCCAACAGCCACAGAAACCAAGGGGCACAGGGGATTTTTAATTAATTTATTTATTTTGTGGTGTTGATCAATTTAGAATATTACTGAATATGTTATCGCTTAAAGCGAATTGATTAGAAAAGCAGAAGAAAAAACAACCACTGCCGCCGGTGGGATCCGAACCCACGACCTCCGAATTACGCGTCCGGTGCTCTACCTCTGAGCTACGGCGACGGCTGTCACACCTTCTGCTTTCGGGGGTATTTATGTTTACAAATAACCTAACCTTTGAGAGTGTTCATCAGCGCCACCCACGTTCATAAGCGGCGGACGTGGAACGTCCTGAGTTACCGCAGGTGTGACGTAGAACGTCATCGAACGGAGAGGGTGGAAGCTGCGTGAGAACCCTCTTATGCTTCCTATGGCGTCAAAGCTGCCAGAACCGAGGCCCTCGCTAAGCAATTAAGCAAACAAGGAAAGGGGAATAAGGGGCTCGTTATAAATATGACAGAAACCAACAGGCACAGAAACCAAGGGGCAAAGGTTTTTTTTTATTATTATTAATTTATTTATTTTGTGGTGTTGATCAATTTAGAATATTACTGAATATGTTATCGCTTAAGGCTAATTGATTAGAAAAGCAGGAGAAAAAACAACCACATGCCGCCGGTGGGATCCGAACCCACGACCTCCGAATTACGCGTCCGATGCTCTACCTCTGAGCTACGGCGACGGCTGTCAAATGTTCTGCTTTCGGGGGTATTTATGTTTACAAGTAACCTAACTTTGAGAGTGTTCATCAGCGCCACCCATGTGGCGCTGATGAACACCCACGCAGCTTCCACCCTCTCCGTTCGATGACGTTCTACGTCACACCTGCGGTAACTCAGGACGTTCTACGTTCACCGCTTATGAACGTGGGTGGCGCTGATGAACACTCTCAAAGGTTAGGTTATTTGTAAACATAAATACCCCCGAAAGCAGAAGGTGTGACAGCCGTCGCCGTAGCTCAGAGGTAGAGCACCGGACGCGTAATTCGGAGGTCGTGGGTTCGGATCCCACCGGCGGCAGTGGTTGTTTTTTCTTCTGCTTTTCTAATCAATTCGCTTTAAGCGATAACATATTCAGTAATATTCTAAATTGATCAACACCACAAAATAAATAAATTAATTAAAAATCCCCTGTGCCCCTTGGTTTCTGTGGCTGTTGGCTTCTTTCATATTTATAACGAGCCCCTCAATCCTCAAACTAGAGAATGTTACATATATAAGGCTGCTTTTTTTGAAGCTGCATTGAGGAAACATATTCCATTCACAACTTCTTGTAGCATACACTCTCATTTGAAAAAACAGTTTTACATTCAATGTCTCACTGATTCATGGTCTTGCTTTATGTGGTATACAAACGAAAGGGATTGGCTACAAAACCACCCAGTACATCAGACAAACAGCCGATGCACACAAAATTACACTATGCTGTACATAAGTACACATGAGCATGTGATGAGCAGTAAAGAGAATTTTTGGACACTGTGATAAACAATACGTTCAGTCAAAATTTAAAATTCCCAAATGTATTCTTTTAATAGGTCTTATACTAATCCCGACATATGTAAATCATGCAAGCAAAGATTGCTGTGGCTATCAACAGAGCGTCTGAAAAGATCACACAGTACTTTAAAGCAGCAGCTCTTTCCAAGCAAGAAGCTGACACAAAATAGGGACAAAGTGCAAGGCAGGTACCATTCATGTTTGTCAAGAATTCCGGCAGGTAGAAGAACTCTGGTATCAGCTCTTTGACATCATTGGGACTTTCCATCAGCATCTTCCAAGTGCCCTCGAAGGAGTGGAATTGTCGGTCGGCCACATCAAACCTGACAAAAAAAAAAAAAGGAACATGCAGAAGCCTCCATTGATCATTCTTTAAAACCTTTGTCATGATCGCCTATCACAACACTCTGGGAAGAAATATAACCCAAGCTTGCTGCACAGAAGGGTCATAGAGTTAAGGTCAGAGAATTGGTGCAAAGGCCAGGGCAGGACATGCACTAACATTAGAAATACATAAACACTTTCTTCAATTCCTGCAAGGTTTGCAAAAGCTAGGCACCAACACTTGTTAGGGTATATCCCAAACCCTTGTGTTTAAGTTACCTTTAATCACAAGAAACATGACTGAGCAGTTCATTGCCTGATGCTTACTGCTACTGTGGATGTCTTCAAGCAGGTCTGCTTACTCTAAAGCTGGGGAATTAAGTGACTGCACAACTATATTGTATATTTGTCTCAATGCACCCCATGATAAGGCTGCCCAATGCAGAAAGTCTAAACTGTATTCCATAAATGTATGGCGCAAACAGCCTCAACCAAGCCCTAGTTTCAGCTGGCCAATGCTTTATATCCAATGCCAATGCCCTATATCCACTATGCCCCATACACCACTATGCCCTGTACTCCATGACACCTCATACTCCGCTATGTCCCATGCACGCCACTACAAACAATTCCCTGCATCAGTGAACTACCACTCACACTGGAAACCACATGTATACCAGACCCAGTAAATGACAGTACTATACATATTAGCAAAAACCTACGATGCTCGCCCAGATCACCTGACTATAGCTCAAAAGAGCTTGACCTCACGTGCATACATATATAAGCATGCCTTAACTTCAAACTTCATAAGATTATGCTGAGGAATGAACCTGTAACACTCAGTTGATCACTGCCATGGTATCCCTAGCAAATGAATGTCCACTTTTAGTTTCAGCGCCTTAGATGCAAAGCGCATACACACAGTCAAGCCTGATCACCAGAAAAGGCAAATGATAGCACACCCTGTGCTAGAAGCCAGCCACGGGGTGTACTCTTGACAGCTATGCATCCCCTCAAGAAGCCTCACCTGCCGCTCTGCAGTTCGATGTGCAGAGAGGTGAAGGGTTCCATGCGCACCAAGTAATGCAGGACGCCAGCTGAGTTGGAGTAGTGTGTGCCATAGTGGAACTTCTCCACTGTTCCTGTGATGTCCACGAAACTGTCGTACCTGGTAGCAGTGCAGTAAGAAACAGCTTCTTCTAAGCCCTGGCTACAGGCTCATTTATGAGTCTCACAAGGCTAACAGGGATACAAATACAAACTATTCACTCAAACCACCAAGTCAGTCATGATTTAGGCTCAAGGCACATTAAAGATGCTAAGGACAGTCAACGGGTGCACAAAACAGGTACTCAAATACAACTCGACTGGCTTAAACAAGAGCACAAAATTTTTGTGTACTATAAAGCTAACGAAGATTTTATTCAAGTAAAAGTTATCCAGGAATGGACTATCTCTGAATGAAGTTTTTAAGAGAACGAAGTTTCAGAAACCTGTACACTTTTTTGCCGATTTTTTTTAACATTTTAGAACGCAAAATTTAGGTTTCATATTGCACATGGTATCCGATGGTCAAATAATGCTCAATGCAAAATTTGTGATGCTCCGATAGTTCCACATGGTAGGAAAGCAGTTTACCTACAGCATAGGCAACAAAGCAAAGCTATTTACAAGAACAGTGGGATCAAGGACAGTGATTAAAAGAGGAGTGCAGCACAAATAAATTTACTTCTAAAGCTACATGCCTTTCACTGTGCACACATAGCTGACACTTTTCTTACATGCTACCATCAGATCAACTTGTATATTATATTTGGGCTTGTATACCTTTAGGTTTGTATTACGTGCATGCACAATACTAACGCTGTCAAAGTTTCAGTGTGTGGGACTCCAATTGTTCGTTCAATCAAACAATGATGTTTGAGATTCAATAAAAAAAAAACTGATTGTTTTTCAGAACCCACCTAAATTTATTGTGAAGTCAAGCACATTAAGAGTTATCTAATGAAATATCTAATGAAAAACACAGCAAGAAAAGACTGCTCCCAATGTGCAAAATACATAAAAAAGATGATATGTCAGTTGCACACAGCAAGACACAATCAGCTGGTGAATTGCACAAGGAACAGTTTACGGACAGCCTTCTTTTGATGTCACACTGTTATCGCTACCAAAGAAAGCAGACAATTCCAGCAATATCAAATGCGGCACCTAATTAAAATTTCCAGCCAAAAAAAAAATACACTACATTCAATGTGCCAGATCTTACTGGCTTCATTTATAAACATTAAAATAGTTCAAGCGGGCACATATTTCCTTCTAGATATCAGAATAACTCAATAAATATAACTGACTGCACGTAATACATGCATCAAGTTTATGTACGAAAGTACCTATACTGGTGTTCTCTGTCTGTGCATGCCAGTTCTTCGGTTGCTACGCAGTTGAAAGTCGGGATATATTATGAATACACATTCAATTGCTGATCTTGAAAACACGTAAAAGACATACAGTAGGCCCCCGCTATAGTAAACTCAGTTATAGTAAAAACTTGGATATAGTAAAGTGAAGCTGCAGTTCCATATCGCCTTCTGTACATGACTGTACATTCTTTCTGGTATATTAAAGATTTTTTTCGAAGAAACATCTACAGTAAACAGCATCTGGCCGTGGTAATGTACTTCCAGAGGAATGATGACATCGCGGCGCATGCGTAAGTCCAGGATCACGAGGCAAATGGATATCGCATGCGCTTGTTCACATGGCTTCACCACCAAGCTCGACAGCCGCGAGATGAAGCTACCTTTTCGAGGACCTTGAGGCCGTGAGGCAAAGCACACAGCAAGCATGGAAATACTAGTAAAGTTGGTATGAACGTGGAAAGAAGGCGGCACAGGTCACTGAGAAAGGAAAGCCAGTAAAAGTGTGGTGAGGGGTACAAAAGGGAAGAAAACTGCGTGCGTTCATAGCACAGCAGCGAAGCACAGGGAAGCAGCGGCAAGAAGTGGAGGCGCAGCGGATCCGAGTAAGTGGTTTTTCCGCGCTTGACTTTTAACTACTGCTTCTTAAATGACACTAAAGCCACAGAAGATGATGCCATGACCATGGAAAACTTTGGTTTTCACATACAATCAAACTCGCTTCATTTTTGCAGCCATTTTGTATTCATATAAATGCAGTACTTCCACGAGACGTAAATGATGTTGAAAGCGTGGTAACGTGTGATAACTGACAGTAAATAATTATCACATAAAGGGATGATAAGAGCACGACGTAAGGTATTTCTGAGTGCTTGTTTTATAAACCAGCATTTCTTCGTGCTTAGTAAGCAGCCAGAGAGCATAGCCAGAGCCATGCCATCACTAACAACTGATACAGTAAAGATTTTTGCTGGTTTGGGCTACTTTACTAAAGAGGGGTTCTAGTAGTATGCTACCTGTCAGGAACAGAACAACAATAATGCTGAAAGAGACTTACTTGGCCTTAACTTCCTCAATGTTCTTTGGGTTGATTATGCCAATGGGACGAGACAGCTCCCGGTAAATGGCAGGGTCTTCAAAGTCCAGCTTGGGAGAAGTGTAGTCCGCCAGTATCCAGGGGAACTGGAATGAAATGGTGAGTGGTTTGTCTCAGTGCGCAATGGTGTACCTCCGTCATATATTCTCCAGCTTGGCTTGCAAGCAGCAAGCCATTGTGGTTTCATTTGCCTTTGTTGGGATTAGTGGTGTTATCTTTGACATTTGATGGTTTAATTCAAAACCACTAAAATGAAAACCAGCATTCAACTGCATTTAGCAAAAATATAAAAATGTCTTCCTCCATAAAACTGTTCGCAGCCCTCGCACAAACAGTTTTGCAAAACTGAAAACATAGCAGGCACATTACAAGCTTGAAGCATATGCCAAAACGTGTGATTCCCGTGAAACTGTGCCGTTTTCTTCCATTCCTCCCTGACCACAACATCCTGAGTGAACAATTTCCACACCTCACCAGTCTGTTAACCCTTTCAGGCGCTTTGTACACAATTGCGTAAGCAGCAAACTTACAGCTTTTTCGGAGAAACTGGAGCACTTAACAGTGATTTCATTATTTCAGCCAAATTGAGCACCCTTCTCGTAGCAAATAAGTTACTTTTTGTACCATGTAGCGAATGCAGTAAATAGTATTTCACATAAGAGTGAGCTAGGTAGCACTTTGTCAGCCATTTTTGTGCAGACAGATTTTGCCGCGAGTGAAAACATCGGCTGTTTTTGCTCAATTTCGAGCGTAATGTGAATCTTCAAAACACAAAGTGATTCCACGATCCCTAGGGTGCTTACCTGACACACGCGAACATTTCGATGTTACCATTTCTAACAAATCTGACATTTGGTACCGAATTCTCCACGTCGTTGTAAAAACTTACCTGCTGGCCTTTCACGTACGAAAACTGACAAATTCCCTTTCTTGAGGCCTGAATATACTACTTAGGTGAAAAAATAATTGATCTGAGTCAAAACAAAAAATGGCGCCTGAAAGGGTTAAAGTGAACAACCAGTGTACCGAAAAAGGTGTTATGCTCTGCGGTATCACTCCAATGACTTCAACACATAGCCGAGAAGTCATGAAGATTGACAAACAAAACAGACTCTTGGCTCATGCTTGCTGAACTTACCACAGGGTACTGACTGAGGTCGTTGTAGGTACGTCCTGCAATGGTGTTGAGGTGCATGAGGTACTCAAAGTTGGAGATCTCCCGGTTCACCCAGCGCTGGGTAAGGCCCGATGCCCGCAGAAGCTCAGCTGGGGAGCGGGTGCCAGACGAGTAGAGAAGGTTGGGTGGATGCAGAGCCACAACCCGACCAAATATTTTGTTCCGCGTCTGCATAGCAATCACACAGGGACCATAAGCTGTCAGCAGCTTTGGCAGTCTCAGGAGCACTTCCCACTGGAGGTCCCGTTCACCAGCGTATTCAATGTGTTCAAGTGAGCTTTCATACACAACTACAGCAACCATAGTGCTCATGTTCATTACAGAATGCAAGTACACATGCTGCTCTCCCATGGCTGCCGCCACACAGTTGTGTGCTTGGGGGCTCCACAAACTAAGGCTGAGTACTGTTCAAGTACTGCGAAAAATATTTACAAAAAAAGTACAAATACCAAAGAAAATATTTACTCCACCTTTTCTCCACCAGCAAACTAGCTAAGCAAAATGAAAGCTTTTAAGAATATGGCCACAACATGCGATCTTCTCTAGCAGTATTTCTGAAATCGATTCAACAAATTTGGGATCATGCATGGGAACCAACAGACAAAAATGATACAGAAGAGAAAAAAAAAATGAGCTAACAGCTCCAAACGAGTAACATCAATATGCTTACTTTTCCATAAGAGTAGAAAGGAATTCCTCACAAGTATTTCTGCCCATCCCTTTAAAGGGGCACTGCAACATTAATAAAGCATGAGACCTTTAATGTTTACTATACGCAAAGTATGATACATTGTGATGCCCGAGTGCCCAAACAGATTGCTGAAACAGTAAAAGGCAATAATTTAATCTTCTCCAGAAATGTTAATTTCGAGCCGATGGTGTCGAAACGGAGCAGCGATTCGCGGCAACGGAAATGAGGTGGCAGCCAGACTGGGCGTTGTCTTTCTGATTGGCTGGGTGTCCAGTTTGAGCCAACTTGCTTTGTACTTGGGAAATGGAACCAAGGTATGATGTCTCTTTTCACATGCAACACAGCTTTTCACATGCAAAAAAAACTGAAAAGCAGCAGTGAAAGCGAACGAAACTTAATGCTTCATAAGAACAGCCCTAAGGGCAACACTTTCCATTTCTCTTCAAACATTTGTGGAGGTAAGCGCTGTTGAAACTGCACCG
Source organism: Amblyomma mixtum (assembly GCF_055824585.1). Taxonomy (NCBI): domain Eukaryota; kingdom Metazoa; phylum Arthropoda; class Arachnida; order Ixodida; family Ixodidae; genus Amblyomma; species Amblyomma mixtum. The sequence continues at coordinate 82,931,050 of NC_143016.1, read as the reverse complement.
AGATGGCGAGAAGAGACACTTTGCCCAAAAATGTGAAGAAAAAAGCCAGACAGGAGGCAAGGTTGCGGGCAGAGGATCAGTGTTAGCTTTCCAATCCTGCCAACAAAGAAACATTGGGAGCTTTCCATGTCATCTCTGCCTACCCCTGCCCTGACTATCGCACGTACGCGATGGGGCGACACCATCAAAATGCGCAGCTCTGTGGGCTGCCCTTGCGAAGCAACTATTGTATGCAAGCTACCGCTACCCATGCACAAGATGTGGTTCTGATTGGTAGTGCCCAATACCAGTGCTGGGCGAGTGAAACGTAATTTCATCTGATCTTTTTATTTTTAATTTTCTAAGTGAAATGGCTTTTGTTCCCATGCTCCAATTTCAATCACTCTTTTTGTACCAGTCTCTGGAATACATAAGTAATTGATTTAGCGTGATGAAATCATTGTGGTGCCCGTTTAAGTACAAACATCTGAAACCGTGTGTAAAAATTTCTGACATTTCTAGAGATGGAAAATTATTGCCAGCATGCCACAAGAAAACTTGATTAAATTTGCCACTACTGACCTTTGTTGTGAAGTTAAGGAAAAAGTTGGTCTGATCAACGAGAAAGAACTCCAGGGCAGAGCGGCGCAGGTTGTAGCGTCTCAAGTGGACTTCTCGCAGCATATGAAGAGGATATGTGAAGTCGTGCCTTTCACCTGCAGAGAACAGTTTTCACTACTTCAGTATCGATAATGACAGCCACTTTGTGTCGGTTCCATGGAACAAGACTGCAAGCACTTGTGAGTCACAGCTACAGTGGGCAACTCTGCAAAGTCTTTAGCAATGTTACCTAGCAAATGAAATGTGTGGCCTTGCTCCAATTAGAGATGCACTGCAGCTTGAGCATAATGTATGATATATGCTACCACATCGGTGGTCGGTCCCTGAGATGGATTAGAGTTTGCAACCACCATGAGCAGAGGCTTATATAGTAAAAAATAAAAAGGGAGGGGGGGGGGGGGGGGGGGGGGGGCTCTAGTGGCTTGAGGAAGTTTATATTTTTAAATAGAGGCACATACAAACTGCATGTGAAATCACCAAAACGTAAGTGGGGGCTCTGCCAAATGCAGGTACAAAATTGTGTACAAAATGGTGCAAAGCTACGCCAGGGATCAGGAATTAAAGCAGAACATTTCTGCCAGTCCACCTTTCCAATAATAGCAGTAAACTGGCCACATTACGTTGTAGCTCTGCAATGCATTTTTCTGAGCAATCACTTAGCTGCTTCTCTGCAGCGTTTCACACTGCAGTCTTTCCATAGCCTCTTGTGTGGCCTAGTCTGAAACTTTTACAAGGTTGATTAGCACCAACACCAAATGAAGAATTAATGATGACACAGCAAGCTCACAACAAAAGTATAATAAGAGAAAATACAGACAACAGGATACGGATAGGTGTATGTCCTGTTCCGCATAACAACCTCTAGCAACTGCACGGAGCACAAGGGCACATGCAGGACATAAAACAAAGCTGCACAAACTACAGGCACCAAAGCTGTTAGCTGCACTGTTAGCTGTCTATGCAAATTTGCAGGTGCTGCATTAATAGCTGTTTCTCACCATTCCTCCAAAATTCTAAACAACCAAGTATAACCAAAACTACATAATCATAATCAGCCTGTGGCCGTTACCTTCTTCTCTGACTGGTGAAAGGTCAATGAAGTAGATCTGAGTGGCAGTGACCTCAAAGCGGCCCTTCACGACTTTCATCAGCGTCACCAGTTCACAGTCTTCCTCAATGACAGGCTTCTTCTTATCAATGGTGCCATCTGGATTCTCCAAGCTGAAAGATATAGAAGCTTTTTGTTAAGGAAAAAAAGGTGCCCTGAAGTATTTTATCAGTACTTATCATTCTTGGAAACAGCATAAAAAAATATGATGAACCTCCCTTCCCCCAACAGATGTTCAGGCAGAGGGAGGAGACAGCCGCAGGGCCCTCAGAACATTCATAGCATGGGAACAATCACAAATGCTGCTCTTACTCGAAGAAAAAAAGGCAAGCAACGATGTACATTTTTATTTTTGCGTGCACTTCTCAGCTACTAACTACGTTTCTCGGCTAGTACCTTTTTTTTCTGCCGCGGTCCCGTGAAAAATGTAACAGCAGGGTTCTAGGGTAACACAGACCATATCACCCCTACACCAAGTCATTATGAAACAAACATATAACAAAAATCATTAATGAACCATAAACTTTGCTGAGAAGCACCTGACAGTCTGCAAACCGGCTGCTGTGCTATGTCATCTTTCAGTAAAGAATAGCAATTTATTTTATTTCTTTAGAGCATACTGTTGGCCTCACAGAGGCTGTTACCAGAGGGGGCGAAACTGGCATGCATTATAAATACAGCAACAATATGTCAGCAGCATATCAGCAGCAATCATGCTTCAGCAGCTACATTAGCCATTTAGATTACCTAGTGCAGGTTGTTAAAACAGAAGGTTTAATCTGTCATAACATTTTGTAGGCTTTTAATGAAAGTCATGATGCATCAAGCATCAGTGTTTGCACTTCATATCGGAAGACAAATTGGCCAAATCTGTGTTTTATATTCCAGATGAATGTCCCTAAACCGCCCTAAAGAGACCCTTGCTTTTCTTGTTTCTCGAACTCACAAGATTAAAGGGGACCAGATTGATTAAAAAGGGCTTTACAGAGCTTGACCTATCAACTCTGCACTCACGTGTGCAGAAGGGTTCGGTGTGCTACAGACGAGCTTTCTTTCTTTAAAATGCTGTTTTTTTGCAATGAAGTACTTATATTCTAATATAAAGTTAACACTTAATAATTATTTTTCCATTCCCTTGCCCTCCTGAGAAAGATCCTTGTAGCACATGCGATTACAGCCTCACAAACACGTGAAGGAGTAAGTAGTTTGCAATCTAATCTAAACAGTGACCAGTCAAGAGAAACAGGCCACAAATCTGCAGCACTAACAAGCCTATAACCAAAAGACTCACTCCTGCACTTGTCCTTGAAGAGCTTGGATGTCTTCTTCAGCCACAATGTCTTCCTTTTGCAGCATGGCTCTAGCCTCAGCCGAGATGGGAGGAAGCCAGCTCGTGCTCTGGTTTGTCAGGATACCTGCCAAGAGTGTGACAGCATTTAAAAGCACATTAACAACCAAAGCAGCAAATTCGATGTTTAGGCACAGTGTGTAAAGGACAAAAATGGCTGAGGCTTAGCTAAGGTTAAGCCTTGTCAGATGCGAAGCATATTGATGGCTAGGCTTGGTAATACATGGCTTTCCTTGGTTGAATACTTGGTCATTTTAATACAACCACTAGAAGCCTTCGTCGTGGGGGAAGACAACGGCATGGCTACAGCGGAACGCCGACTAACCCCGAGACGCGCGTTGGGTGAGCGCCTGGATTGCCACGGAAGCCGCGTCCGCCTGCCCGGTGGAGCGAGCGTTTCACCTGCACCGAGTGTGAACGCGCGTTCGAAATGCGCGGGAATGCCGCTCGAGGACATTCCGGTGTCTGTGCGATGGCATCGTTCTCCCTCTCCCAGCGCGTGACAGCGATCTGTCGTGACGTCATCGTGTCACGTGGTTGGTCGCGTACAGCTCCGAGCAACGGCGCGAGGTGGGGGACCTGTTTCTCATCTGTCATGACGTCATCGTGTCACGTGGTGTGACGTCATCGTGTCACGTGGTTGGTCGCGTACAGCTCCGAGCGACGGCGCGAGGTGGGGGACCTGTTTCTCATCTGTCATGACGTCATCGTGTCACGTGGCGTGACGTCATCGTGTCACGTGGTTGGTCGCGTACAGCTCCGAGCGACGGCGCGAGGTGGGGGACCTGTTTCTCACCTGTCATGACGTCATCGTGTCACGTGGCGTGACGTCATCGTGTCACGTGGTTGGTTGCGTACAGCTCCGAGCAACGGCGCGAGGTGGGGGACCTGTTTCTCATCTGTCATGACGTCATCGTGTCACGTGGTGTGACGTCATCGTGTCACGTGGTTGGTCGCGTACAGCTCCGAGCGACGGCGCGAGGTGGGGGACCTGTTTCTCATCTGTCATGACGTCATCGTGTCACGTGGCGTGACGTCATCGTGTCACGTGGTTGGTCGCGTACAGCTCCGAGCGACGGCGCGAGGTGGGGGACCTGTTTCTCACCTGTCATGACGTCATCGTGTCACGTGGTTGGTTGCGTACAGCTCCGAGCAACGGCGCGAGGTGGGGGACCTGTTTCTCATCTGTCATGACGTCATCGTGTCACGTGGTGTGACGTCATCGTGTCACGTGGTTGGTCGCGTACAGCTCCGAGCGACGGCGCGAGGTGGGGGACCTGTTTCTCATCTGTCATGACGTCACCGTGTCACGTGGCGTGACGTCATCGTGTCACGTGGTTGGTCGCGTACAGCTCCGAGCGACGGCGCGAGGTGGGGGACCTGTTTCTCATCTGTCATGACGTCATCGTGTCACGTGGTTGGTCGCGTACAGCTCCGAGCGACGGCGCGAGGTGGGGGACCTGTTTCTCATCTGTCATGACGTCATCGTGTCACGTGGTGTGACGTCATCGTGTCACGTGGTTGGTCGCGTACAGCTCCGAGCAACGGCGCGAGGTGGGGGACCTGTTTCTCATCTGTCATGACGTCATCGTGTCACGTGGTGTGACGTCATCGTGTCACGTGGTTGGTCGCGTACAGCTCCGAGCGACGGCGCGAGGTGGGGGACCTGTTTCTCATCTGTCATGACGTCATCGTGTCACGTGGTTGGACGCGTACAGCCACGGTGACGGCGTG